>NW_027331960.1:1977166-2300588 GCF_048418815.1 Hemitrygon akajei | reverse complement strand
TGTGTGGAGGGAGATTCACTCTGCGTCTGACCCCGGGCTTTTGTGATGGGACGATCTGGATGGAGATTCACTCTGTGTCTGACCCCGGGAAAGTATGATGGGCCGGTGTGTATGGAGATTCACTTTGTGTCTGACCCAGGGTTTCTGTGTTGGGCCGGTGTGGATGGAGATTCACTCTGTGTCTGACCCCGGGAGTGTGTGATGGGACGGTATGGATGGAGATTCACTCTGTGTCTGACGCCGGGAAAGTGTGATGGGACGGTTTGGATGGAGATTCACTCTGTGTCTGACCTCGGGCTTTTGTGATGGGTCGGTGAGTAGGGAGATTCACTCTGTGTCAGACCCCGGAAGTTTGTGATGGGACGGTGTGGATGGAGATTCATTCTGTGTTAGACCCCGGGAGTGTGTGATGGGACAGTGAGGAGGGAGATTCACTCTGTGTCAGACCCAGGAAGTTTGTGCTGGGACGGTGTGGATGGAGATTCACTCTGTGTCTGACCCCGGGCTTTTGTGATGGGACGGTGAGTAGGGAGATTCACACTCTGTCTGACCCCGGGAGTGTGTGATGGGACGGTGAGGAGGGAGATTCACTCTGTGTCTGAACCAGCGAACGTGTGATGGAAAGGTGTGTAAGCAGATTCACTCTATGTCTGACCCCTGGAATTTGTGATAGGATGGTGTGGAAGGAGTTTCACTCTATGTCTGACCCCGGGCTTTTGTGATGGGACGGTATGGATGGAGATTCACTCTGTGTCTGACCCCGGGAGTTTGTGATGGGACGGTGTGGATGGAGATTCACTCTGTGTCTGACCCCGGGCTTTTGTGATGGGACGCTCTGGATGGAGATTCACTCTGTGCCTGACCCCGGGAATGTATGATGGGCCGTTGTGTATGGAGATTCACTTTGTGTCTGACCACGGTCTTTTGTGATGGGACGGTGTGGAGGGAGATTCACTCTGTGTCTGACCCCGGGAGTGTGTGATGGGACCGTGAGGAGGGTGATTTACTACTTGTCTGACCCCGGGAGTTTGTGATGGAAAGGTGTGGATGCAGTTTCACTCTATGTCTGATCCCTGGAATTTGTGATGGGATGGTGTGGAAGGAGATTCACTCTGTGTCTGACCCCGGGCAATGTGTGATGGGACGGTTTGGATGCAGGTTCACTGAGTGTTTCACTCCGGGCTTTTGTGATGGGATTGTGTGGAGGGAGATTCACTCTGTGTCTGACCCGGGGAGTGTGTGATGGGACGGTGAGGAGGGAGATTCACTCTGTGTCTGACCCCGTGAGTTTATGATGGGCCGGTGTGTATGGAAATTCACTCTGTGTCTGACCCCGGGAGTGTGTGTTGTGACGGTGAGGAGGGAGATTCACTCTGTGCCTGACCCCGGGAACGTGTGATGGGACGGTTTGGATGCAGATTCACTCTGTTCTTGACGCCGGAATTGTGTGATGGGACGGTGAGGAGGGAGATTTACTCTTTCTCTGACCCCGGGAGTTTGTGATGGAAAGGTGTGGATGCAGATTCACTCTATGTCTGACCCCTGGAATTTGTGATGGGATGGTGTGGAAGGTGATTCACTCAGTGTCTGACCCCGGGCTTTTGTGATGGGATTGTGTGGAGGGAGATTCACTCTGCGTCTGACCCCGGGCTTTTGTGATGGGACGCTCTGGATGGAGATTCACTCTGTGTCTGACCCCGGGAAAGTATGATGGGCCGGTGTGTATGGAGATTCACTTTGTGTCTGACCCAGGGTTTCTGTGTTGGGCCGGTGTGGATGGAGATTCACTCTGTGTCTGACCCCGGGAGAGTGTGCTGGGACGGTATGGATGGAGATTCACTCTGTGTCTGACGCCGGGAAAGTGTGATGGGACGGTTTGGATGGAGATTCACTCTGTTTCTGACCTCGGGGTTTTGTGATGGGACGGTGAGTAGGGAGATTCACTCTGTGTCAGACCCCGGAAGTTTGTGATGGGACGGTGTGGATGGAGATTCACTCTGTGTCTGACCAGGGGAGTGTGTGATGGGACGGTGAGGAGGGAGATTCACTCTGTGTCTGACCCCGGGAAAGTGTCATGGGACGGTTTGGATGCAGATTCACTCTTTGTCTGGCCCCGGGAGTTTGTGCTGGGACGGTGTGGATGGAGATTCACTCTGTGTCTGACCCCGGGCTTTTGTGATGGGACGGTGAGTAGGGAGATTCACACTCTGTCTGACCCCGGGGGTGTGTGTTGGGACGGTGAGGAGGGAGATTCACTCTGTGTCTGAACCAGCGAACGTGTGATGGAAAGGTGTGTAAGCAGATTCTCTCTATGTCTGACCCCTGGAATTTGTGATAGGATGGTGTGGAAGGAGATTCACTCTATGTCTGACCCCGGGCTTTTGTGATGGGACGGTATGGATGGAGATTCACTCTGTGTCTGACCCCGGGAGTTTGTGATGGGACGGTGTGGATGGAGATTCACTCTGTGTCTGACCCCGGGCTTTGGTGATGGGACGCTCTGGATGGAGATTCACTCTGTGCCTGACCCCGGGAATGTATGATGGGCCGTTGTGTATGGAGATTCACTTTGTGTCTGACCCCGGTCTTTTGTGATGGGACGGTGTGGAGGGAGTTTCACTCTGTGTCAGACACGGAAGTTTGTGATGGGACGGTGTGGATGGAGATTCACTCTGTGTCTGACCCCGGGAGTGTGTGATGGGACCGTGAGGAGGGTGATTTACTACTTGTCTGACCCCGGGAGTTTGTGATGGAAAGGTGTGGATGCAGTTTCTCTCTATGTCTGATCCCTGGAATTTGTGATGGGATGGTGTGGAAGGAGATTCACTCTGTGTCTGACCCCGGGCAATGTGTGATGGGACGGTTTGGATGCAGGTTCACTGAGTGTTTGACTCCGGGCTTTTGTGATGGGATTGTGTGGATGGAGATTCACTCTGTGTCAGACCCCGGGAAATTATGATGGGACTGTTTGCATGGAGATTCACTCTGTGTCTGACCCCGGGACAGTGTGATGGGACGGTTTTGATGGAGATTCACTCTGTGTCAGACCCCGGGAGAGTGTGTGATGGGACGGTGTGGAGGGAGATTCACTCTGTGTCTGACCCCGGGAAAGCGTGATGGGACCGTTTGGATGGAGATTCACTCTGTGTCAGACCCCGGGAAATTATGATGGGACTGTTTGCATGGAGATTCACTCTGTGTCTGACCCCGGGACAGTGTGATGGGACGGTTTTGATGGAGATTCACTCTGTGTCAGACCCCGGGAGTGTGTGATGGGACGGTGTGGAGGGAGATTCACACTGTTTCTGAACCCGAGACAGTGTGATGGGACGGTTTTGATCGAGATTCACTCTGTGTCAGACCCCGGGAGTGTGTGATGGGACGGTGTGGAGAGAGATTCACTCTCTGTCTGACCGCGGGTTTTTGTGATGGTCCGGTGTAGATGGAGAATCACTCTGTGTCTGACCCCGGGAGTTTGTGATGGGACGGTGTGGATGGAGAATCACTCTGTGTCTGACCCCGGGTTTTGGTGATGGGACGGTTTGGA
Organism: Hemitrygon akajei; assembly: GCF_048418815.1. NCBI lineage: Eukaryota > Metazoa > Chordata > Chondrichthyes > Myliobatiformes > Dasyatidae > Hemitrygon > Hemitrygon akajei. The sequence continues at coordinate 2,297,041 of NW_027331960.1, read as the reverse complement.
TGGAGATTCATTCTGTGTTAGACCCCGGGAGTGTGTGATGGGACGGTGTGGATGGAGAATCACTCTGTGTCTGACCCCGGGTTTTTGTGATGTGACGGTTTGGATGGAGATTCATTCTGTGTTAGACCCCGGGAGTGTGTGATGGGAAAGTGAGGAGGGAGATTCACTCTGTGTCAGATCCAGGAAGTTTGTGATGGGACGGTGTGGATGGAGATTCACTCTGTGTCTGACCCGGGGAGTGTGTGATGGGACGGTGAGGTGGGAGATTCACTCTGTGTCTGACCCGGGAAAGTGTGATGGGACGGTTTGGATGCAGATTCACTCTTTGTCTGGCCTCGGGAGTTTGTGATGGGACGGTGTGGATGGAGACTCACTCTGTGTCTGACACCTTGAGTTTGTGATGGGACGGAATGGCTGGAGACTCACACTGTGTCTGACACCGGGTTTTTGTGATGGGACGGTTTGGATGGAGATTCATTCTGTGTTAGACCCCGGGAGTGTGTGATGGGACGGTGAGGAGGGAGATTCACTCTGTGTCAGACCCCGGAAGTTTGTGATGGGACGGTGTGGATGGAGATTCACTCTGTGTCTGACCCGGGGAGTGTGTGATGGGACGGTGAGGAGGGAGATTCACTCTGTGTCTGACCCCGTGAGTTTATGATGGGCCGGTGTGTATGGAAATTCACTCTGTGTCTGACCCCGGGAGTGTGTGTTGGGACGGTGAGGAGGGAGATTCACTCTGTGCCTGAACCCGGGAACGTGTGATGGGACGGTTTGGATGCAGATTCACTCTGTTCTTGACGCTGGAATTGTGTGATGGGACGGTGAGGAGGGAGATTTACTCTTTCTCTGACCCCGGGAGTTTGTGATGGAAAGGTGTGGATGCAGATTCACTCTATGTCTGACCCCTGGAATTTGTGATGGGATGGTGTGGAAGGAGATTCACTCAGTGTCTGACCCCGGGCTTTTGTGATGGGACGCTCTGGATGGAGATTCACTCTGTGTCTGACCCCGGGAAAGTATGATGGGCCGGTGTGTATGGAGATTCACTTTGTGTCTGACCCAGGTTTTCTGTGTTGGGCCGGTGTGGATGGAGATTCACTCTGTGTCTGACCCCGGGAGTGTGTGATGGGACGGTATGGATGGAGATTCACTCTGTGTCTGACGCCGGGAAAGTGTGATGGGACGGTTTGGATGGAGATTCACTCTGTGTCTGACCTCGGGCTTTTGTGATGGGACTGTGAGTAGGGAGATTCACTCTGTGTCAGACCCCGGAAGTTTGTGATGGGACGGTGTGGATGGAGATTCACTCTGTGTCTGACCCGGGGAGTGTGTGATGGGACGGTGAGGAGGGAGATTCACTCTGTGTCTGACCCCGGGAAAGTGTCATGGGACGGTTAGGATGCAGATTCACTCTTTGTCTGGCCCCGGGAGTTTGTGCTGGGACGGTGTGGATGGAGATTCACTCTGTGTCTGACACCTTGAGTTTGTGATTGGACGGAATGGATGGAGACTCACTCTGTGTCTGACCCCGGGTTTTTGTGATGGGACGGTTTGGATGGAGATTCATTCTGTGTTAGAACCCGGGAGTGTGTGATGGGACGGTGAGGAGGGAGATTCACTCTGTGTCTGACCCGGGGAGTGTGTGATGGGACGGTGAGGAGGGAGATTCACTCTGTGTCTGACCCCGTGAGTTTATGATGGGCCGGTGTGTATGGAAATTCACTCTGTGTCTGACCCCGGGAACGTGTGATGGGACGGTTTGGATGCAGATTCACTCTGTTCTTGACGCCGGAAGTGTGTGATGGGACGGTGAGGAGGGAGATTTACTCTTTCTCTGACCCCGGGACTTTGTGATGGAAAGCTGTGGATGCAGATTCACTCTATGTCTGACCCCTGGAATTTGTGATGGGATGGTGTGGAAGGAGATTCACTCAGTGTCTGACCCCGGGATTTTGTGATGGGACGGTATGGATGGAGATTCACTCTGTGTCTGATTGCGGGAGTTTGTGATGGGACGGTGTGGATGGAGATTCACTCTGTGCCTGACCCCGGGAATGTATGATGGGCCGTTGTGTATGGAGATTCACTTTGTGTCTGACCCCGGTCTTTTGTGATGGGACGGTGTGGAGGGAGATTCACTCTGTGTCTGACCCCGGGAGTGTGTGATGGGACCGTGAGGAGGGTGATTTACTAATTGTCTGACCCCGGGAGTTTGTGATGGAAAGGTGTGGATGCAGTTTCACTCTATGTCTGATCCCTGGAATTTGTGATGGGATGGTGTGGAAGGAGATTCACTCTGTGTCTGACCCCGGGCAATGTGTGATGGGACGGTTTGGATGCAGGTTCACTGAGTGTTTGACTCCGGGCTTTTGTGATGGGATTGTGTGGAGGGAGATTCACTCTGTGTCTGACCCCGGGAAAGCGTGATGGGTCCGTTTGGATGGAGATTCACTCTGTGTCAGACCCCGGGAAATTATGATGGGACTGTTTGCATGGAGATTCACTCTGTGTCTGACCCCGGGACAGTGTGATGGGACGGTTTTGATGGAGATTCACTCTGTGTCAGACCCCGGGAGTGTGTGATGGGACGGTGTGGAGGGAGATTCACACTGTTTCTGAACCCGAGACAGTGTGATGGGACGGTTTTGATGGAGATTCACTCTGTGTCAGTCCCCGGGAGTGTGTGATGGGACGGTGTGGAGGGAGATTCACTCTCTGTCTGACCACGGGTTTTTGTGATGGTCCGGTGTGGATGGAGAATCACTCTGTGTCTGACCCCGGGAGTTTGTGATGGGACGGTGTGGATGGAGAATCATTCTGTGTTAGACCCCGGGAGTGTGTGATGGGACGGTGTGGATGGAGAATCACTTTGTGTCTGACCCCGGGTTTTGGTGATGGGACGGTTTGGATGGAGATTCATTCTGTGTTAGACCCCGGGAGAGTGTGATGGGACGGTGTGGATGGAGAATCACTCTGTGTCTGACCCCGGGTTTTTGTGATGTGACGGTTTGGATGGAGATTCATTCTGTGTTAGACCCCGGGAGTGTGTGATGGGACAGTGAGGAGGGAGATTCACTCTGTGTCTGACCCCGGGAGTGTGTGATGGGACCGTGAGGAGGGTGATTTACTACTTGTCTGACCCCGGGAGTTTGTGATGGAAAGGTGTGGATGCAGTTTCTCTCTATGTCTGATCCCTGGAATTTGTGATGGGATGGTGTGGAAGGAGATTCACTCTGTGTCTGACCCCGGGCAATGTGTGATGGGACGGTTTGGATGCAGGTTCACTGAGTGTTTGACTCCGGGCTTTTGTGATGGGATTGTGTGGATGGAGATTCACTCTGTGTCAGACCCCGGGAAATTATGATGGGACTGTTTGCATGGAGATTCACTCTGTGTCTGACCCCGGGACAGTGTGATGGGACGGTTTTGATGGAGATTCACTCTGTGTCAGACCCCGGGAGAGTGTGTGATGGGACGGTGTGGAGGGAGATTCACTCTGTGTCTGACCCCGGGAAAGCGTGATGGGACCGTTTGGATGGAGATTCACTCTGTGTCAGACCCCGGGAAATTATGATGGGACTGTTTGCATGGAGATTCACTCTGTGTCTGACCCCGGGACAGTGTGATGGGACGGTTTTGATGGAGATTCACTCTGTGTCAGACCCCGGGAGTGTGTGATGGGACGGTGTGGAGGGAGATTCACACTGTTTCTGAACCCGAGACAGTGTGATGGGACGGGTTTGATCGAGATTCACTCTGTGTCAGACCCCGGGAGTGTGTGATGGGACGGTGTGGAGAGAGATTCACTCTCTGTCTGACCGCGGGTTTTTGTGATGGTCCGGTGTAGATGGAGAATCACTCTGTGTCTGACCCCGGGAGTTTGTGATGGGACGGTGTGGATGGAGAATCACTCTGTGTCTGACCCCGGGTTTTGGTGATGGGACGGTTTGGATGGAGATTCATTCTGTGTTAGACCCCGGGAGTGTGTGATGGGACGGTGTGGATGGAGAATCACTCTGTGTCTGACCCCGGGTTTTTGTGATGTGACGGTTTGGATGGAGATTCATTCTGTGTTAGACCCCGGGAGTGTGTGATGGGACAGTGAGGAGGGAGATTCACTCTGTGTCAGATCCAGGAAGTTTGTGATGGGACGGTGTGGATGGAGATTCACTCTGTGTCTGACCCGGGGAGTGTGTGATGGGACGGTGAGGTGGGAGATTCACTCTGTGTCTGACCCCGGGAAAGTGTGATGGGACGGTTTGGATGCAGATTCACTCTTTGTCTGGCCTCGGGAGTTTGTGATGGGACGGTGTGGATGGAGACTCACTCTGTGTCTGACACCTTGAGTTTGTGATGGGACGGAATGGCTGGAGACTCACACTGTGTCTGACACCGGGTTTTTGTGATGGGACGGTTTGGATGGAGATTCATTCTGTGTTAGACCCCGGGAGTGTGTGATGGGACGGTGAGGAGGGAGATTCACTCTGTGTCAGACCCCGGAAGTTTGTGATGGGACGGTGTGGATGGAGATTCACTCTGTGTCTGACCCGGGGAGTGTGTGATGGGACGGTGAGGAGGGAGATTCACTCTGTGTCTGACCCCGTGAGTTTATGATGGGCCGGTGTGTATGGAAATTCACTCTGTGTCTGACCCCGGGAGTGTGTGTTGGGACGGTGAGGAGGGAGATTCACTCTGTGCCTGAACCCGGGAACGTGTGATGGGACGGTTTGGATGCAGATTCACTCTGTTCTTGACGCTGGAATTGTGTGATGGGACGGTGAGGAGGGAGATTTACTCTTTCTCTGACCCCGGGAGTTTGTGATGGAAAGGTGTGGATGCAGATTCACTCTATGTCTGACCCCTGGAATTTGTGATGGGATGGTGTGGAAGGAGATTCACTCAGTGTCTGACCCCGGGCTTTTGTGATGGGACGCTCTGGATGGAGATTCACTCTGTGTCTGACCCCGGGAAAGTATGATGGGCCGGTGTGTATGGAGATTCACTTTGTGTCTGACCCAGGTTTTCTGTGTTGGGCCGGTGTGGATGGAGATTCACTCTGTGTCTGACCCCGGGAGTGTGTGATGGGACGGTATGGATGGAGATTCACTCTGTGTCTGACGCCGGGAAAGTGTGATGGGACGGTTTGGATGGAGATTCACTCTGTGTCTGACCTCGGGCTTTTGTGATGGGACTGTGAGTAGGGAGATTCACTCTGTGTCAGACCCCGGAAGTTTGTGATGGGACGGTGTGGATGGAGATTCACTCTGTGTCTGACCCGGGGAGTGTGTGATGGGACGGTGAGGAGGGAGATTCACTCTGTGTCTGACCCCGGGAAAGTGTCATGGGACGGTTAGGATGCAGATTCACTCTTTGTCTGGCCCCGGGAGTTTGTGCTGGGACGGTGTGGATGGAGATTCACTCTGTGTCTGACACCTTGAGTTTGTGATTGGACGGAATGGATGGAGACTCACTCTGTGTCTGACCCCGGGTTTTTGTGATGGGACGGTTTGGATGGAGATTCATTCTGTGTTAGAACCCGGGAGTGTGTGATGGGACGGTGAGGAGGGAGATTCACTCTGTGTCTGACCCGGGGAGTGTGTGATGGGACGGTGAGGAGGGAGATTCACTCTGTGTCTGACCCCGTGAGTTTATGATGGGCCGGTGTGTATGGAAATTCACTCTGTGTCTGACCCCGGGAACGTGTGATGGGACGGTTTGGATGCAGATTCACTCTGTTCTTGACGCCGGAAGTGTGTGATGGGACGGTGAGGAGGGAGATTTACTCTTTCTCTGACCCCGGGACTTTGTGATGGAAAGCTGTGGATGCAGATTCACTCTATGTCTGACCCCTGGAATTTGTGATGGGATGGTGTGGAAGGAGATTCACTCAGTGTCTGACCCCGGGATTTTGTGATGGGACGGTATGGATGGAGATTCACTCTGTGTCTGATTGCGGGAGTTTGTGATGGGACGGTGTGGATGGAGATTCACTCTGTGTCTGTCCCCGGGCTTTTGTGATGGGACGCTCTGGATGGAGATTCACTCTGTGCCTGACCCCGGGAATGTATGATGGGCCGTTGTGTATGGAGATTCACTTTGTGTCTGACCCCGGTCTTTTGTGATGGGACGGTGTGGAGGGAGATTCACTCTGTGTCTGACCCCGGGAGTGTGTGATGGGACCGTGAGGAGGGTGATTTACTAATTGTCTGACCCCGGGAGTTTGTGATGGAAAGGTGTGGATGCAGTTTCACTCTATGTCTGATCCCTGGAATTTGTGATGGGATGGTGTGGAAGGAGATTCACTCTGTGTCTGACCCCGGGCAATGTGTGATGGGACGGTTTGGATGCAGGTTCACTGAGTGTTTGACTCCGGGCTTTTGTGATGGGATTGTGTGGAGGGAGATTCACTCTGTGTCTGACCCCGGGAAAGCGTGATGGGTCCGTTTGGATGGAGATTCACTCTGTGTCAGACCCCGGGAAATTATGATGGGACTGTTTGCATGGAGATTCACTCTGTGTCTGACCCCGGGACAGTGTGATGGGACGGTTTTGATGGAGATTCACTCTGTGTCAGACCCCGGGAGTGTGTGATGGGACGGTGTGGAGGGAGATTCACACTGTTTCTGAACCCGAGACAGTGTGATGGGACGGTTTTGATGGAGATTCACTCTGTGTCAGACCCCGGGAGTGTGTGATGGGACGGTGTGGAGGGAGATTCACTCTCTGTCTGACCACGGGTTTTTGTGATGGTCCGGTGTGGATGGAGAATCACTCTGTGTCTGACCCCGGGAGTTTGTGATGGGACGGTGTGGATGGAGAATCATTCTGTGTTAGACCCCGGGAGTGTGTGATGGGACGGTGTGGATGGAGAATCACTTTGTGTCTGACCCCGGGTTTTGGTGATGGGACGGTTTGGATGGAGATTCATTCTGTGTTAGACCCCGGGAGAGTGTGATGGGACGGTGTGGATGGAGAATCACTCTGTGTCTGACCCCGGGTTTTTGTGATGTGACGGTTTGGATGGAGATTCATTCTGTGTTAGACCCCGGGAGTGTGTGATGGGACAGTGAGGAGGGAGATTCACTCTGTGTCAGACCCAGGAAGTTTGTGATGGGACGGTGTGGATGGAGATTCACTCTGTGTCTGACCCGGGGAGTGTGTGATGGGACGGTGAGGTGGGAGATTCACTCTGTGTCTGACCCCGGGAAAGTGTGATGGGACGGTTTGGATGCAGATTCACTCTTTGTCTGGCCTCGGGTGTTTGTGATGGGACGATGTGGATGGAGACTCACTCTGTGTCTGACACCTTGAGTTTGTGATGGGACGGAATGGATGGAGACTCACACTGTGTCTGACCCCGGGTTTTTGTGATGGGACGGTGTGGATGGAGATTCATTCTGTGTTAGACCCCGGGAGTGTGTGATGGGACAGTGAGGAGGGAGATTCACTCTGTGTCAGACCCAGGAAGTTTGTGCTGGGACGGTGTGGATGGAGATTCACTCTGTGTCTGACCCCGGGCTTTTGTGATGGGACGGTGAGTAGGGAGATTCACACTCTGTCTGACCCCGGGAGTGTGTGATGGGACGGTGAGGAGGGAGATTCACTCTGTGTCTGAACCAGCGAACGTGTGATGGAAAGGTGTGTAAGCAGATTCACTCTATGTCTGACCCCTGGAATTTGTGATAGTATGGTGTGGAAGGAGATTCACTCTATGTCTGACCCCGGGCTTTTGTGATGGGACGGTATGGATGGAGATTCACTCTGTGTCTGACCCCGGGAGTTTGTGATGGGACGGTGTGGATGGAGATTCACTCTGTGTCTGACCCCGGGCTTTTGTGATGGGACGCTCTGGATGGAGATTCACTCTGTGCCTGACCCCGGGAATGTATGATGGGCCGTTGTGTATGGAGATTCACTTTGTGTCTGACCACGGTCTTTTGTGATGGGACGGTGTGGAGGGAGATTCACTCTGTGTCTGACCCCGGGAGTGTGTGATGGGACCGTGAGGAGGGTGATTTACTACTTGTCTGACCCCGGGAGTTTGTGATGGAAAGGTGTGGATGCAGTTTCACTCTATGTCTGATCCCTGGAATTTGTGATGGGATGGTGTGGAAGGAGATTCACTCTGTGTCTGACCCCGGGCAATGTATGATGGGACGGTTTGGATGCAGGTTCACTGAGTGTTTGACTCCGGGCTTTTGTGATGGGATTGTGTGGAGGGAGATTCACTCTGTGTCTGACCCGGGGAGTGTGTGATGGGACGGTGAGGAGGGAGATTCACTCTGTGTCTGACCCCGTGAGTTTATGATGGGCCGGTGTGTATGGAAATTCACTCTGTGTCTGACCCCGGGAGTGTGTGTTGGGACGGTGAGGAGGGAGATTCACTCTGTGCCTGACCCCGGGAACGTGTGATGGGACGGTTTGGATGCAGATTCACTCAGTTCTTGACGCCGGAATTGTGTGATGGGTCGGTGAGGAGGGAGATTTACTCTTTCTCTGACCCCGGGAGTTTGTGATGGAAAGGTGTGGATGCAGATTCACTCTATGTCTGACCCCTGGAATTTGTGATGGGATGGTGTGGAAGGAGATTCACTCAGTGTCTGACCCCGGGCTTTTGTGATGGGATTGTGTGGAGGGAGATTCACTCTGCGTCTGACCCCGGGCTTTTGTGATGGGACGCTCTGGATGGAGATTCACTCTGTGTCTGACCCCGGGAAAGTATGATCGGCCGGTGTGTATGGAGATTCACTTTGTGTCTGACCCAGGGTTTCTGTGTTGGGCCGGTGTGGATGGAGATTCATTCTGTGTCTGACCCCGGGAGTGTGTGATGGGACGGTATGGATGGAGATTCACTCTGTGTCTGACGCCGGGAAAGTGTGATGGGACGGTTTGGATGGAGATTCACTCTGTGTCTGACCTCGGGCTTTTGTGATGGGTCGGTGAGTAGGGAGATTCACTCTGTGTCTGACCCGGGGAGTGTGTGATGGGACGGTGAGGAGGGAGATTCACTCTGTGTCTGACCCCGTGAGTTTATGATGGGCCGGTGTGTATGGAAATTCACTCTGTGTCTGACCCCGGGAACGTGTGATGGGACGGTTTGGATGCAGATTCACTCTGTTCTTGACGCCGGAAGTGTGTGATGGGACGGTGAGGAGGGAGATTTACTCTTTCTCTGACCCCGGGACTTTGTGATGGAAAGCTGTGGATGCAGATTCACTCTATGTCTGACCCCTGGAATTTGTGATGGGATGGTGTGGAAGGAGATTCACTCAGTGTCTGACCCCGGGATTTTGTGATGGGACGGTATGGATGGAGATTCACTCTGTGTCTGATTGCGGGAGTTTGTGATGGGACGGTGTGGATGGAGATTCACTCTGTGTCTGTCCCCGGGCTTTTGTGATGGGACGCTCTGGATGGAGATTCACTCTGTGCCTGACCCCGGGAATGTATGATGGGCCGTTGTGTATGGAGATTCACTTTGTGTCTGACCCCGGTCTTTTGTGATGGGACGGTGTGGAGGGAGATTCACTCTGTGTCTGACCCCGGGAGTGTGTGATGGGACCGTGAGGAGGGTGATTTACTAATTGTCTGACCCCGGGAGTTTGTGATGGAAAGGTGTGGATGCAGTTTCACTCTATGTCTGATCCCTGGAATTTGTGATGGGATGGTGTGGAAGGAGATTCACTCTGTGTCTGACCCCGGGCAATGTGTGATGGGACGGTTTGGATGCAGGTTCACTGAGTGTTTGACTCCGGGCTTTTGTGATGGGATTGTGTGGAGGGAGATTCACTCTGTGTCTGACCCCGGGAAAGCGTGATGGGTCCGTTTGGATGGAGATTCACTCTGTGTCAGACCCCGGGAAATTATGATGGGACTGTTTGCATGGAGATTCACTCTGTGTCTGACCCCGGGACAGTGTGATGGGACGGTTTTGATGGAGATTCACTCTGTGTCAGACCCCGGGAGTGTGTGATGGGACGGTGTGGAGGGAGATTCACACTGTTTCTGAACCCGAGACAGTGTGATGGGACGGTTTTGATGGAGATTCACTCTGTGTCAGACCCCGGGAGTGTGTGATGGGACGGTGTGGAGGGAGATTCACTCTCTGTCTGACCACGTGTTTTTGTGATGGTCCGGTGTGGATGGAGAATCACTCTGTGTCTGACCCCGGGAGTTTGTGATGGGACGGTGTGGATGGAGAATCATTCTGTGTTAGACCCCGGGAGTGTGTGATGGGACGGTGTGGATGGAGAATCACTTTGTGTCTGACCCCGGGTTTTGGTGATGGGACGGTTTGGATGGAGATTCATTCTGTGTTAGACCCCGGGAGAGTGTGATGGGACGGTGTGGATGGAGAATCACTCTGTGTCTGACCCCGGGTTTTTGTGATGTGACGGTTTGGATGGAGATTCATTCTGTGTTAGACCCCGGGAGTGTGTGATGGGACAGTGAGGAGGGAGATTCACTCTGTGTCAGACCCAGGAAGTTTGTGATGGGACGGTGTGGATGGAGATTAACTCTGTGTCTGACCCGGGGAGTGTGAGATGGGACGGTGAGGTGGGAGATTCACTCTGTGTCTGACCCCGGGAAAGTGTGATGGGACGGTTTGGATGCAGATTCACTCTTTGTCTGGCCTCGGGAGTTTGTGATGGGACGATGTGGATGGAGACTCACTCTGTGTCTGACACCTTGAGTTTGTGATGGGACGGAATGGATGGAGACTCACACTGTGTCTGACCCCGGGTTTTTGTGATGGGACGGTGTGGATGGAGATTCATTCTGTGTTAGACCCCGGGAGTGTGTGATGGGACAGTGAGGAGGGAGATTCACTCTGTGTCAGACCCAGGAAGTTTGTGCTGGGACGGTGTGGATGGAGATTCACTCTGTGTCTGACCCCGGGCTTTTGTGATGGGACGGTGAGTAGGGAGATTCACACTCTGTCTGACCCCGGGAGTGTGTGATGGGACGGTGAGGAGGGAGATTCACTCTGTGTCTGAACCAGCGAACGTGTGATGGAAAGGTGTGTAAGCAGATTCACTCTATGTCTGACCCCTGGAATTTGTGATAGGATGGTGTGGAAGGAGATTCACTCTATGTCTGACCCCGGGCTTTTGTGATGGGACGGTATGGATGGAGATTCACTCTGTGTCTGACCCCGGGAGTTTGTGATGGGACGGTGTGGATGGAGATTCACTCTGTGTCTGACCCCGGGCTTTTGTGATGGGACGCTCTGGATGGAGATTCACTCTGTGCCTGACCCCGGGAATGTATGATGGGCCGTTGTGTATGGAGATTCACTTTGTGTCTGACCACGGTCTTTTGTGATGGGACGGTGTGGAGGGAGATTCACTCTGTGTCTGACCCCGGGAGTGTGTGATGGGACCGTGAGGAGGGTGATTTACTACTTGTCTGACCCCGGGAGTTTGTGATGGAAAGGTGTGGATGCAGTTTCACTCTATGTCTGATCCCTGGAATTTGTGATGGGATGGTGTGGAAGGAGATTCACTCTGTGTCTGACCCCGGGCAATGTGTGATGGGACGGTTTGGATGCAGGTTCACTGAGTGTTTGACTCCGGGCTTTTGTGATGGGATTGTGTGGAGGGAGATTCACTCTGTGTCTGACCCGGGGAGTGTGTGATGGGACGGTGAGGAGGGAGATTCACTCTGTGTCTGACCCCGTGAGTTTATGATGGGCCGGTGTGTATGGAAATTCACTCTGTGTCTGACCCCGGGAGTGTGTGTTGGGACGGTGAGGAGGGAGATTCACTCTGTGCCTGACCCCGGGAACGTGTGATGGGACGGTTTGGATGCAGATTCACTCAGTTCTTGACGCCGGAATTGTGTGATGGGTCGGTGAGGAGGGAGATTTACTCTTTCTCTGACCCCGGGAGTTTGTGATGGAAAGGTGTGGATGCAGATTCACTCTATGTCTGACCCCTGGAATTTGTGATGGGATGGTGTGGAAGGAGATTCACTCAGTGTCTGACCCCGGGCTTTTGTGATGGGATTGTGTGGAGGGAGATTCACTCTGCGTCTGACCCCGGGAAAGTGTGATGGGACGGTTTGGATGCAGATTCACTCTTTGTCTGGCCTCGGGAGTTTGTGATGGGACGATGTGGATGGAGACTCACTCTGTGTCTGACACCTTGAGTTTCTGATGGGACGGAATGGATGGAGACTCACACTGTGTCTGACCCCGGGTTTTTGTGATGGGACGGTGTGGATGGAGATTCATTCTGTGTTAGACCCCGGGAGTGTGTGATGGGACAGTGAGGAGGGAGATTCACTCTGTGTCAGACCCAGGAAGTTTGTGCTGGGACGGTGTGGATGGAGATTCACTCTGTGTCTGACCCCGGGCTTTTGTGATGGGACGGTGAGTAGGGAGATTCACACTCTGTCTGACCCCGGGAGTGTGTGATGGGACGGTGAGGAGGGAGATTCACTCTGTGTCTGAACCAGCGAACGTGTGATGGAAAGGTGTGTAAGCAGATTCACTCTATGTCTGACCCCTGGAATTTGTGATAGGATGGTGTGGAAGGAGATTCACTCTATGTCTGACCCCGGGCTTTTGTGATGGGACGGTATGGATGGAGATTCACTCTGTGTCTGACCCCGGGAGTTTGTGATGGGACGGTGTGGATGGAGATTCACTCTGTGTCTGACCCCGGGCTTTTGTGATGGGACGCTCTGGATGGAGATTCACTCTGTGCCTGACCCCGGGAATGTATGATGGGCCGTTGTGTATGGAGATTCACTTTGTGTCTGACCACGGTCTTTTGTGATGGGACGGTGTGGAGGGAGATTCACTCTGTGTCTGACCCCGGGAGTGTGTGATGGGACCGTGAGGAGGGTGATTTACTACTTGTCTGACCCCGGGAGTTTGTGATGGAAAGGTGTGGATGCAGTTTCACTCTATGTCTGATCCCTGGAATTTGTGATGGGATGGTGTGGAAGGAGATTCACTCTGTGTCTGACCCCGGGCAATGTGTGATGGGACGGTTTGGATGCAGGTTCACTGAGTGTTTGACTCCGGGCTTTTGTGATGGGATTGTGTGGAGGGAGATTCACTCTGTGTCTGACCCGGGGAGTGTGTGATGGGACGGTGAGGAGGGAGATTCACTCTGTGTCTGACCCCGTGAGTTTATGATGGGCCGGTGTGTATGGAAATTCACTCTGTGTCTGACCCCGGGAGTGTGTGTTGGGACGGTGAGGAGGGAGATTCACTCTGTGCCTGACCCCGGGAACGTGTGATGGGACGGTTTGGATGCAGATTCACTCAGTTCTTGACGCCGGAATTGTGTGATGGGTCGGTGAGGAGGGAGATTTACTCTTTCTCTGACCCCGGGAGTTTGTGATGGAAAGGTGTGGATGCAGATTCACTCTATGTCTGACCCCTGGAATTTGTGATGGGATGGTGTGGAAGGAGATTCACTCAGTGTCTGACCCCGGGCTTTTGTGATGGGATTGTGTGGAGGGAGATTCACTCTGCGTCTGACCCCGGGCTTTTGTGATGGGACGCTCTGGATGGAGATTCACTCTGTGTCTGACCCCGGGAAAGTATGATGGGCCGGTGTGTATGGAGATTCACTTTGTGTCTGACCCAGGGTTTCTGTGTTGGGCCGGTGTGGATGGAGATTCACTCTGTGTCTGACCCCGGGAGTGTGTGATGGGACGGTATGGATGGAGATTCACTCTGTGTCTGACGCCGGGAAAGTGTGATGGGACGGTTTGGATGGAGATTCACTCTGTGTCTGACCTCGGGCTTTTGTGATGGGTCGGTGAGTAGGGAGATTCACTCTGTGTCAGACCCCGGAAGTTTGTGATGGGACGGTGTGGATGGAGATTCATTCTGTGTTAGACCCCGGGAGTGTGTGATGGGACAGTGAGGAGGGAGATTCACTCTGTGTCAGACCCAGGAAGTTTGTGCTGGGACGGTGTGGATGGAGATTCACTCTGTGTCTGACCCCGGGCTTTTGTGATGGGACGGTGAGTAGGGAGATTCACACTCTGTCTGACCCCGGGAGTGTGTGATGGGACGGTGAGGAGGGAGATTCACTCTGTGTCTGAACCAGCGAACGTGTGATGGAAAGGTGTGTAAGCAGATTCACTCTATGTCTGACCCCTGGAATTTGTGATAGGATGGTGTGGAAGGAGTTTCACTCTATGTCTGACCCCGGGCTTTTGTGATGGGACGGTATGGATGGAGATTCACTCTGTGTCTGACCCCGGGAGTTTGTGATGGGACGGTGTGGATGGAGATTCACTCTGTGTCTGACCCCGGGCTTTTGTGATGGGACGCTCTGGATGGAGATTCACTCTGTGCCTGACCCCGGGAATGTATGATGGGCCGTTGTGTATGGAGATTCACTTTGTGTCTGACCACGGTCTTTTGTGATGGGACGGTGTGGAGGGAGATTCACTCTGTGTCTGACCCCGGGAGTGTGTGATGGGACCGTGAGGAGGGTGATTTACTACTTGTCTGACCCCGGGAGTTTGTGATGGAAAGGTGTGGATGCAGTTTCACTCTATGTCTGATCCCTGGAATTTGTGATGGGATGGTGTGGAAGGAGATTCACTCTGTGTCTGACCCCGGGCAATGTGTGATGGGACGGTTTGGATGCAGGTTCACTGAGTGTTTGACTCCGGGCTTTTGTGATGGGATTGTGTGGAGGGAGATTCACTCTGTGTCTGACCCGGGGAGTGTGTGATGGGACGGTGAGGAGGGAGATTCACTCTGTGTCTGACCCCGTGAGTTTATGATGGGCCGGTGTGTATGGAAATTCACTCTGTGTCTGACCCCGGGAGTGTGTGTTGTGACGGTGAGGAGGGAGATTCACTCTGTGCCTGACCCCGGGAACGTGTGATGGGACGGTTTGGATGCAGATTCACTCTGTTCTTGACGCCGGAATTGTGTGATGGGACGGTGAGGAGGGAGATTTACTCTTTCTCTGACCCCGGGAGTTTGTGATGGAAAGGTGTGGATGCAGATTCACTCTATGTCTGACCCCTGGAATTTGTGATGGGATGGTGTGGTAGGTGATTCACTCAGTGTCTGACCCCGGGCTTTTGTGATGGGATTGTGTGGAGGGAGATTCACTCTGCGTCTGACCCCGGGCTTTTGTGATGGGACGCTCTGGATGGAGATTCACTCTGTGTCTGACCCCGGGAAAGTATGATGGGCCGGTGTGTATGGAGATTCACTTTGTGTCTGACCCAGGGTTTCTGTGTTGGGCCGGTGTGGATGGAGATTCACTCTGTGTCTGACCCCGGGAGAGTGTGCTGGGACGGTATGGATGGAGATTCACTCTGTGTCTGACGCCGGGAAAGTGTGATGGGACGGTTTGGATGGAGATTCACTCTGTTTCTGACCTCGGGGTTTTGTGATGGGACGGTGAGTAGGGAGATTCACTCTGTGTCAGACCCCGGAAGTTTGTGATGGGACGGTGTGGATGGAGATTCACTCTGTGTCTGACCAGGGGAGTGTGTGATGGGACGGTGAGGAGGGAGATTCACTCTGTGTCTGACCCCGGGAAAGTGTCATGGGACGGTTTGGATGCAGATTCACTCTTTGTCTGGCCCCGGGAGTTTGTGCTGGGACGGTGTGGATGGAGATTCACTCTGTGTCTGACCCCGGGCTTTTGTGATGGGACGGTGAGTAGGGAGATTCACACTCTGTCTGACCCCGGGGGTGTGTGTTGGGACGGTGAGGAGGGAGATTCACTCTGTGTCTGAACCAGCGAACGTGTGATGGAAAGGTGTGTAAGCAGATTCACTCTATGTCTGACCCCTGGAATTTGTGATAGGATGGTGTGGAAGGAGATTCACTCTATGTCTGACCCCGGGCTTTTGTGATGGGACGGTATGGATGGAGATTCACTCTGTGTCTGACCCCGGGAGTTTGTGATGGGACGGTGTGGATGGAGATTCACTCTGTGTCTGACCCCGGGCTTTGGTGATGGGACGCTCTGGATGGAGATTCACTCTGTGCCTGACCCCGGGAATGTATGATGGGCCGTTGTGTATGGAGATTCACTTTGTGTCTGACCCCGGTCTTTTGTGATGGGACGGTGTGGAGGGAGTTTCACTCTGTGTCAGACACGGAAGTTTGTGATGGGACGGTGTGGATGGAGATTCACTCTGTGTCTGACCCCGGGAGTGTGTGATGGGACCGTGAGGAGGGTGATTTACTACTTGTCTGACCCCGGGAGTTTGTGATGGAAAGGTGTGGATGCAGTTTCTCTCTATGTCTGATCCCTGGAATTTGTGATGGGATGGTGTGGAAGGAGATTCACTCTGTGTCTGACCCCGGGCAATGTGTGATGGGACGGTTTGGATGCAGGTTCACTGAGTGTTTGACTCCGGGCTTTTGTGATGGGATTGTGTGGATGGAGATTCACTCTGTGTCAGACCCCGGGAAATTATGATGGGACTGTTTGCATGGAGATTCACTCTGTGTCTGACCCCGGGACAGTGTGATGGGACGGTTTTGATGGAGATTCACTCTGTGTCAGACCCCGGGAGAGTGTGTGATGGGACGGTGTGGAGGGAGATTCACTCTGTGTCTGACCCCGGGAAAGCGTGATGGGACCGTTTGGATGGAGATTCACTCTGTGTCAGACCCCGGGAAATTATGATGGGACTGTTTGCATGGAGATTCACTCTGTGTCTGACCCCGGGACAGTGTGATGGGACGGTTTTGATGGAGATTCACTCTGTGTCAGACCCCGGGAGTGTGTGATGGGACGGTGTGGAGGGAGATTCACACTGTTTCTGAACCCGAGACAGTGTGATGGGACGGTTTTGATCGAGATTCACTCTGTGTCAGACCCCGGGAGTGTGTGATGGGACGGTGTGGAGAGAGATTCACTCTCTGTCTGACCGCGGGTTTTTGTGATGGTCCGGTGTGGATGGAGAATCACTCTGTGTCTGACCCCGGGAGTTTGTGATGGGACGGTGTGGATGGAGAATCACTCTGTGTCTGACCCCGGGTTTTGGTGATGGGACGGTTTGGATGGAGATTCATTCTGTGTTAGACCCCGGGAGTGTGTGATGGGACGGTGTGGATGGAGAATCACTCTGTGTCTGACCCCGGGTTTTTGTGATGTGACGGTTTGGATGGAGATTCATTCTGTGTTAGACCCCGGGAGTGTGTGATGGGACAGTGAGGAGGGAGATTCACTCTGTGTCAGATCCAGGAAGTTTGTGATGGGACGGTGTGGATGGAGATTCACTCTGTGTCTGACCCGGGGAGTGTGTGATGGGACGGTGAGGTGGGAGATTCACTCTGTGTCTGACCCCGGGAAAGTGTGATGGGACGGTTTGGATGCAGATTCACTCTTTGTCTGGCCTCGGGAGTTTGTGATGGGACGGTGTGGATGGAGATTCACTCTGTGTCTGACCCGGGGAGTGTGTGATGGGACGGTGAGGAGGGAGATTCACTCTGTGCCTGAACCCGGGAACGTGTGATGGGACGGTTTGGATGCAGATTCACTCTGTTCTTGACGCTGGAATTGTGTGATGGGACGGTGAGGAGGGAGATTTACTCTTTCTCTGACCCCGGGAGTTTGTGATGGAAAGGTGTGGATGCAGATTCACTCTATGTCTGACCCCTGGAATTTGTGATGGGATGGTGTGGAAGGAGATTCACTCAGTGTCTGACCCCGGGCTTTTGTGATGGGACGCTCTGGATGGAGATTCACTCTGTGTCTGACCCCGGGAAAGTATGATGGGCCGGTGTGTATGGAGATTCACTTTGTGTCTGACCCAGGTTTTCTGTGTTGGGCCGCTGTGGATGGAGATTCACTCTGTGTCTGACCCCGGGAGTGTGTGATGGGACGGTATGGATGGAGATTCACTCTGTGTCTGACGCCGGGAAAGTGTGATGGGACGGTTTGGATGGAGATTCACTCTGTGTCTGACCTCGGGCTTTTGTGATGGGACTGTGAGTAGGGAGATTCACTCTGTGTCAGACCCCGGAAGTTTGTGATGGGACGGTGTGGATGGAGATTCACTCTGTGTCTGACCCGGGGAGTGTGTGATGGGACGGTGAGGAGGGAGATTCACTCTGTGTCTGACCCCGGGAAAGTGTCATGGGACGGTTAGGATGCAGATTCACTCTTTGTCTGGCCCCGGGAGTTTGTGCTGGGACGGTGTGGATGGAGATTCACTCTGTGTCTGACACCTTGAGTTTGTGATTGGACGGAATGGATGGAAACTCACTCTGTGTCTGACCCCGGGTTTTTGTGATGGGACGGTTTGGATGGAGATTCATTCTGTGTTAGACCCCGGGAGTGTGTGATGGGACGGTGAGGAGGGAGATTCACTCTGTGTCTGACCCGGGGAGTGTGTGATGGGACGGTGAGGAGGGAGATTCACTCTGTGTCTGACCCCGTGAGTTTATGATGGGCCGGTGTGTATGGAAATTCACTCTGTGTCTGACCCCGGGAACGTGTGATGGGACGGTTTGGATGCAGATTCACTCTGTTCTTGACGCCGGAAGTGTGTGATGGGACGGTGAGGAGGGAGATTTACTCTTTCTCTGACCCCGGGACTTTGTGATGGAAAGCTGTGGATGCAGATTCACTCTATGTCTGACCCCTGGAATTTGTGATGGGATGGTGTGGAAGGAGATTCACTCAGTGTCTGACCCCGGGATTTTGTGATGGGACGGTATGGATGGAGATTCACTCTGTGTCTGATCCCGGGAGTTTGTGATGGGACGGTGTGGATGGAGATTCACTCTGTGTCTGTCCCCGGGCTTCTGTGATGGGACGCTCTGGATGGAGATTCACTCTGTGCCTGACCCCGGGAATGTATGATGGGCCGTTGTGTATGGAGATTCACTTTGTGTCTGACCCCGGTCTTTTGTGATGGGACAGTGTGGAGGGAGATTCACTCTGTGTCTGACCCCGGGAGTGTGTGATGGGACCGTGAGGAGGGTGATTTACTACTTGTCTGACCCCGGGAGTTTGTGATGGAAAGGTGTGGATGCAGTTTCACTCTATGTCTGATCCCTGGAATTTGTGATGGGATGATGTGGAAGGAGATTCACTCTGTGTCTGACCCCGGGCAATGTGTGATGGGACAGTTTGGATGGAGATTCACTCTGTGTCTGACCCCGGGACAGTGTGATGGGACGGTTTTGATGGAGATTCACTCTGTGTCAGACCCCGGGAGTGTGTGATGGGAAGGTGTGGAGGGAGATTCACACTGTTTCTGACCCCGAGACAGTGTGATGGGACGGTTTTGATGGAGATTCACTCTGTGTCAGACCCCGGGAGTGTGTGATGGGACGGTGTGGAGGGAGATTCACTCTCTGTCTGACCCCGGGTTTTTGTGATGGTCCGGTGTGGATGGAGAATCACTCTGTTTCTGACCCCGGGTTTTTGTGATGGGACGGTTTGGATGGAGATTCATTCTGTGTTAGACCCCGGGAGTGTGTGATGGGACGGTGTGGATGGAGAATCACTCTGTGTCTGACCCCGGGTTTTTGTGATGGGACGGTTTGGATGGAGATTCATTCTGTGTTAGACCCCGGAAGTTTGTGATCGGACGGTGAGGAGGGAGATTCACTCTGTGTCTGACCCGGGGAGTGTGTGATGGGACGGTGAGGAGGGAGATTCACTCTGTGTCTGACCCCGGGAAAGTGTGATGCGACGGAATGGATGGAGACTCACTCTGTGTCTGACCCCGGGTTTTTGTGATGGGACGGTTTGGATGGAGATTCATTCTGTGTTAGACCCCGGGAGTGTGTGATGGGACGGTGAGGAGGGAGATTCACTCTGTGTCAGACCCCGGAAGATTGTGATGGGACGGTGTGGATGGAGATTCACTCGGTGTCTGACCCGGGGAGTGTGTGATGGGACGGTGAGGAGGGAGATTCACTCTGTGTCTGACCCCGTGAGTTTATGATGGGCCGGTGTGTATGGAAATTCACTCTGTGTCTGACTGCGGGAGTGTGTGTTGGGACGGTGAGGAGGGAGATTCACTCTGTGTCTGACCCCGGGAACGTGTGATGGGACGGTTTGAATGCAGATTCACTCTGTTCTTGACGCCGGAAGTGTGTGATGGGACGGTTTGGATGCAGGTTCACTGAGTGTTTGACTCCGGGCTTTTGTGATGGGATTGTGTGGATGGAGATTCACTCTGTGTCAGACCCCGGGAAATTATGATGGGACGGTTTGGATGGAGATTCACTCTGTGTCTGACCCCGGGACAGTGTGATGGGACGGTTTTGATGGAGATTCACTCTGTGTCAGACCCCGGGAGTGTGTGATGGGACGGTGTGGAGGGAGATTCACACTGTTTCTGACCCCGAGACAGTGTGATGGGACGGTTTTGATGGAGATTCACTCTGTGTCAGACCCCGGGAGTGTGTGATGGGACGGTGTGGAGGGAGATTCACTCTCTGTCTGACCGCGTGTTTTTGTGATGGTCCGGTGTGGATGGAGAGTCACTCTGTGTCTGACCCCGGGTTTTTGTGATGGGACGGTTTGGATGGAGATTCATTCTGTGTTAGACCCCGGGAGTGTGTGATGGGACGGTGTGGATGGAGAATCACTCTGTGTCTGACCCCGGGTTTTTGTGATGGGACGGTTTGGATGGAGATTCATTCTGTGTTAGACCCCGGGAGTGTGTGATGGGACGGTGAGGAGGGAGATTCACTCTGTGTCAGACCCCGGAAGTTTGTGATCGGACGGTGAGGAGGGAGATTCACTCTGTGTCTGACCCGGGGAGTGTGTGATGGGATGGTGAGGAGGGAGATTCACTCTGTGTCTGACCCCGGGAAAGTGTCATGGGACGGAATGGATGGAGACTCACTCTGTGTCTAACCCCGGGATTTTGTGATGGGACGGTTTGGATCGAGATTCATTCTGTTCTTGACGCCGGAAGTGTGTGATGGGACGGTGAGGAGGGAGATTTACTCTTTCTCTGACCCCGGGAGTTTGTGATGGAAAGGTGTGGATGCAGATTCACTCTATGTCTGACCCCTGGAATTTGTGATGGGATGGTGTGGAAGGAGATTCACTCAGTGTCTGACCCCGGGCTTTTGTGATGGGACGGTATGGATGGAGATTCACTCTGTGTCTGACCCCGGGAGTTTGTGATGGGACGGTGTGGATGGAGATTCACTCTGTGTCTGTCCCCGGGCTTTTGTGATGGGACGCTCTGGATGGAGATTCACTCTGTGCCTGACCCCGGGAATGTATGATGGGCCGTTGTGTATGGAGATTCACTTTGTGTCTGACCCCGGTCTTTTGTGATGGGACGCTGTGGAGGGAGATTCACTCTGTGTCAGACACGGAAGTTTGTGATGGGACGGTGTGGATGGAGATTCACTCTGTGTCTGACCCCGGGAGTGTGTGATGGGACCGTGAGGAGGGTGATTTACTACTTGTCTGACCCAGGGAGTTTGTGATGGAAAGGTGTGGATGCAGTTTCACTCTATGTCTGATCCCTGGAATTTGTGATGGGATGGTGTGGAAGGAGATTCACTCTGTGTCTGACCCCGGGCAATGTGTGATGGGACGGTTTGGATGCAGGTTCACTGAGTGTTTGACTCCGGGCTTTTGTGATGGAATTGTGTGGAGGGAGATTCACTCTGTGTCAGACCCCGGGAAATTATGATGGGACAGTTTGGATGGAGATTCACTCTGTGTCTGACCCCGGGACAGTGTGATGGGACGGTTTTGAAGGAGATTCACTCTGTGTCTGACCCCGGGAGTTTGTGATGGGACGGTGTGGATGGAGAATCACTCTGTTTCTGACCCCGGGTTTTTGTGATGGGACGGTTTGGATGGAGATTCATTCTGTGTTAGACCCCGGGAGTGTGTGATGGGACGGTGTGGATGGAGAATCACTCTGTGTCTGACCCCGGGTTTTTGTGATGGGACGGTTTGGATGGAGATTCATTCTGTTTTAGACCCCGGAAGTTTGTGATCGGACGGTGAGGAGGGAGATTCACTCTGTGTCTGACCCGGGGAGTGTGTGATGGGACGGTGAGGAGGGAGATTCACTCTGTGTCTGACCCCGGGAAAGTGTGATGGGACGGAATGGATGGAGACTCACTCTGTGTCTGACCCCGGGTTTTTGTGATGGGACGGTTTGGATGGAGATTCATTCTGTGTTAGACCCCGGGAGTGTGTGATGGGACGGTGAGGAGGGAGATTCACTCTCTGTCAGACCCCGGAAGATTGTGATGGGACTGTGTGGATGGAGATTCACTCGGTGTCTGACCCGGGGAGCGTGTGATGGGACGGTGAGGAGGGAGATTCACTCTGTGTCTGACCCCGTGAGTTTATGATGGGCCGGTGTGTATGGAAATTCACACTGTGTCTGACTGCGGGAGTGTGTGTTGGGACGGTGAGGAGGGAGATTCACTTTGTGTCTGACCCCGGGAACGTGTGATGGGACGGTTTGAATGCAGATTCACTCTGTTCTTGACGCCGGAAGTGTGTGATGGGACGGTTTGGATGCAGGTTCACTGAGTGTTTGACTCCGGGCTTTTGTGATTGGACGGTTTGGATGGAGATTCACTCTGTGTCTGACCCCGGGACAGTGTGATGGGACGGTTTTGATGGAGGTTCACTCTGTGTCAGACCCCGGGAGTGTGTGATGGGACGGTGTGGAGGGAGATTCACACTGTTTCTGACCCCGAGACAGTGTGATCGGACGGTTTTGATGGAGATTCACTCTGTATCAGACCCCGGGAGTGTGTGATGGGACGGTGTGGAGGGAGATTCACTCTCTGTCTGACCGCGGGTTTTTGTGATGGTCCGGTGTGGATGGAGAGTCACTCTGTGTCTGACCCCGGGAGTTTGTGATGGGACGGTGTGGATGGAGAATCACTCTGTGTCTGACCCCGGGTCTTTGTGATGGGACGGTTTGGATGGAGATTCATTCTGTGTTAGACCCCGGGAGTGTGTGATGGGACGGTGTGGATGGAGAATCACTCTGTGTCTGACCCCGGGTTTTTGTGATGTGACGGTTTGGATGGAGATTCATTCTGTGTTAGACCCCGGGAGTGTGTGATGGGACAGTGAGGAGGGAGATTCACTCTTTCTCTGACCCCGGGAGTTTGTGATGGAAAGGTGTGGATGCAGATTCACTCTATTTCTGACCCCTGGAATTTGTGATGGGATGGTGTGGAAGGAGATTCACTCAGTGTCTGACCCCGGGCTTTTGTGATGGGACGGTATGGATGGAGATTCACTCTGTGTCTGACCCCGGGAGTTTGTGATGGTACGGTGTGGATGGAGATTCACTCTGTGTCTGTCCCCGGGCTTTTGTGATGGGACGCTCTGGATGGAGATTCACTCTGTGCCTGACCCCGGGAATGTATGATGGGCCGTTGTGTATGGAGATTCACTTTGTGTCTGACCCCGGTCTTTTGTGATGGGACGGTGTGGAGGGAGATTCACTCTGTGTCAGACACGGAAGTTTGTGATGGGACGGTGTGGATGGAGATTCACTCGGTGTCTGACCCCGGGAGTGTGTGATGGGACCGTGAGGAGGGTGATGTACTACTTGTCTGACCCCGGGAGTTGTGATGGAAAGGTGTGGATGCAGTTCCACTCTATGTCTGATCCCTGGAATTTGTGATGGGATGGTGTGGAAGGAGATTCACTCTGTGTCTGACCCCGGGCAATGTGTGATGGGACGGTTTGGATGCAGGTTCACTGAGTGTTTGACTCCGGGCTTTTGTGATGGGATTGTGTGGAGGGAGATTCACTCTGTGTCTGACCCCGGGAAATTATGATGGGACAGCTTGGATGGAGATTCACTCTGTGTCTGACCCCGGGACAGTGTGATGGGACGGTTTTGATGGAGATTCACTCTGTGTCAGACCCCGGGAGTGTGTGATGGGAAGGTGTGGAGGGAGATTCATACTGTTTCTGACCCCGAGACAGTGTGATGGGACGGTTTTGATGGAGATTCACTCTGTGTCAGACCCCGGGAGTGTGTGATGGGACGGTGTGGAGGGAGATTCACTCTCTGTCTGACCCCGGGTTTTTGTGATGGTCCGGTGTGGATGGAGAATCACTCTGTTTCTGACCCCGGGTTTTTGTGATGGGACGGTTTGGATGGAGATTCATTCTGTGTTAGACCCCGGGAGTGTGTGATGGGACGGTGTGGATGGAGAATCACTCTGTGTCTGACCCCGGGTTTTTGTGATGGGACGGTTTGGATGGAGATTCATTCTGTTTTAGACCCCGGAAGTTTGTGATCGGACGGTGAGGAGGGAGATTCACTCTGTGTCTGACCCGGGGAGTGTGTGATGGGACGGTGAGGAGGGAGATTCACTCTGTGTCTGACCCCGGGAAAGTGTGATGGGACGGAATGGATGGAGACTCACTCTGTGTCTGACCCCGGGTTTTTGTGATGGGACGGTTTGGATGGAGATTCATTCTGTGTTAGACCCCGGGAGTGTGTGATGGGACGGTGAGGAGGGAGATTCACTCTCTGTCAGACCCCGGAAGATTGTGATGGGACTGTGTGGATGGAGATTCACTCGGTGTCTGACCCGGGGAGCGTGTGATGGGACGGTGAGGAGGGAGATTCACTCTGTGTCTGACCCCGTGAGTTTATGATGGGCCGGTGTGTATGGAAATTCACACTGTGTCTGACTGCGGGAGTGTGTGTTGGGACGGTGAGGAGGGAGATTCACTCTGTGTCTGACCCCGGGAACGTGTGATGGGACGGTTTGAATGCAGATTCACTCTGTTCTTGACGCCGGAAGTGTGTGATGGGACGGTTTGGATGCAGGTTCACTGAGTGTTTGACTCCGGGCTTTTGTGATTGGACGGTTTGGATGGAGATTCACTCTGTGTCTGACCCCGGGACAGTGTGATGGGACGGTTTTGATGGAGGTTCACTCTGTGTCAGACCCCGGGAGTGTGTGATGGGACGGTGTGGAGGGAGATTCACACTGTTTCTGACCCCGAGACAGTGTGATGGGACGGTTTTGATGGAGATTCACTCTGTATCAGACCCCGGGAGTGTGTGATGGGACGGTGTGGAGGGAGATTCACTCTCTGTCTGACCGCGGGTTTTTGTGATGGTCCGGTGTGGATGGAGAGTCACTCTGTGTCTGACCCCGGGAGTTTGTGATGGGACGGTGTGGATGGAGAATCACTCTGTGTCTGACCCCGGGTCTTTGTGATGGGACGGTTTGGATGGAGATTCATTCTGTGTTAGACCCCGGGAGTGTGTGATGGGACGGTGTGGATGGAGAATCACTCTGTGTCTGACCCCGGGTTTTTGTGATGTGACGGTTTGGATGGAGATTCATTCTGTGTTAGACCCCGGGAGTGTGTGATGGGACAGTGAGGAGGGAGATTCACTCTTTCTCTGACCCCGGGAGTTTGTGATGGAAAGGTGTGGATGCAGATTCACTCTATTTCTGACCCCTGGAATTTGTGATGGGATGGTGTGGAAGGAGATTCACTCAGTGTCTGACCCCGGGCTTTTGTGATGGGACGGTATGGATGGAGATTCACTCTGTGTCTGACCCCGGGAGTTTGTGATGGTACGGTGTGGATGGAGATTCACTCTGTGTCTGTCCCC
This sequence comes from Hemitrygon akajei, assembly GCF_048418815.1. Classification (NCBI taxonomy): domain Eukaryota; kingdom Metazoa; phylum Chordata; class Chondrichthyes; order Myliobatiformes; family Dasyatidae; genus Hemitrygon; species Hemitrygon akajei. The sequence goes on along the minus strand of NW_027331960.1, from coordinate 2,271,472 downwards.
GGGCTTTTGTGATGGGACGCTCTGGATGGAGATTCACTCTGTGCCTGACCCCGGGAATGTATGATGGGCCGTTGTGTATGGAGATTCACTTTGTGTCTGACCCCGGTCTTTTGTGATGGGACGGTGTGGAGGGAGATTCACTCTGTGTCAGACACGGAAGATTGTGATGGGACGGTGTGGATGGAGATTCACTCGGTGTCTGACCCCGGGAGTGTGTGATGGGACCGTGAGGAGGGTGATGTACTACTTGTCTGACCCCGGGAGTTGTGATGGAAAGGTGTGGATGCAGTTCCACTCTATGTCTGATCCCTGGAATTTGTGATGGGATGGTGTGGAAGGAGATTCACTCTGTGTCTGACCCCGGGCAATGTGTGATGGGACGGTTTGGATGCAGGTTCACTGAGTGTTTGACTCCGGGCTTTTGTGATGGGATTGTGTGGAGGGAGATTCACTCTGTGTCTGACCCCGGGAAATTATGATGGGACAGTTTGGATGGAGATTCACTCTGTGTCTGACCCCGGGACAGTGTGATGGGACGGTTTTGATGGAGATTCACTCTGTGTCAGACCCCGGGAGTGTGTGATGGGAAGGTGTGGAGGGAGATTCATACTGTTTCTGACCCCGAGACAGTGTGATGGGACGGTTTTGATGGAGATTCACTCTGTGTCAGACCCCGGGAGTGTGTGATGGGACGGTGTGGAGGGAGATTCACTCTCTGTCTGACCCCGGGTTTTTGTGATGGTCCGGTGTGGATGGAGAATCACTCTGTTTCTGACCCCGGGTTTTTGTGATGGGACGGTTTGGATGGAGATTCATTCTGTGTTAGACCCCGGGAGTGTGTGATGGGACGGTGTGGATGGAGAATCACTCTGTGTCTGACCCCGGGTTTTTGTGATGGGACGGTTTGGATGGAGATTCATTCTGTGTTAGACCCCGGAAGTTTGTGATCGGACGGTGAGGAGGGAGATTCACTCTGTGTCTGACCCGGGGAGTGTGTGATGGGACGGTGAGGAGGGAGATTCACTCTGTGTCTGACCCCGGTAAAGTGTGATGGGACGGAATGGATGGAGACTCACTCTGTGTCTGACCCCGGGTTTTTGTGATGGGACGGTTTGGATGGAGATTCATTCTGTGTTAGACCCCGGGAGTGTGTGATGGGACGGTGAGGAGGGAGATTCACTCTGTGTCAGACCCCGGAAGATTGTGATGGGACGGTGTGGATGGAGATTCACTCGGTGTCTGACCCGGGGAGTGTGTGATGGGACGGTGAGGAGGGAGATTCACTCTGTGTCTGACCCCGGGAGTTTATGATGGGCCGGTGTGTATGGAAATTCACTCTGTGTCTGACTGCGGGAGTGTGTGTTGGGACGGTGAGGAGGGAGATTCACTCTGTGTCTGACCCCGGGAACGTGTGATGGGACCGTTTGAATGCAGATTCACTCTGTTCTTGACGCCGGAAGTGTGTGATGGGACGGTTTGGATGCAGGTTCACTGAGTGTTTGACTCCGGGCTTTTGTGATGGGATTGTGTGGAGGGAGATTCACTCTGTGTCTGACCCCGGGAAAGCGTGATGGGACCGTTTGGATGGAGATTTACTCTGTGTCAGACCCCGGGAAATTATGATGGGACGGTTTGGATGGAGATTCACTCTGTGTCTGACCCCGAGACAGTGTGATGGGACGGTTTTGATGGAGATTCACTCTGTGGCAGACCCCGGGAGTGTGTGATGGGACAGTGTGGAGGGAGATTCACACTGTTTCTGACCCCGAGACAGTGTGTTGGGACGGTTTTGATGGAGATTCACTCTGTGTCAGACCCCGGGAGTGTGTGATGGGACGGTGTGGAGGGAGATTCACTCTCTGTCTGACCGCGGGTTTTTGTGATGGTCCGGTGTGGATGGAGAGTCACTCTGTGTCTGACCCCGGGAGTTTGTGATGGGACGGTGTGGATGGAGAATCACTCTGTGTCTGACCCCGGGTCTTTGTGATGGGACGGTTTGGATGGAGATTCATTCTGTGTTCGACCCCGGGAGTGTGTGATGGGGCGGTGTGGATGGAGAATCACTCTGTGTCTGACCCCGGGTTTTTGTGATGTGACGGTTTGGATGGAGATTCATTCTGTGTTAGACCCCGGGAGTGTGTGATGGGACAGTGAGGAGGGAGATTCACTCTGTGTCAGACCCCGGAAGTTTGTGATGGGACGGTGTGGATGGAGATTCACTCTGTGTCTGACCCGGGGAGTGTGTGATGGGACGGTGAGGAGGGAGATTCACTCTGTGTCTGACCCCGGGAAAGTGTGATGGGACGGTTTAGATGCAGATTCACTCTTTGTCTGGCCTCGGGAGTTTGTGATGGGACGGTGTGGATGGAGATTCACTCTGTGTCTGACACCTTGAGTTTGTGATGGGACGGAATGGATGGAGACTCACTCTGTGTCTGACCCCGGGTTTTTGTGATGGGACGGTTTGGATGGAGATTCATTCTGTGTTAGACCCCGGGAGTGTGTGATGGGACGGTGAGGAGGGAGATTCACTCTGTGTCAGACCCCGGAAGTTTGTGATGGGACGGTGTGGATGGAGATTCACTCTGTGTCTGACCCGGGGAGTGTGTGATGGGACGGTGAGGAGGGAGATTCACTCTGTGTCTGACCCCGTGAGTTTATGATGGGCCGGTGTGTATGGAAATTCACTCTGTGTCTGACCCCGGGAGTGTGTGATGGGACGGTGAGGAGGGAGATTTACTCTTTCTCTGACCCCTGGAGTTTGTGATGGAAAGGTGTGGATGCAGACTCACTCTATGTCTGACCCCTGGAATTTGTGATGGGATGGTGTGGAAGGAGATTCACTCAGTGTCTGACCCCGGGCTTTTGTGTTGGGCCGGTGTGGATGGAGATTCACTCTGTGTCTGACCCCGGGAGTGTGTGATGGGACGGTGTGGATGGAGATTCACTCTGTGTCTGACGCCGGGAAAGTGTGATGGGACGGTTTGGATGGAGATTCACTCTGTATCTGACCTCGGGCTTTTGTGATGGGACAGTGAGTAGGGAGATTCACTCTGTGTCAGACCCCGGAAGTTTGTGATGGGACGGTGTGGATGGACATTTACTCTGTGTCTGACCCGGGGAGTGTGTGATGGGACGGTGAGGAGGGAGATTCACTCTGTGTCTGACCCCGGGAAAGTGTGATGGGACGGTTTGGATGCAGATTCACACTTTGTCTGGCCCCGGGAGTTTGTGCTGGGACGGTATGGATGGAGATTCACTCTGTGTCTGACCTCGGGCTTTTGTGATGGGACGGTGAGTAGGGAGATTCACTCTGTGTCTGACCCCGGGAAAGTATGATGGGCCGGTGTGGATGGAGATTCACTCTGTGTCTGACCCCGGGAGTGTGTGATGGGACGGTGTGGATGGAGATTCACTCTGTGTCTGACGCCGGGAAAGTGTGATGGGACGGTTTGGATGGAGATTCACTCTGTGTCTGAACTCGGTCTTTTGTGATGGGACGGTGAGTAGGGAGATTCACTCTGTGTCAGACCCCGGAAGTTTGTGATGGGACTGTGTGGATGGAGATTCACTCTGTGTCTGACCCGGTGAGTGTGTGTTGGGACGGTGAGGAGGGAGATTCACTCTGTGTCTGACCCCGGGAAAGTGTGATGGGACGGTTTGGATGCAGATTCACTCTGTTCTTGACGCCGGAAGTGTGTGATGGGACGGTGAGGAGGGAGATTTACTCTTTCTCTGACCCCTGGAGTTTGTGATGGAAAGGTGTGGATGCAGACTCACTCTATGTCTGACCCCTGGAATTTGTGATGGGATGGTGTGGAAGGAGATTCACTCAGTGTCTGACCCCGGGCTTTTGTGATGGGATTGTGTGGAGGGAGATTCACTCTGCGTCTGACCCCGGGCTTTTGTGATGGGACGCTCTGGATGGAGATTCACTCTGTGTCTGACCCCGGGAAAGTATGATGGGCCGGTGTGTATGGACATTCACTTTGTGTCTGACCCAGGGTTTCTGTGTTGGGCCGGTGTGGATGGAGATTCACTCTGTGTCTGACCCCGGGAGTGTGTGATGGGACGGTGTGGATGGAGATTCACTCTGTGTCTGACGCCGGGAAAGTGTGATGGGACGGTTTGGATGGAGATTCACTCTGTGTCTGACCTCGGGCTTTTGTGATGGGACGGTGAGTAGGGAGATTCACTCTGTGTCAGACCCCGGAAGTTTGTGATGGGACGGTGTGGATGGACATTCACTCTGTGTCTGACCCGGGGAGTGTGTGATGGGACGGTGAGGAGGGAGATTCACTCTGTGTCTGACCCCGGGAAAGTGTGATGGGACGGTTTGGATGCAGATTCACACTTTGTCTGGCCCCGGGAGTTTGTGCTGGGACGGTATGGATGGAGATTCACTCTGTGTCTGACCTCGGGCTTTTGTGATGGGACGGTGAGTAGGGAGATTCACTCTGTGTCTGACCCCGGGTTTTTGTGATGGGACGGTTTGGATGGAGATTCATTCTGTGTTAGACCCCGGGAGTGTGTGATGGGACGGTGAGGAGGGAGATTCACTCTGTGTCAGACCCCGGAAGTTTGTGATGGGACGGTGTGGATGGAGATTCACTCTGTGTCTGACCCGGGGAGTGTGTGATGGGACGGTGAGGAGGGAGATTCACTCTGTGTCTGACCCCGTGAGTTTATGATGGGCCGGTGAGTATGGAAATTCACTCTGTGTCTGACCCCGGGAGTGTGTGTTGGGACGGTGAGGAGGGAGATTCACTCTGTGTCTGACCCCGGGAACGTGTGATGGGACGGTTTGGATGCAGATTCACTCTGTTCTTGACGCCGGAAGTGTGTGATGGGACGGTGAGGAGGGAGATTTACTCTTTCTCTGACCCCGGGAGATTGTGATGGAAAGGTGTGGATGCAGATTCACTCTATGTCTGACCCCTGGAATTTGTGATGGGATGGTGTGGAAGGAGATTCACTCAGTGTCTGACCCCGGGCTTTTGTGATGGGATTGTGTGGAGGGATATTCACTCTGCGTCTGACCCCGAGACAGTGTGATGGGACGGTTTTGATGGAGATTCACTCTGTGTCAGACCCCGGGAGTGTGTGATGGGACGGTGTGGAGGGAGATTCACTCTCTGTCTGACCGCGGGTTTTTGTGATGGTCCGGTGTGGATGGAGAGTCACTCTGTGTCTGACACCGGGAGTTTGTGATGGGACGGTGTGGATGGAGATTCACTCTGTGTCTGACCCCGGGACAGTGTGATGGGACGGTTTTGATGGAGATTCACTCTGTGTCAGACCCCGGGAGTGTGTGATGGGCCGGTGTGTATGGAGATTCACTTTGTGTCTGACCCAGGGTTTCTGTGTTGGGCCGGTGTGGATGGAGATTCACTGTGTGTCTGACCCCGGGAGTGTGTGATGGGACGGTGTGGATGGAGATTCACTCTGTGTCTGACCCCGGGAAAGTGTGATCTGACGGTGTGGATGGAGATTCACTCTGTGTCTGACCTCGGGCTTTTGTGATGGGACGGTGAGTAGGGAGATTCACTCTGTGTCAGACCCCGGAAGTTTGTGATGGGACGGTGTGGATGGAGATTCACTCTGTGTCTGACCCGGGGAGTGTGTGATGGGACGGTGAGGAGGGAGATTCACTCTGTGTCTGACCCCGGGAAAGTGTGATGGGACGGTTTGGATGCAGATTCACTCTTTGTCTGGCCCCGGGAGTTTGTGCAGGGACGGTGTGGATGGAGATTCACTCTGTGTCTGACCTCGGGCTTTTGTGATGGGACGGTGAGTAGGGAGATTCACTCTGTGTCTGACCCCGGGTTTTTGTGATGGGACGGTTTGGATGGAGATTCATTCTGTGTTAGACCCCGGGAGTGTGTGATGGGACGGTGAGGAGGGAGATTCACTCTGTGTCAGACCCCGGAAGTTTGTGATGGGACGGTGTGGATGGAGATTCACTCTGTGTCTGACCCGGGGAGTGTGTGATGGGACGGTGAGGAGGGAGATTCACTCTGTGTCTGACCCCGTGAGTTTATGATGGGCCGGTGTGTATGGAAATTCACTCTGTGTCTGACCCCGGGAGTGTGTGTTGGGACGGTGAGTAGGGAGATTCACTCTGTGTCTGACCCCGGGAACGTGTGTTGGGACGGTTTGGATGCAGATTCACTCTGTTCTTGACGCCGGAAGTGTGTGATGGGACGGTGAGGAGGGAGATTTACTCTTTCTCTGACCCCGGGAGTTTGTGATGGAAAGGTGTGGATGCAGATTCACTCTATGTCTGACCCCTGGAATTTGTGATGGGATGGTGTGGAAGGAGATTCACTCAGTGTCTGACCCCGGGCTTTTGTGATGGGACGGTATGGATGGAGATTCACTCTGTGTCTGACCCCGGGAGTTTGTGATGGGACGGTGTGGATGGAGATTAACTCTGTGTCTGTCCCCGGGCATTTGTGATGGGACGCTCTGGATGGAGATTCACTCTGTGCCTGACCCCGGGAATGTATGATGGGCCGTTGTGTATGGAGATTCACTTTGTGTCTGACCCCGGTCTTTTGTGTTGGGACGGTGTGGAGGGAGATTCACTCTGTGTCAGACACGGAAGTTTGTGATGGGACGGTGTGGATGGAGATTCACTCTGTGTCTGACCCCGGGAGTGTGTGATGGGACCGTGAGGAGGGTGATTTACTACTTGTCTGACCACGGGAGTTTGTGATGGAAAGGTGTGGATGCAGTTTCACTCTGTGTCTGACCCCGGGAGTGTGTGATGGAAAGGTGTGGATGCAGTTTCACTCTAAGTCTGATCCCTGGAATTTGTGATGGGATGGTGTGGAAGGAGATTCACTCTGTGTCTGACCCCGGGCAATGTGTGATGGGACGGTTTGGATGCAGGTTCACTGAGTGTTTGACTCCGGGCTTTTGTGATGGGATTGTGTGGAGGGAGATTCACTCTGTGTCTGACCCCGGGAAAGCGTGATGGGACCGTTTGGATGGAGATTCACTCTGTGTCTGACCCCGGGACAGTGTGATGGGACGGTTGTGATGGAGATTCACTCTGTGTCAGACCCCGGGAGTGTGTGATGGGAAGATGTGGAGGGAGATTCACACTGTTTCTGACCCCGAGACAGTGTGATGGGACGGTTTTGATGGAGATTCACTCTGTGTCAGACCCCGGGATTGTGTGATGGGACGGTGTGGAGGGAGATTCACTCTCTGTCTGACCCCGGGTTTTTGTGATGGTCCGGTGTGGATGGAGAATCACTCTGTGTCTGACCCCGGGAGTTTGTGATGGGACGGTGTGGATGGAGAATCACTCTGTTTCTGACCCCGGGTTTTTGTGATGGGACGGTTTGGATGGAGATTCATTCTGTGTTAGACCCCGGGAGTGTGTGATGGGACGGTGTGGATGGAGAATCACTCTGTGTCTGACCCCGGGTTTTTGTGATGGGACGGTTTGGATGGAGATTCATTCTGTGTTAGACCCCGGGAGTGTGTGATGGGACGGTGAGGAGGGAGATTCACTCTGTGTCAGACCCCGGAAGTTTTTGATCGGACGGTGAGGAGGGAGATTCACTCTGTGTCTGACCCGGGGAGTGTGTGATGGGACGGTGAGGAGGGAGATTCACTCTGTGTCTGACCCCGGGAAAGTGTGATGGGACGGAATGGATGGAGACTCACTCTGTGTCTGACCCCGGGTTTTTGTGATGGGACGGTTTGGATGTAGATTCATTCTGTGTTAGACCCCGGGAGTGTGTGATGGGACGGTGAGGAGGGAGATTCACTCTGTGTCAGACCCCGGAAGATTGTGATGGGACGGTGTGGATGGAGATTCACTCTGTGTCTGACCCGGGGAATGTGTGATGGGACGGTGAGGAGGGAGATTCACTCTGTGTCTGACCCCGTGAGTTTATGATGGGCCGGTGTGTATGGAAATTCACTCTGTGTCTGACCCCGGGAGTGTGTGTTGGGACGGTTAGGAGGGAGATTCACTCTGTGTCTGACCCCGGGAACGTGTGATGGGACGGTTTGAATGCAGATTCACTCTGTTCCTGACGCCGGAAGTGTGTGATGGGACGGTGAAGAGGGAGATTTACTCTTTCTCTGACCCCAGGAGTTTGTGATGGAAAGGTGTGGATGCAGATTCACTCTATTTCTAACCCCTGGAATTTGTGATGGGATGGTGTGAAAGGAGATTCACTCAGTGTCTGACCCCGGGCTTTTGTGATGGGATTGTGTGGAGGGAGATTCACTCTGCGTCTGACCCCGGGCTTTTGTGATGGGACGCTCTGGATGGAGATTCACTCTGTGTCTGACCACGGGAATGTATGATGGGCCGGTGTGTATGGAGATTCACTCTGTGTCTGACCCCGGGAGTGTGTGATGGGACGGTGTGGATGGAGATTCACTCTGTGTCTGACGCCGGGAAAGTGTGATGGGACGGTTTGGATGGAGATTCACTCTGTGTCTGACCTCGGGCTTTTGTGATGGGACGGTGAGTAGGGAGATTCACTCTGTGTCTGACCCCGTGAGTTCGTGATGGGCCGGTGTGGATGGAGATTCCTTCGGTGTCTGACCCCGGGAGTGTGTGATGGGACGGTGTGTTTGGAAATTCACACTGTGTCTGACCCCGGGAGTGTGTGATGGGTCGGTGAGGAGGGAGATTCACTCTGTGTCTGACCACGGGAAAGTGTGATGGGACGGATTGGATGCAGATTCAGTCTGTGCCTGACGCCGGGAGTGTGTGATGGGATGCTGAGGAGGGAGATTTACTCTTTGTCTGACCCCGGGAGTTTGTGATGGAAAGGTGTGGATGCAGATTCACTCTATGTCTGACCACTGGAATTTGTGATGGGATGGTGTGGAAGGAGATTCACTCTGTGTCTGACCACGGCAATGTGTGATGGGACGGTTTGGTTGGAGGTTCACTCAGTGTCTGACCCCAGGCTTTTGTGATGGGATTGAGTGGAGGGAGTTTCACTCTGTGTCTGACCCCGGGAGATTGTGATGGGACGGTTTGGATGGGGATTCACTCTGTGTCTGACGGCGGGAAAGTGTTATGGGACGTTTTGGATGGAGATTCACTCTGTGTCTGACACCGGGCTTTTGTGATAGGATGGTGTGGAAGGAGATTCACTCTTTGTCTGACCCCGGGCTTTTGTGATGGGACGGTATGGATGGAGATTCACTCTTTGTCTGACCCCGGGCTTTTGTGATGTGACGCTCTGGATGGAGATTCACTCTGTGCCTGACCCCGGGAATGTATGATGGGCCGTTGTGTATGGAGAATCACTCTGTGTCTGACCCCGGGTTTTTGTGATGGGACGGTTTGGATGGAGATTCATTCTGTGTTAGACCCCGGGAGTGTGTGATGGGACGGTGAGGAGGGAGATTCACTCTGTGTCAGACCCCGGAAGTTTGTGATGGGACGGTGAGGAGGGAGATTCACTCTGTCTCTGACCCCGCGAGTTTGTGATGGAAAGGTGTGGATGCAGATTCACTCTATGTCTGACCCCTGTAATTTGTGATGGGATGGTGTGGAAGGAGATTCACTCAGTGTCTGACCCCGGGCTTTTGTGATGGGACGGTATGGATGGAGATTCACTCTGTGTCTGACACCGGGAGTTTGTGATGGGACGGTGTGGATGGAGATTCACTCTGTGTCTGTCCCCGGGCTTTTGTGATGGGACGCTCTGGATGGAGATTCACTCTGTGCCTGACCCCGGGAATGTATGATGGGCCGTTGTGTATGGAGATTCACTTTGTGTCTGACCCCGGTCTTTTGTGATGGGACGGTGTGGAGGGAGATTCACTCTGTGTCAGACACGGAAGTTTGTGATGGGACGGTGTGGATGGAGATTCACTCTGTGTCTGACCCCGGGAGTGTGTGATGGGACCGTGAGGAGGGTGATTTACTACTTGTCTGACCCCGGGAGTTTGTGATGGAAAGGTGTGGATGCAGTTTCACTCTATGTCTGATCCCTGGAATTTGTGATGGGATGGTGTGGAAGGAGATACACTCTGTGTCTGACCCCGGGCAATGTGTGATGGGACGGTTTGGATGCAGGTTCACTGAGTGTTTGACTCCGGGCTTTTGTGATGGGATTGTGTGGAGGGAGATTCACTCTGTGTCTGACCCCGGGAAAGTGTGATGGGACCGTTTGGATGGAGATTCACTCTGTGTCAGACCCCGGGAAATTATGAAGGGACAGTTTGGATGGAGATTCACTCCGTGTCTGACCCCGGGACAGTGTGATGGGAGGGTTTTGATGGAGATTCACTCTGTGTTAGACCCCGGGAGTGTGTGATGGGAAGATGTGGAGGGAGATTCACACTGTTTCTGACCCCGAGACAGTGTGATGGGACGGTTTTGATGGAGATTCACTCTGTGTCAGACCCCGGAAGTGTGTGATGGGACGGTGTGGAGGGAGATTCAATCTCTGTCTGACCCCGGGTTTTTGTGATGGTCCGGTGTGGATGGAGAATCACTCTGTGTCTGACCCCGGGAGTTTGTGATGGGACGGTGTGGATGGAGAATCACTCTGTTTCTGACCCCGGGTTTTTGTGATGGGACGGTTTGGATGGAGATTCATTCTGTGTTAGACCCCGGGAGTGTGTGATGGGACGGTGTGGATGGAGAATCACTCTGTGTCTGACCCCGGGTTTTTGTGATGGGACGGTTTGGATGGAGATTCATTCTGTGTTAGACCCCGGGAGTGTGTGACGGGACGGTGAGGAGGGAGATTCACTCTGTGTCAGACCCCGGAAGTTTGTGATCGGACGGTGAGGAGGGAGATTCACTCTGTGTCTGACCCGGGGAGTGTGTGATGGGACGGTGAGGAGGGAGATTCACTCTGTGTCTGACCCCGGGAAAGTGTGATGGGACGGAATGGATGGAGACTCACTCTGTGTCTGACCCCGGGTTTTTGTGATGGGACGGTTTGGATGGAGATTCATTCTGTGTTAGACCCCGGGAGTGTGTGATGGGACGGTGAGGAGGGAGATTCACTCTGTGTCAGACCCCGGAAGATTGTGATGGGACGGTGTGGATGGAGATTCACTCTGTGTCTGACCCGGGGAGTGTGTGATGGGACGGTGAGGAGGGAGATTCACTCTGTGTCTGACCCCGTGAGTTTATGATGGGCCGGTGTGTATGGAAATTCACTCTGTGTCTGACCCCGGGAGTGTGTGTTGGGACGGTGAGGAGGGAGATTCACTCTGTGTCTGACCCCGGGAACGTGTGATGGGACGGTTTGAATGCAGATTCACTCTGTTCCTGACGCCGGAAGTGTGTGATGGTACGGTGAGGAGGGAGATTCACTCTTTCTCTGACCCCGGGAGTTTGTGATGGAAAGGTGTGGATGCAGATTCACTCTATGTCTAACCCCTGGAATTTGTGATGGGATGGTGTGAAAGGAGATTCACTCAGTGTCTGACCCCGGGTTTTTGTGATGGGATTGTGTGGAGGGAGATTCACTCTGCGTCTGACCCCGGGCTTTTGTGATGGGACGCTCTGGATGGAGATTCACTCTGTGTCTGACCCCGGGAATGTATGATGGGCCGGTGTGTATGGAGATTCACTTTGTGTCTGACACAGGGTTTCTGTGATGGGCCGGTGTGGATGGAGATTCACTCTGTGTCTGACCCCGGGAGTGTGTGATGGGACGGTGTGGATGGAGATTCACTCTGTGTCTGACGCCGGGAAAGTGTGATGGGACGGTTTGGATGGAGATTCACTCTGTGTCTGACCTCGGGCTTTTGTGATGGGACGGTGAGTAGGGAGATTCACTCTGTGTCTGACCCCGTGAGTTCGTGATGGGCCGGTGTGGAAGAAGATTCCCTCTGTGTCTGACCCCGGGAGTGTGTGATGGGACGGTGTGTTTGGAAATTCACTCTGTGTCTGATCCCCGGAGTGTGTGATGGGTCGGTGAGGAGGGAGATTCACTCTGTGTCTGACCACGGGAACGTGTGATGGGACGGATTGGATGCAGATTCAGTCTGTGCCTGACGCCGGGAGTGTGTGATGGGATGCTGAGGAGGGAGATTTACTCTTTGTCTGACCCCGGGAGTTTGTGATGGAAAGGTGTGGATGCAGATTCACTATATGTCTGACCACTGGAATTTGTGATGGGATGGTGTGGAAGGAGATTCACTCTGTGTCTGACCACGGCAATGTGTGATGGGACGGTTTGGATGGAGGTTCACTCAGTGTCTGACCCCAGGCTTTTGTGATGGGATTGAGTGGAGGGAGATTCACTCTGTGTCTGACCCCGGGAGATTGTGATGGGACGGTTTGGATGGGGATTCACTCTGTGTCTGACTGCGGGAAAGTGTTATGGGACGTTTTGGATGGAGATTCACTCTGTGTCTGACCCCGGGCTTTTGTGATAGGATGGTGTGGAAGGAGATTCAATCATTGTCTGACCCCGGGCTTTTGTGATGGGACGGTATGGATGGAGATTCACTCTTTGTCTGACCCCGGGCTTTTGTGATGTGACGCTCTGGATGGAGATTCACTCTGTGCCTGACCCCGGGAATGTATGATGGGCCGTTGTGTATGGAGAATCACTCAGTGTCTGACCCAGGGTTTTTGTGATGGGACGGTTTGGATGGAGATTCATTCTGTGTTAGACCCCGGGAGTGTGTGATGGGACGGTGAGGAGGGAGATTCACTTTGTGTCAGACCCTGGAAGTTTGTGATGGGACGGTGAGGAGGGAGATTCACTCTGTGTCTGACCCGGGGAGTTTGTGATGGGACGATGAGTAGGGAGATTCACTCTGTGTCTGACCCCGGGAAAGTGTGATGGGACGGTTTGGATGCAGATTCACTCTTTGTCTGGCCCCGGCAGTTTGTGATGGGACGGTGTGGATGGAGATTCACTCTGTGTATGACACCTTGAGTTTGTGATGGGACGGAATGGATGGAGACTCACTCTGTGTCTGACCCCGGGAGTGTGTGATGGGACGGTGTGTTTGGAAATTCACTCTGTGTCTGACCCCGGGAGTGTGTGATGGGTCGGTGTGGAGGGAGATTCACTCTGTGTCTGACCACGGGAACGTGTGATGGGACGGATTGGATGCAGATTCAGTCTGTGCCTGACGCCGGCAGTGTGTGATGGGATGGTGAGGAGGGAGATTTACTCTTTGTCTGACCCCGGGAGTTTGTGATGGAAAGGTGTGGATGCAGATTCACTCTATGTCTGACCACTGGAATTTGTGATGGGATTGTGTGGAGGGAGATTCACTCTGCGTCTGACCCCGGGCTTTTGTGATGGGACGCTCTGGATGGAGATTCACTCTGTGTCTGACCCCGGGAATGTATGATGGGCCGGTGTGTATGGAGATTCACTTTGTGTCTGACCCAGGGTTTCTGTGATGGGCCGGTGTGGATGGAGATTCACTCTGTGTCTGACCCCGGGAGTGTGTGATGGGACGGTGTGGATGGAGATTCACTCTGTGTCTGACGCCGGGAAAGTGTGATGGGACGGTTTGGATGGAGATTCACTCTGTGTCTGACCTCGGGCTTTTGTGATGGGACGGTGAGTAGGGAGATTCACTCTGTGTCTGACCCCGTGAGTTCGTGATGGGCCGGTGTGGATGGAGATTCCCTCTGTGTCTGACCCCGGGAGTGTGTGATGGGACGGTGTGTTTGGAAATTCACTCTGTGTCTGACCCCGGGAGTGTGTGATGGGTCGGTGAGGAGGGAGATTCACTCTGTGTCTGACCCCGGGTTTTTGTGATGGGACGGTTTGGATGGAGATTCATTCTGTGTTAGACCCCGGGAGTGTGTGACGGGACGGTGAGGAGGGAGATTCACTCTGTGTCAGACCCCGGAAGTTTGTGATCGGACGGTGAGGAGGGAGATTCACTCTGTGTCTGACCCGGGGAGTGTGTGATGGGACGGTGAGGAGGGAGATTCACTCTGTGTCTGACCCCGGGAAAGTGTGATGGGACGGAATGGATGGAGACTCACTCTGTGTCTGACCCCGGGTTTTTGTGATGGGACGGTTTGGATGGAGATTCATTCTGTGTTAGACCCCGGGAGTGTGTGATGGGACGGTGAGGAGGGAGATTCACTCTGTGTCAGACCCCGGAAGATTGTGATGGGACGGTGTGGATGGAGATTCACTCTGTGTCTGACCCGGGGAGTGTGTGATGGGACGGTGAGGAGGGAGATTCACTCTGTGTCTGACCCCGTGAGTTTATGATGGGCCTGTGTGTATGGAAATTCACTCTGTGTCTGACCCCGGGAGTGTGTGTTGGGACGGTGAGGAGGGAGATTCACTCTGTGTCTGACCCCGGGAACGTGTGATGGGACGGTTTGAATGCAGATTCACTCTATGTCTAACCCCTGGAATTTGTGATTGGATGGTGTGAAAGGAGATTCACTCGGTGTCTGACCCCGGGTTTTTGTGATGGGATTGTGTGGAGGGAGATTCACTCTGCGTCTGACCCCGGGCTTTTGTGATGGGACGCTCTGGATGGAGATTCACTCTGTGTCTGACCCCGGGAATGTATGATGGGCCGGTGTGTATGGAGATTCACTTTGTGTCTGACACAGGGTTTCTGTGATGGGCCGGTGTGGATGGAGATTCACTCTGTGTCTGACCCCGGGAGTGTGTGATGGGACGGTGTGGATGGAGATTCACTCTGTGTCTGACGCCGGGAAAGTGTGATGGGACGGTTTGGATGGAGATTCACTCTGTGTCTGACCTCGGGCTTTTGTGATGGGACGGTGAGTAGGGAGATTCAGTCTGTGTCTGACCCCGTGAGTTCGTGATGGGCCGGTGTGGAAGAAGATTCCCTCTGTGTCTGACCCCGGGAGTGTGTGATGGGACGGTGTGTTTGGAAATTCACTCTGTGTCTGATCCCGGGAGTGTGTGATGGGTCGGTGAGGAGGGAGATTCACTCTGTGTCTGACCACGGGAACGTGTGATGGGACGGATTGGATGCAGATTCAGTCTGTGCCTGACGCCGGGAGTGTGTGATGGGATGCTGAGGAGGGAGATTTACTCTTTGTCTGACCCCGGGAGTTTGTGATGGAAAGGTGTGGATGCAGATTCACTATATGTCTGACCACTGGAATTTGTGATGGGATGGTGTGGAAGGAGATTCACTCTGTGTCTGACCACGGCAATGTGTGATGGGACGGTTTGGATGGAGGTTCACTCAGTGTCTGACCCCAGGCTTTTGTGATGGGATTGAGTGGAGGGAGATTCACTCTGTGTCTGACCCCGGGAGATTGTGATGGGACGGTTTGGATGGGGATTCACTCTGTGTCTGACTGCGGGAAAGTGTTATGGGACGTTTTGGATGGAGATTCACTCTGTGTCTGACCCCGGGCTTTTGTGATAGGATTGTGTGGAAGGAGATTCACTCATTGTCTGACCCCGGGCTTTTGTGATGGGACGGTATGGATGGAGATTCACTCTTTGTCTGACCCCGGGCTTTTGTGATGTGACGCTCTGGATGGAGATTCACTCTGTGCCTGACCCCGGGAATGTATGATGGGCCGTTGTGTATGGAGAATCACTCTGTGTCTGACCCCGGGTTTTTGTGATGGGACGGTTTGGATGGAGATTCATTCTGTGTTAGACCCCGGGAGTGTGTGATGGGACGGTGAGGAGGGAGATTCACTTTGTGTCAGACCCTGGAAGTTTGTGATGGGACGGTGAGGAGGGAGATTCACTCTGTGTCTGACCCGGGGAGTTTGTGATGGGACGGTGAGTAGGGAGATTCACTCTGTGTCTGACCCCGGGAAAGTGTGATGGGACGGTTTGGATGCAGATTCACTCTTTGTCTGGCCCCGGCAGTTTGTGATGGGACGGTGTGGATGGAGATTCACTCTGTGTATGACACCTTGAGTTTGTGATGGGTCGGAATGGATGGAGACTCACTCTGTGTCTGACCCCGGGAGTGTGTGATGGGACGGTGTGTTTGGAAATTCACTCTGTGTCTGACCCCGGGAGTGTGTGATGGGTCGGTGTGGAGGGAGATTCACTCTGTGTCTGACCACGGGAACGTGTGATGGGACGGATTGGATGCAGATTCAGTCTGTGCCTGACGCCGGCAGTGTGTGATGGGATGGTGAGGAGGGAGATTTACTCTTTGTCTGACCCCGGGAGTTTGTGATGGAAAGGTGTGGATGCAGATTCACTCTATGTCTGACCACTGGAATTTGTGATGGGATTGTGTGGAGGGAGATTCACTCTGCGTCTGACCCCGGGCTTTTGTGATGGGACGCTCTGGATGGAGATTCACTCTGTGTCTGACCCCGGGAATGTATGATGGGCCGGTGTGTATGGAGATTCACTTTGTGTCTGACCCAGGGTTTCTGTGATGGGCCGGTGTGGATGGAGATTCACTCTGTGTCTGACCCCGGGAGTGTGTGATGGGACGGTGTGGATGGAGATTCACTCTGTGTCTGACGCCGGGAAAGTGTGATGGGACGGTTTGGATGGAGATTCACTCTGTGTCTGACCTCGGGCTTTTGTGATGGGACGGTGAGTAGGGAGATTCACTCTGTGTCTGACCCCGTGAGTTCGTGATGGGCCGGTGTGGATGGAGATTCCCTCTGTGTCTGACCCCGGGAGTGTGTGATGGGACGGTGTGTTTGGAAATTCACTCTGTGTCTGACCCCGGGAGTGTGTGATGGGTCGGTGAGGAGGGAGATTCACTCTGTGTCTGACCACGGGAACGTGTGATGGGACGGATTGGATGCAGATTCACTCTGTGTCTGACCCCGGGAGAGTGTGATGGGACCGTGAGGAGGGAGATTTACTCTTTGTCTGACCCCGGGAGTTTGTGATGGAAAGGTGTTGATGCAGATTCACTCTATGTCTGACCACTGGAATTTGTGATGGGATGGTGTGGAAGGAGATTCACTCTGTGTCTGACCACGGCAATGTGTGATGGGACGGTTTGGATGGAGGTTCACTCAGTGTCTGACCCCAGGCTTTTGTGATGGGATTGAGTGGAGGGAGATTCACTCTGTGTCTGACCCCGGGAGATTGTGATGGGACGGTTTGGATGGGGATTCACTCTGTGTCTGACCGCGGGAAAGTGTTATGGGACGTTTTGGATGGAGATTCACTCTGTGTCTGACCCCGGGCTTTTGTGATAGGATGGTGTGGAAGGAGATTCACTCTTTGTCTGACCCCGGGCTTTTGTGATGGGACGGTATGGATGGAGATTCACTCTTTGTCTGACCCCGGGCTTTTGTGATGTGACGCTCTGGATGGAGATTCACTCTGTGCCTGACCCCGGGAATGTATGATGGGCCGCTGTGTATGGAGAATCACTCTGTGTCTGACCCCGGGTTTTTGTGATGGGACGGTTTGGATGGAGATTCATTCTGTGTTAGACCCCGGGAGTGTGTGATGGGACGGTGAGGAGGGAGATTCACTCTGTGTCAGACCCTGGAAGTTTGTGATGGGACGGTGAGGAGGGAGATTCACTCTGTTGTCTGACCCGGGGAGTTTGTGATGGGACGGTGAGGAGGGAGATTCACTCTGTGTCTGACCCCGGGAAAGTGTGATGGGACGGTTTGGATGCAGATTCACTCTTTGTCTGGCCCCGGGAGTTTGTGATGGGACGGTGTGGATGGAGATTCACTCTGTGTCTGACACCTTGAGTTTGTGATGGGACGGAATGGATGGAGACTCACTCTGTGTCTGACCCCGGGAGTGTGTGATGGGACGGTGTGTTTGGAAATTCACTCTGTGTCTGACCCCGGGAGTGTGTGATGGGTCGGTGTGGAGGGAGATTCACTCTGTGTCTGACCACGGGAACGTGTGATGGGACGGATTGGATGCAGATTCAGTCTGTGCCTGACGCCGGCAGTGTGTGATGGGATGGTGAGGAGGGAGATTTACTCTTTGTCTGACCCCGGGAGTTTGTGATGGAAAGGTGTGGATGCAGATTCACTCTATGTCTGACCACTGGAATTTGTGATGGGATGGTGTGGAAGGAGATTCACTCTGTGTCTGACCACGGCAATGTGTGATGGGACGGTTTGGATGGAGGTTCACTCAGTGTCTGACCCCAGGCTTTTGTGATGGGATTGTGTGGAGGGAGATTCACTCTGTGTCTGACCCCGGGAGATTGTGATGGGACGGTTTGGATGGGGAATCACTCTGTGCCTGACCGCGGGAAAGTGTTATGGGACGTTTTGGATGGAGATTCACTCTGTGTCTGACCCCGGGCTTTTGTGATGGGACGGTGTGGAAGCAGATGAACTCTATGTCTGACCCCTGGAATTTGAGATAGGATGGTGTGGAAGGAGATTCACTCTGTGTCTGACCCCGGGAGTTTGTGATGGGACGGTGTGGATGGAGATTCACTCTGTGTCTGACCCCGGGCTTTTGTGATGTGACGCTCTGGATGGAGATTCACTCTGTGCCTGACCCCGGGAATGTATGATGGGCCGTTGTGTATGGAGAATCACTCTGTGTCTGACCCCGGGTTTTTGTGATGGGACGGTGTGGATGGAGGTTCACTCTGTGTCTGACACCTTGAGTTTGTGATGGGACGGAATGGATGGAGACTCACTCTGTGTCTGACCCCGGGTTTTTGTGATGGGACGGTTTGGATGGAGATTCATTCTGTGTTAGACCCCGGGAGTGTGTGATGGGACGGTGAGGAGGGAGATTCACTCTGTGTCAGACCCCGGAAGATTGTGATGGGACGGTGTGGATGGAGATTCACTCTGTGTCTGACCCGGGGAGTGTGTGATGGGACGGTGTGGAGGGAGATTCACTCTCTGTCTGACCCCGGGTTTTTGTGATGGTCCGGTGTGGATGGAGAATCACTCTGTGTCTGACCCCGGGAGTTTGTAATGGGACGGTGTGGATGGAGAATCACTCTGTTTCTGACCCCGGGTTTTTGTGATGGGACGGTTTGGATGGAGATTCATTCTGTGTTAGACCCCGGGAGTGTGTGATGGGACGGTGTGGATGGAGAATCACTCTGTGTCTGACCCCGGGTTTTTGTGATGGGACGGTTTGGATGGAGATTCATTCTGTGTTAGACCCCGGGAGTGTGTGATGGGACGGTGAGGAGGGAGATTCACTCTGTGTCAGACCCCGGAAGTTTTTGATCGGACGGTGAGGAGGGAGATTCACTCTGTGTCTGACCCGGGGAGTGTGTGATGGGACGGTGAGGAGGGAGATTCACTCTGTGTCTGACCCCGGGAAAGTGTGATGGGACGGAATGGATGGAAACTCACTCTGTGTCTGACCCCGGGTTTTTGTGATGGGACGGTTTGGATGGAGATTCATTCTGTGTTAGACCCCGGGAGTGTGTGATGGGACGGTGAGGAGGGAGATTCACTCTGTGTCAGACCCCGGAAGATTGTGATGGGACGGTGTGGATGGAGATTCACTCTGTGTCTGACCCGGGGAGTGTGTGATGGGACGGTGAGGAGGGAGATTCACTCTGTGTCTGACCCCGTGAGTTTATGATGGGCCGGTGTGTATGGAAATTCACTCTGTGTCTGACCCCGGGAGTGTGTGTTGGGACGGTTAGGAGGGAGATTCACTCTGTGTCTGACCCCGGGAACGTGTGATGGGACGGTTTGAATGCAGATTCACTCTGTTCCTGACGCCGGAAGTGTGTAATGGGACGGTGAAGAGGGAGATTTACTCTTTCTCTGACCCCAGGAGTTTGTGATGGAAAGGTGTGGATGCAGATTCACTCTATTTCTAACCCCTGGAATTTGTGATGGGATGGTGTGAAAGGAGATTCACTCAGTGTCTGACCCCGGGCTTTTGTGATGGGATTGTGTGGAGGGAGATTCACTCTGCGTCTGACCCCGGGCTTTTGTGATGGGACGCTCTGGATGGAGATTCACTCTGTGTCTGACCACGGGAATGTATGATGGGCCGGTGTGTATGGAGATTCACTTTGTGTCTGACCCAGGGTTTCTGTGATGGGCCGGTGTGGATGGAGATTCACTCTGTGTCTGACCCCGGGAGTGTGTGATGGGACGGTGTGGATGGAGATTCACTCTGTGTCTGACGCCGGGAAAGTGTGATGGGACGGTTTGGATGGAGATTCACTCTGTGTCTGACCTCGGGCTTTTGTGATGGGACGGTGAGTAGGGAGATTCACTCTGTGTCTGACCCCATGAGTTCGTGATGGGCCGGTGTGGATGGAGATTCCTTCGGTGTCTGACCCCGGGAGTGTGTGATGGGACGGTGTGTTTGGAAATTCACTCTGTGTCTGACCCCGGGAGTGTGTGATGGGTCGGTGAGGAGGGAGATTCACTCTGTGTCTGACCACGGGAAAGTGTGATGGGACGGATTGGATGCAGATTCAGTCTGTGCCTGACGCCGGGAGTGTGTGATGGGATGCTGAGGAGGGAGATTTACTCTTTGTCTGACCCCGGGAGTTTGTGATGGAAAGGTGTGGATGCAGATTCACTCTATGTCTGACCACTGGAATTTGTGATGGGATGGTGTGGAAGGAGATTCACTCTGTGTCTGACCACGGCAATGTGTGATGGGACGGTTTGGTTGGAGGTTCACTCAGTGTCTGACCCCAGGCTTTTGTGATGGGATTGAGTGGAGGGAGTTTCACTCTGTGTCTGACCCCGGGAGATTGTGATGGGACGGTTTGGATGGGGATTCACTCTGTGTCTGACCGCGGGAAAGTGTTATGGGACGTTTTGGATGGAGATTCACTCTGTGTCTGACACCGGGCTTTTGTGATAGGATGGTGTGGAAGGAGATTCACTCTTTGTCTGACCCCGGGCTTTTGTGATGGGACGGTATGGATGGAGATTCACTCTTTGTCTGACCCCGGGCTTTTGTGATGTGACGCTCTGGATGGAGATTCACTCTGTGCCTGACCCCGGGAATGTATGATGGGCCGTTGTGTAAGGAGAATCACTCTGTGTCTGACCCCGGGTTTTTGTGATGGGACGGTTTGGATGGAGATTCATTCTGTGTTAGACCCCGGGAGTGTGTGATGGGACGGTGAGGAGGGAGATTCACTCTGTGTCAGACCGCGGAAGTTTGTGATGGGACGGTGAGGAGGGAGATTCACTCTGTCTCTGACCCCGCGAGTTTGTGATGGAAAGGTGTGGATGCAGATTCACTCTATGTCTGACCCCTGTAATTTGTGATGGGATGGTGTGGAAGGAGATTCACTCAGTGTCTGACCCCGGGCTTTTGTGATGGGACGGTATGGATGGAGATTCACTCTGTGTCTGACCCCGGGAGTTTGTGATGGGACGGTGTGGATGGAGATTCACTCTGTGTCTGTCCCCGGGCTTTTGTGATGGGACGCTCTGGATGGAGATTCACTCTGTGCCTGACCCCGGGAATGTATGATGGGCCGTTGTGTATGGAGATTCACTTTGTGTCTGACCCCGGTCTTTTGTGATGGGACGGTGTGGAGGGAGATTCACTCTGTGTCAGACACGGAAGTTTGTGATGGGACGGTGTGGATGGAGATTCACTCTGTGTCTGACCCCGGGAGTGTGTGATGGGACCGTGAGGAGGGTGATTTACTACTTGTCTGACCCCGGGAGTTTGTGATGGAAAGGTGTGGATGCAGTTTCACTCTATGTCTGATCCCTGGAATTTGTGATGGGATGGTGTGGAAGGAGATTCACTCTGTGTCTGACCCCGGGCAATGTGTGATGGGACGGTTTGGATGCAGGTTCACTGAGTGTTTGACTCCGGGCTTTTGTGATGGGATTGTGTGGAGGGAGATTCTCTCTGTGTCTGACCCCGGGAAAGTGTGATGGCACCGTTTGGATGGAGATTCACTCTGTGTCAGACCCCGGGAAATTATGAAGGGACAGTTTGGATGGAGATTCACTCCGTGTCTGACCCCGGGACAGTGTGATGGGAGGGTTTTGATGGAGATTCACTCTGTGTTAGACCCCGGGAGTGTGTGATGGGAAGATGTGGAGGGAGATTCACACTGTTTCTGACCCCGAGACAGTGTGATGGGACGGTTTTGATGGAGATTCACTCTGTGTCAGACCCCGGAAGTGTGTGATGGGACGGTGTGGAGGGAGATTCAATCTCTGTCTGACCCCGGGTTTTTGTGATGGTCCGGTGTGGATGGAGAATCACTCTGTGTCTGACCCCGGGAGTTTGTGATGGGACGGTGTGGATGGAGAATCACTCTGTTTCTGACCCCGGGTTTTTGTGATGGGACGGTTTGGATGGAGATTCATTCTGTGTTAGACCCCGGGAGTGTGTGATGGGACGGTGTGGATGGAGAATCACTCTGTGTCTGACCCCGGGTTTTTGTAATGGGACGGTTTGGATGGAGATTCATTCTGTGTTAGACCCCGGGAGTGTGTGACGGGACGGTGAGGAGGGAGATTCACTCTGTGTCAGACCCCGGAAGTTTGTGATCGGACGGTGAGGAGGGAGATTCACTCTGTGTCTGACCCGGGGAGTGTGTGATGGGACGGTGAGGAGGGAGATTCACTCTGTGTCTGACCCCGGGAAAGTGTGATGGGACGGAATGGATGGAGACTCACTCTGTGTCTGACCCCGGGTTTTTGTGATGGGACGGTTTGGATGGAGATTCATTCTGTGTTAGACCCCGGGAGTGTGTGATGGGACGGTGAGGAGGGAGATTCACTCTGTGTCAGACCCCGGAAGATTGTGATGGGACGGTGTGGATGGAGATTCACTCTGTGTCTGACCCGGGGAGTGTGTGATGGGACGGTGAGGAGGGAGATTCACTCTGTGTCTGACCCCGTGAGTTTATGATGGGCCGGTGTGTATGGAAATTCACTCTGTGTCTGACCCCGGGAGTGTGTGTTGGGACGGTGAGGAGGGAGATTCACTCTGTGTCTGACCCCGGGAACGTGTGATGGGACGGTTTGAATGCAGATTCACTCTGTTCCTGACGCCGGAAGTGTGCGATGGTACGGTGAGGAGGGAGATTCACTCTTTCTCTGACCCCGGGAGTTTGTGATGGAAAGGTGTGGATGCAGATTCACTCTATGTCTAACCCCTGGAATTTGTGATGGGATGGTGTGAAAGGAGATTCACTCAGTGTCTGACCCCGGGTTTTTGTGATGGGATTGTGTGGAGGGAGATTCACTCTGCGTCTGACCCCGGGCTTTTGTGATGGGACGCTCTGGATGGAGATTCACTCTGTGTCTGACCCCGGGAATGTATGATGGGCCGGTGTGTATGGAGATTCACTTTGTGTCTGACACAGGGTTTCTGTGATGGGCCGGTGTGGATGGAGATTCACTCTGTGTCTGACCCCGGGAGTGTGTGATGGGACGGTGTGGATGGAGATTCACTCTGTGTCTGACGCCGGGAAAGTGTGATGGGACGGTTTGGATGGAGATTCACTCTGTGTCTGACCTCGGGCTTTTGTGATGGGACGGTGAGTAGGGAGATTCAGTCTGTGTCTGACCCCGTGAGTTCGTGATGGGCCGGTGTGGAAGAAGATTCCCTCTGTGTCTGACCCCGGGAGTGTGTGATGGGACGGTGTGTTTGGAAATTCACTCTGTGTCTGATCCCGGGAGTGTGTGATGGGTCGGTGAGGAGGGAGATTCACTCTGTGTCTGACCACGGGAACGTGTGATGGGACGGATTGGATGCAGATTCAGTCTGTGCCTGACGCCGGGAGTGTGTGATGGGATGCTGAGGAGGGAGATTTACTCTTTGACTGACCCCGGGAGTTTGTGATGGAAAGGTGTGGATGCAGATTCACTATATGTCTGACCACTGGAATTTGTGATGGGATGGTGTGGAAGGAGATTCACTCTGTGTCTGACCACGGCAATGTGTGATGGGACGGTTTGGATGGAGGTTCACTCAGTGTCTGACCCCAGGCTTTTGTGATGGGATTGAGTGGAGGGAGATTCACTCTGTGTCTGACCCCGGGAGATTGTGATGGGACGGTTTGGATGGGGATTCACTCTGTGTCTGACTGCGGGAAAGTGTTATGGGACGTTTTGGATGGAGATTCACTCTGTGTCTGACCCCGGGCTTTTGTGATAGGATGGTGTGGAAGGAGATTCAATCATTGTCTGACCCCGGGCTTTTGTGATGGGACGGTATGGATGGAGATTCACTCTTTGTCTGACCCCGGGCTTTTGTGATGTGACGCTCTGGATGGAGATTCACTCTGTGCCTGACCCCGGGAATGTATGATGGGCCGTTGTGTATGGAGAATCACTCAGTGTCTGACCCCGGGTTTTTGTGATGGGACGGTTTGGATGGAGATTCATTCTGTGTTAGACCCCGGGAGTGTGTGATGGGACGGTGAGGAGGGAGATTCACTTTGTGTCAGACCCTGGAAGTTTGTGATGGGACGGTGAGGAGGGAGATTCACTCTGTGTCTGACCCGGGGAGTTTGTGATGGGACGGTGAGTAGGGAGATTCACTCTGTGTCTGACCCCGGGAAAGTGTGATGGGACGGTTTGGATGCAGATTCACTCTTTGTCTGGCCCCGGCAGTTTGTGATGGGACGGTGTGGATGGAGATTCACTCTGTGTATGACACCTTGAGTTTGTGATGGGACGGAATGGATGGAGACTCACTCTGTGTCTGACCCCGGGAGTGTGTGATGGGACGATGTGTTTGGAAATTCACTCTGTGTCTGACCCCGGGAGTGTGTGATGGGTCGGTGTGGAGGGAGATTCACTCTGTGTCTGACCACGGGAACGTGTGATGGGACGGATTGGATGCAGATTCAGTCTGTGCCTGACGCCGGCAGTGTGTGATGGGATGGTGAGGAGGGAGATTTACTCTTTGTCTGACCCCGGGAGTTTGTGATGGAAAGGTGTGGATGCAGATTCACTCTATGTCTGACCACTGGAATTTGTGATGGGATTGTGTGGAGGGAGATTCACTCTGCGTCTGACCCCGGGCTTTTGTGATGGGACGCTCTGGATGGAGATTCACTCTGTGTCTGACCCCGGGAATGTATGATGGGCCGGTGTGTATGGAGATTCACTTTGTGTCTGACCCAGGGTTTCTGTGATGGGCCGGTGTGGATGGAGATTCACTCTGTGTCTGACCCCGGGAGTGTGTGATGGGACGGTGTGGATGGAGATTCACTCTGTGTCTGACGCCGGGAAAGTGTGATGGGACGGTTTGGATGGAGATTCACTCTGTGTCTGACCTCGGGCTTTTGTGATGGGACGGTGAGTAGGGAGATTCACTCTGTGTCTGACCCCGTGAGTTCGTGATGGGCCGGTGTGGATGGAGATTTCCTCTGTGTCTGACCCCGGGAGTGTGTGATGGGACGGTGTGTTTGGAAATTCACTCTGTGTCTGACCCCGGGAGTGTGTGATGGGTCGGTGAGGAGGGAGATTCACTCTGTGTCTGACCCCGGGTTTTTGTGATGGGACGGTTTGGATGGAGATTCATTCTGTGTTAGACCCCGGGAGTGTGTGACGGGACGGTGAGGAGGGAGATTCACTCTGTGTCAGACCCCGGAAGTTTGTGATCGGACGGTGAGGAGGGAGATTCACTCTGTGTCTGACCCGGGGAGTGTGTGATGGGACGGTGAGGAGGGAGATTCACTCTGTGTCTGACCCCGGGAAAGTGTGATGGGACGGAATGGATGGAGACTCACTCTGTGTCTGACCCCGGGTTTTTGTGATGGGACGGTTTGGATGGAGATTCATTCTGTGTTAGACCCCGGGAGTGTGTGATGGGACGGTGAGGAGGGAGATTCACTCTGTGTCAGACCCCGGAAGATTGTGATGGGACGGTGTGGATGGAGATTCACTCTGTGTCTGACCCGGGGAGTGTGTGATGGGACGGTGAGGAGGGAGATTCACTCTGTGTCTGACCCCGGGAACGTGTGATGGGACGGTTTGAATGCAGATTCACTCTATGTCTAACCCCTGGAATTTGTGATGGGATGGTGTGAAAGGAGATTCACTCGGTGTCTGACCCCGGGTTTTTGTGATGGGATTGTGTGGAGGGAGATTCACTCTGCGTCTGACCCCGGGCTTTTGTGATGGGACGCTCTGGATGGAGATTCACTCTGTGTCTGACCCCGGGAATGTATGATGGGCCGGTGTGTATGGAGATTCACTTTGTGTCTGACACAGGGTTTCTGTGATGGGCCGGTGTGGATGGAGATTCACTCTGTGTCTGACCCCGGGAGTGTGTGATGGGACGGTGTGGATGGAGATTCACTATGTGTCTGACGCCGGGAAAGTGTGATGGGACGGTTTGGATGGAGATTCACTCTGTGTCTGACCTCGGGCTTTTGTGATGGGATTGAGTGGAGGGAGATTCACTCTGTGTCTGACGCCGGGAGTGTGTGATGGGATGCTGAGGAGGGAGATTTACTCTTTGTCTGACCCCGGGAGTTTGTGATGGAAAGGTGTTGATGCAGATTCACTCTATGTCTGACCACTGGAATTTGTGATGGGATGGTGTGGAAGGAGATTCACTCTGTGTCTGACCACGGCAATGTGTGATGGGACGGTTTGGATGGAGGTTCACTCAGTGTCTGACCAAAGGCTTTTGTGATGGGATTGAGTGGAGGGAGATTCACTCTGTGTCTGACCCCGGGAGATTGTGATGGGACGGTTTGGATGGGGATTCACTCTGTGTCTGACCGCGGGAAAGTGTTATGGGACGTTTTGGATGGAGATTCACTCTGTGTCTGACCCCGGGCTTTTGTGATAGGATGGTGTGGAAGGAGATTCACTCTTTGTCTGACCCCGGGCTTTTGTGATGGGACGGTATGGATGGAGATTCACTCTTTGTCTGACCCCGGGCTTTTGTGATGTGACGCTCTGGATGGAGATTCACTCTGTGCCTGACCCCGGGAATGTATGATGGGCCGCTGTGTATGGAGAATCACTCTGTGTCTGACCCCGGGTTTTTGTGATGGGACGGTTTGGATGGAGATTCATTCTGTGTTAGACCCCGGGAGTGTGTGATGGGACGGTGAGGAGGGAGATTCACTCTGTGTCAGACCCTGGAAGTTTGTGATGGGACGGTGAGGAGGGAGATTCACTCTGTTGTCTGACCCGGGGAGTTTGTGATGGGACGGTGAGGAGGGAGATTCACTCTGTGTCTGACCCCGGGAAAGTGTGATGGGACGGTTTGGATGCAGATTCACTCTTTGTCTGGCCCCGGGAGTTTGTGATGGGACGGTGTGGATGGAGATTCACTCTGTGTCTGACACCTTGAGTTTGTGATGGGACGGAATGGATGGAGACTCACTCTGTGTCTGACCCCGGGAGTGTGTGATGGGACGGTGTGTTTGGAAATTCACTCTGTGTCTGACCCCGGGAGTGTGTGATGGGTCGGTGTGGAGGGAGATTCACTCTGTGTCTGACCACGGGAACGTGTGATGGGACGGATTGGATGCAGATTCAGTCTGTGCCTGACGCCGGCAGTGTGTGATGGGATGGTGAGGAGGGAGATTTACTCTTTGTCTGACCCCGGGAGTTTGTGATGGAAAGGTGTGGATGCAGATTCACTCTATGTCTGACCACTGGAATTTGTGATGGGATGGTGTGGAAGGAGATTCACTCTGTGTCTGACCACGGCAATGTGTGATGGGACGGTTTGGATGGAGGTTCACTCAGTGTCTGACCCCAGGCTTTTGTGATGGGATTGTGTGGAGGGAGATTCACTCTGTGTCTGACCCCGGGAGATTGTGATGGGACGGTTTGGATGGGGATTCACTCTGTGCCTGACCGCGGGAAAGTGTTATGGGAAGTTTTGGATGGAGATTCACTCTGTGTCTGACCCCGGGCTTTTGTGATGGGACGGTGTGGAAGCAGATGAACTCTATGTCTGACCCCTGGAATTTGAGATAGGATGGTGTGGAAGGAGATTCACTCTGTGTCTGACCCCGGGAGTTTGTGATGGGACGGTGTGGATGGAGATTCACTCTGTGTCTGACCCCGGGCTTTTGTGATGTGACGCTCTGGATGGAGATTCACTCTGTGCCTGACCCCGGGAATGTATGATGGGCCGTTGTGTATGGAGAATCACTCTGTGTCTGACCCCGGGTTTTTGTGATGGGACGGTGTGGATGGAGGTTCACTCTGTGTCTGACACCTTGAGTTTGTGATGGGACGGAATGGATGGAGACTCACTCTGTGTCTGACCCCGGGTTTTTGTGATGGGACGGTTTGGATGGAGATTCATTCTGTGTTAGACCCCGGGAGTGTGTGATGGGACGGTGAGGAGGGAGATTCACTCTGTGTCAGACCCCGGAAGATTGTGATGGGACGGTGTGGATGGAGATTCACTCTGTGTCTGACCCGGGGAGTGTGTGATGGGACGGTGAGGAGGGAGATTCACTCTGTGTCTGACCCCGTGAGTTTATGATGGGCCGGTGTGTATGGAAATTCACTCTGTGTCTGACCCCGGGAGTGTGTGTTGGGACGGTGAGGAGGGAGATTCACTCTGTGTCTGACCCCGGGAACGTGTGATGGGACGGTTTGAATGCAGATTCACTCTGTTCTTGACGCCGGAAGTGTGTGATGGGACGGTGAGGAGGGAGATTCACTCTGTGTCAGACCCCGGAAGTTTGTGATGGGACGGTGTGGATGGAGATTCACTCTGTGTCTGACCCGGGGAGTGTGTGATGGGATGGTGTGGAAGGAGATTCACTCTGTGTCTGACCTCGGGCTTTTGTGATGGGACGGTGAGTAGGGAGATTCACTCTGTGTCTGACCCCGTGAGTTTGTGATGGGCCGGTGTGGATGGAGATTCCCTCTGTGTCTGACCCCGGGAGTGTGTGATGGGACGGTGTGTTTGGAAATTCACTCTGTGTCTGACCCCGGGAGTGTGTGATGGGTCGGTGAGGAGGGAGATTCACTCTGTGTCTGACCACGGGAAAGTGTGATGGGACGGATTGGATGCAGATTCACTCTGTGCCTGACGCCGGGAGTGTGTGATGGGATGGTGAGGAGGGAGATTTACTCTTTGTCTGACCCCGGGAGTTTGTGATGGAAAGGTGTGGATGCAGATTCACTCTATGTCTGACCACTGGAATTTGTGATGGGATGGTGTGGAAGGAGATTCACTCTGTGCCTGACCACGGCAATGTGTGATTGGACGGTTTGGATGGAGGTTCACTCAGTGTCTGACCCCAGGCTTTTGTGATGGGATTGTGTGGAGGGAGATTCACTCTGTGTTTTACCCCGGGAATGTGTGATGGGACAGTTTGGATGGAGATTCACTCTGTGACTGCCCCGGGCTTTTGTGATGGGACGGTGAAGAGGGAGATTCACTCTGTGTCTGACCACGGGAACGTGTGATGGGACGGTTTGGATGGAGGTTCACTCTGAGTCTGACCACAGGAGTGTGTGATGGGACGGTGAAGAGGGAGATTCACTCTCTGTCAGACACCGGGAACGTATGATGGGACGGTTTGGATGGAGATTCAATCTCTATCTGACCCCGGGCTTTTCTGATGGGCCGGTGTGTATGGAGATTCACTTTGTGTCTGACCCCGGTCTATTGTGATGGGACGGTTTGGAGGGAGATTCACACTGTGTCTGACCCCGGGAGTTTGTGATGGGACGGTGAGGAGGGAGATTCACTCTGTGTCTGACCCCGGGAACGTGTGATGGGACGGTTTGGATGCAGATTCACTCTGTTCCTGACGCCGGGAGTGTGTGATGGGACGGTGAGGAGGGAGATTTACTCTTTGTCTGACCCCGGGAGTTTGTGATGGAAAGGTGTGGATGCAGATTCACTCTATGTCTGACCCCTGGAATTTGTGATGGGATGGTGTGGAAGGAGATTCACTCAGTGTCTGACCCCGGGCTTTTGTGATGGGATTGTGTGGAGGGAGATTCACTCTGTGTCTGACCCCGGGAGTTTGTGATGGACGCAGTGGATGGAGATTCACTCTATGTCTCACCCCTGGAATATGTGATGGGATGGTGTGGAGGGAGTTTCAATCTATGTCTGACATCGGCAATGTTTGATGGGACGGTTTGGATGGAGATTCACTCTGTGTCAGACCACTGGCTTTTGTGATGGGACGGTGAGGAGGGAGATTCACTCTGTGTCTGACCCCGGGCTTTTGTGATGGGACGGTGAGGAGGCAGATTCACTCTGTGTCTGACCCCTGGAATTTGTGATAGGATAGTGTGGAAGGAGATTCACTCTGCGTCAGACCCCGGCAATGTGTGATGAGACGGTTTGGATGGAGGTTCACTCAGTGTCTGACCCCGAGGGGTTTAAGATGGGATGGTGTGGAAGGAGATTCACTCTGTGTCTGACCCCGGGCAATGTGTGATGGGACGGTTTGGATGCAGGTTCACTGAGTGTTTGACTCCGGGCTTTTGTGATGGGATTGTGTGGAGGGAGATTCACTCTGTGTCTGACCCCGGGAAAGCGTGATGGGACCGTTTGGATGGAGATTCACTCTGTGTCAGACCCCGGGAAATTATGATGGGACGGTTTGAATGGAGATTCACTCTGTGTCTGACCCCGGGACAGTGTGATGGGACGGTTTTGATGGAGATTCACTCTGTGTCAGACCCCGGGAGTGTGTGATGGGAAGATGTGGAGGGAGATTCACACTGTTTCTGACCCCGAGACAGTGTGATGGGACGGTTTTGATGGAGATTCACTCTGTGTCAGACCCCGGGAGTGTGTGATGGGACGGTGTGGAGGGAGATTCACTCTCTGTCTGACCCCGGGTTTTTGTGATGGTCCGGTGTGGATGGAGAATTACTCTTTGTCTGACCCCGGGAGTTTGTGATGGGACGGTGTGGATGGAGAATCATTCTGTGTCTGACCCCGGGTTTTTGTGATGGGACGGTTTGGATGGAGATTCATTCTGTGTTAGACCCCGGAAGTTTGTGATCGGACGGTGAGGAGGGAGATTCACTCTGTGTCTGACCCGGGGAGTGTGTGATGGGACGGTGAGGAGGGAGATTCACTCTGTGTCTGACCCCGGGTTTTTGTGATGGGATTGTGTGGAGGGAGATTCACTCTGCATCTGACCCCGGGCTTTTGTGATGGGACGCTCTGGATGGAGATTCACTCTGTGTCTGACCCCGGGAAAGTATGATGGGCCGGTGTGTATGGAGATTCACTTTGTGTCTGACCCAGGGTTTCTGTGATGGGCCGGTGTGGATGGAGATTCACTCTGTGTCTGACCCCGGGAGTGTGTGATGGGACGGTGTGGATGGAGATTCACTCTGTGTCTGACGCCGGGAAAGTGTGATGGGACGGTATGGATGGAGATTCACTCTGTGTCTGACCTCGGGCTTTTGTGATGGGACGGTGAGTAGGGAGATTCACTCTGTGTCTGACCCCGTGAGTTCGTGATGGGCCGGTGTGGATGGAGATTCCCTCTGTGTCTGACCCCGGGAGTGTGTGATGGGACGGTCTGTTTGGAAATTCACTCTGTGTCTGACCCCGGGAGTGTGTGATGGGTCGGTGAGGAGGGAGATTCACTCTGTGTCTGACCACGGGAACGTGTGATGGGACGGATTGGATGCAGATTCACTCTGTGCCTGACGCCGGGAGTGTGTGATGGGATGGTGAGGAGGGAGATTTACTCTTTGTCTGATCCCGGGAGTTTGTGATGGAAAGGTGTGGATGCAGATTCACTCTATGTCTGACCACTGGAATTTGTGATGGGATGGTGTGGAAGGAGATTCACTCTGTGCCTGACCACGGCAATGTGTGATGGAACGGTTTGGATGGAGGTTCACTCAGTGTCTGACCCCAGGCTTTTGTGATGGGATTGTGTGGAGGGAGATTCACTCTGTGTCTTACCCCGGGAATGTGTGATGGGATTGTGTGGAGGGAGATTCACTCTGTGTCTGACCCCGGGAGATTGTGATGGGACGGTTTGGATGGGGATTCACTCTGTGTCTGACCCCGGGAGTCTATGATTGGACGATGAGAAGGGAGCTTTACTCTTTGTCTGACCCCGGGAGTATGTGATGGAAAGGTGTGGATGCAGATTCACTCTATGTCTGACCCCTGGAATTTGTGATAGGATGGTGTGGAAGGAGATTCACTCTGTGTCTGACCCCGGCAATGTGTGATGAGACGGTTTGGATGGAGGTTCACTCAGCGTCTGACCCCAAGGGGTTTAAGATGGGACGGTGTGGATGGAGATTCACTCTGTGTCTTACCCCGGGAATGTGTGATGGGACAGTTTGGATGGAGATTCACTCTGTGACTGCCCCGGGCTTTTGTGATGGGACGGTGAAGAGGGAGATTCACACTGTGTCTGACCACGGGAACGTGTGATGGGACGGTTTGGATGGAGGTTCACTCTGAGTCTGACCACAGGAGTGTGTGAAGGGACGGTGAAGAGGGAGATTCACTCTCTGTCAGACCCCGGGAACGTATGATGGGACGGTTTGGATGGAGATTCAATCTCTATCTGACCCCGGGCTTTTCTGATGGGCCGGTGTGTATGGAGATTCACTTTGTGTCTGACCCCGGTCTATTGTGATGGGACGGTTTGGAGGGAGATTCACACTGTGTCTGACCCCGGGAGTTTGTGATGGGACGGTGAGGAGGGAGATTCACTCTGTGTCTGACCCCGGGAACGTGTGATGGGACGGTTTGGATGCAGATTCACTCTGTTCCTGACGCCGGGAGTGTGTGATGGGACGGTGAGGAGGGAGATTTACTCTTTGTCTGACCCCGGGAGTTTGTGATGGAAAGGTGTGGATGCAGATTCACTCTATGTCTGACCCCTGGAATTTGTGATGGGATGGTGTGGAAGGAGATTCACTCAGTGTCTGGCCCCGGGCTTTTGTGATGGGATTGTGTGGAGGGAGATTCACTCTGTGTCTGACCCCGGGAGTTTGTGATGGACGCAGTGGATGGAGATTCACTCTATGTCTCACCCCTGGAATATGTGATGGGATGGTGTGGAGGGAGTTTCAATCTATGTCTGACATCGGCAATGTTTGATGGGACGGTTTGGATGGAGATTCACTCTGTGTCAGACCACTGGCTTTTGTGATGGGACGGTGAGGAGGGAGATTCACTCTGTGTCTGACCCCGGGCTTTTGTGATGGGACGGTGAGGAGGCAGATTCACTCTGTGTCTGACCCCTGGAATTTGTGATAGGATAGTGTGGAAGGAGATTCACTCTGCGTCAGACCCCGGCAATGTGTGATGAGACGGTTTGGATGGAGGTTCACTCAGTGTCTGACCCCGAGGGGTTTAAGATGGGATGGTGTGGAAGGAGATTCACTCTGTGTCTGACCCCGGGCAATGTGTGATGGGACGGTTTGGATGCAGGTTCACTGAGTGTTTGACTCCGGGCTTTTGTGATGGGATTGTGTGGAGGGAGATTCACTCTGTGTCTGACCCCGGGAAAGCGTGATGGGACCGTTTGGATGGAGATTCACTCTGTGTCAGACCCCGGGAAATTATGATGGGACGGTTTGAATGGAGATTCACTCTGTGTCTGACCCCGGGACAGTGTGATGGGACGGTTTTGATGGAGATTCACTCTGTGTCAGACCCCGGGAGTGTGTGATGGGAAGATGTGGAGGGAGATTCACACTGTTTCTGACCCCGAGACAGTGTGATGGGACGGTTTTGATGGAGATTCACTCTGTGTCAGACCCCGGGAGTGTGTGATGGGACGGTGTGGAGGGAGATTCACTCTCTGTCTGACCCCGGGTTTTTGTGATGGTCCGGTGTGGATGGAGAATTACTCTTTGTCTGACCCCGGGAGTTTGTGATGGGACGGTGTGGATGGAGAATCATTCTGTGTCTGACCCCGGGTTTTTGTGATGGGACGGTTTGGATGGAGATTCATTCTGTGTTAGACCCCGGAAGTTTGTGATCGGACGGTGAGGAGGGAGATTCACTCTGTGTCTGACCCGGGGAGTGTGTGATGGGACGGTGAGGAGGGAGATTCACTCTGTGTCTGACCCCGGGTTTTTGTGATGGGATTGTGTGGAGGGAGATTCACTCTGCATCTGACCCCGGGCTTTTGTGATGGGACGCTCTGGATGGAGATTCACTCTGTGTCTGACCCCGGGAAAGTATGATGGGCCGGTGTGTATGGAGATTCACTTTGTGTCTGACCCAGGGTTTCTGTGATGGGCCGGTGTGGATGGAGATTCACTCTGTGTCTGACCCCGGGAGTGTGTGATGGGACGGTGTGGATGGAGATTCACTCTGTGTCTGACGCCGGGAAAGTGTGATGGGACGGTATGGATGGAGATTCACTCTGTGTCTGACCTCGGGCTTTTGTGATGGGACGGTGAGTAGGGAGATTCACTCTGTGTCTGACCCCGTGAGTTCGTGATGGGCCGGTGTGGATGGAGATTCCCTCTGTGTCTGACCCCGGGAGTGTGTGATGGGACGGTCTGTTTGGAAATTCACTCTGTGTCTGACCCCGGGAGTGTGTGATGGGTCGGTGAGGAGGGAGATTCACTCTGTGTCTGACCACGGGAACGTGTGATGGGACGGATTGGATGCAGATTCACTCTGTGCCTGACGCCGGGAGTGTGTGATGGGATGGTGAGGAGGGAGATTTACTCTTTGTCTGATCCCGGGAGTTTGTGATGGAAAGGTGTGGATGCAGATTCACTCTATGTCTGACCACTGGAATTTGTGATGGGATGGTGTGGAAGGAGATTCACTCTGTGCCTGACCACGGCAATGTGTGATGGAACGGTTTGGATGGAGGTTCACTCAGTGTCTGACCCCAGGCTTTTGTGATGGGATTGTGTGGAGGGAGATTCACTCTGTGTCTTACCCCGGGAATGTGTGATGGGATTGTGTGGAGGGAGATTCACTCTGTGTCTGACCCCGGGAGATTGTGATGGGACGGTTTGGATGGGGATTCACTCTGTGTCTGACCCCGGGAGTCTATGATTGGACGATGAGAAGGGAGCTTTACTCTTTGTCTGACCCCGGGAGTATGTGATGGAAAGGTGTGGATGCAGATTCACTCTATGTCTGACCCCTGGAATTTGTGATAGGATGGTGTGGAAGGAGATTCACTCTGTGTCTGACCCCGGCAATGTGTGATGAGACGGTTTGGATGGAGGTTCACTCAGCGTCTGACCCCAAGGGGTTTAAGATGGGACGGTGTGGATGGAGATTCACTCTGTGTCTTACCCCGGGAATGTGTGATGGGACAGTTTGGATGGAGATTCACTCTGTGACTGCCCCGGGCTTTTGTGATGGGACGGTGAAGAGGGAGATTCACTCTGTGTCTGACCACGGGAACGTGTGATGGGACGGTTTGGATGGAGGTTCACTCTGAGTCTGACCACAGGAGTGTGTGAAGGGACGGTGAAGAGGGAGATTCACTCTCTGTCAGACCCCGGGAACGTATGATGGGACGGTTTGGATGGAGATTCAATCTCTATCTGACCCCGGGCTTTTCTGATGGGCCGGTGTGTATGGAGATTCACTTTGTGTCTGACCCCGGTCTATTGTGATGGGACGGTTTGGAGGGAGATTCACACTGTGTCTGACCCCGGGAACGTGTGATGGGACGGTTTGAATGCAGATTCACTCTGTTCTTGACGCCGGAAGTGTGTGATGGGACGGTGAGGAGGGAGATTCACTCTGTGTCAGACCCCGGAAGTTTGTGATGGGACGGTGTGGATGGAGATTCACTCTGTGTCTGACCCGGGGAGTGTGTGATGGGATGGTGTGGAAGGAGATTCACTCTGTGTCTGACCTCGGGCTTTTGTGATGGGACGGTGAGTAGGGAGATTCACTCTGTGTCTGACCCCGTGAGTTTGTGATGGGCCGGTGTGGATGGAGATTCCCTCTGTGTCTGACCCCGGGAGTGTGTGATGGGACGGTGTGTTTGGAAATTCACTCTGTGTCTGACCCCGGGAGTGTGTGATGGGTCGGTGAGGAGGGAGATTCACTCTGTGTCTGACCACGGGAACGTGTGATGGGACGGATTGGATGCAGATTCACTCTGTGCCTGACGCCGGGAGTGTGTGATGGGATGGTGAGGAGGGAGATTTACTCTTTGTCTGACCCCGGGAGTTTGTGATGGAAAGGTGTGGATGCAGATTCACTCTATGTCTGACCACTGGAATTTGTGATGGGATGGTGTGGAAGGAGATTCACTCTGTGCCTGACCACGGCAATGTGTGATGGGACGGTTTGGATGGAGGTTCACTCAGTGTCTGACCCCAGGCTTTTGTGATGGGATTGTGTGGAGGGAGATTCACTCTGTGTCTTACCCCGGGAATGTGTGATGGGACAGTTTGGATGGAGATTCACTCTGTGACTGCCCCGGGCTTTTGTGATGGGACGGTGAAGAGGGAGATTCACTCTGTGTCTGACCACGGGAACGTGTGATGGGACGGTTTGGATGGAGGTTCACTCTGAGTCTGACCACAGGAGTGTGTGATGGGACGGTGAAGAGGGAGATTCACTCTCTGTCAGACCCCGGGAACGTATGATGGGACGGTTTGGATGGAGATTCAATCTCTATCTGACCCCGGGCTTTTCTGATGGGCCGGTGTGTATGGAGATTCACTTTGTGTCTGACCCCGGTCTATTGTGATGGGACGGTTTGGAGGGAGATTCACACTGTGTCTGACCCCGGGAGTTTGTGATGCGACGGTGAGGAGGGAGATTCACTCTGTGTCTGACCCCGGGAACGTGTGATGGGACGGTTTGGATGCAGATTCACTCTGTTCCTGACGCCGGGAGTGTGTGATGGGACGGTGAGGAGGGAGATTTACTCTTTGTGTGACCCCGGGAGTTTGTGATATAAAGGTGTGGATGCAGATTCACTCTATGTCTGACCCCTGGAATTTGTGATGGGATGGTGTGGAAGGAGATTCACTCAGTGTCTGACCCCGGGCTTTTGTGATGGGATTGTGTGGAGGGAGATTCACTCTGTGTCTGACCCCGGGAGTTTGTGATGGACGGTGTGGATGGAGATTCACTCTATGTCTCACCCCTGGAATTTGTGATGGGATGGTGTGGAGGGAGTTTCAATCTATGTCTGACATCGGCAATGTTTGATGGGACGGTTTGGATGGAGATTCACTCTGTGTCAGACCACTGGCTTTTGTGATGGGACGGTGAGGAGGGAGATTCACTCTGTGTCTGACCCCGGGCTTTTGTGATGGGACGGTGAGGAGGCAGATTCACTCTGTGTCTGACCCCTGGAATTTGTGATAGGATAGTGTGGAAGGAGATTCACTCTGCGTCAGACCCCGGCAATGTGTGATGAGACGGTTTGGATGGAGGTTCACTCAGTGTCTGACCCCGAGGGGTTTAAGATGGGATGGTGTGGAAGGAGATTCACTCTGTGTCTGACCCCGGGCAATGTGTGATGGGACGGTTTGGATGCAGGTTCACTGAGTGTTTGACTCCGGGCTTTTGTGATGGGATTGTGTGGAGGGAGATTCACTCTGTGTCTGACCCCGGGAAAGCGTGATGGGACCGTTTGGATGGAGATTCACTCTGTGTCAGACCCCGGGAAATTATGATGGGACGGTTTGGATGGAGATTCACTCTGTGTCTGACCCCGGGACAGTGTGATGGGACGGTTTTGATGGAGATTCACTCTGTGTCAGACCCCGGGAGTGTGTGATGGGAAGATGTGGAGGGAGATTCACACTGTTTCTGACCCCGAGACAGTGTAATGGGACGGTTTTGATGGAGATTCACTCTGTGTCAGACCCCGGGAGTGTGTGATGGGACGGTGTGGAGGGAGATTCACTCTCTGTCTGACCCCGGGTTTTTGTGATGGTCCGGTGTGGATGGAGAATTACTCTTTGTCTGACCCCGGGAGTTTGTGATGGGACGGTGTGGATGGAGAATCATTCTGTGTTAGACCCCGGGAGTGTGTGATGGGACGGTGTGGATGGAGAATCACTCTGTGTCTGACCCCGGGTTTTTGTGATGGGACGGTTTGGATGGAGATTCATTCTGTGTTAGACCCCGGAAGTTTGTGATCGGACGGTGAGGAGGGAGATTCACTCTGTGTCTGACCCGGGGAGTGTGTGATGGGACGGTGAGGAGGGAGATTCACTCTGTGTCTGACCCCGGGTTTTTGTGATGGGATTGTGTGGAGGGAGATTCACTCTGCGTCTGACCCCGGGCTTTTGTGATGGGACGCTCTGGATGGAGATTCACTCTGTGTCTGACCCCGGGAAAGTATGATGGGCCGGTGTGTATGGAGATTCACTTTGTGTCTGACCCAGGGTTTCTGTGATGGGCCGGTGTGGATGGAGATTCACTCTGTGTCTGACCCCGAGAGTGTGTGATGGGACGGTGTGGATGGAGATTCACTCTGTGTCTGACGCCGGGAAAGTGTGATGGGACGGTATGGATGGAGATTCACTCTGTGTCTGACCTCGGGCTTTTGTGATGGGACGGTGAGTAGGGAGATTCACTCTGTGTCTGACCCCGTGAGTTCGTGATGGGCCGGTGTGGATGGAGATTCCCTCTGTGTCTGACCCCGGGAGTGTGTGATGGGACGGTCTGTTTGGAAATTCACTCTGTGTCTGACCCCGGGAGTGTGTGATGCGTCGGTGAGGAGGGAGATTCACTCTGTGTCTGACCACGGGAACGTGTGATGGGACGGATTGGATGCAGATTCACTCTGTGCCTGACGCCGGGAGTGTGTGATGGGATGGTGAGGAGGGAGATTTACTCTTTGTCTGATCCCGGGAGTTTGTGATGGAAAGGTGTGGATGCAGATTCACTCTATGTCTGACCACTGGAATTTGTGATGGGATGGTGTGGAAGGAGATTCACTCTGTGCCTGACCACGGCAATGTGTGATGGGACGGTTTGGATGGAGGTTCACTCAGTGTCTGACCCCAGGCTTTTGTGATGGGATTGTGTGGAGGGAGATTCACTCTGTGTCTGACCCCGGGAGATTGTGATGGGACGGTTTGGATGGGGATTCACTCTGTGTCTGACCCCGGGAGTCTATGATTGGACGATGAGAAGGGAGCTTTACTCTTTGTCTGACCCCGGGAGTATGTGATGGAAAGGTGTGGATGCAGATTCACTCTATGTCTGATCCCTGGAATTTGTGATAGGATGGTGTGGAAGGAGATTCACTCTGTGTCTGACCCCGGCAATGTGTGATGAGACGGTTTGGATGGAGGTTCACTCAGCGTCTGACCCCAAGGGGTTTAAGATGGGACGGTGTGGATGGAGATTCACTCTGTGTCTTACCCCGGGAATGTGTGATGGGACAGTTTGGATGGAGATTCACTCTGTGACTGCCCCGGGCTTTTGTGATGGGACGGTGAAGAGGGAGATTCACTCTGTGTCTGACCACGGGAACGTGTGATGGGACGGTTTGGATGGAGGTTCACTCTGAGTCTGACCACAGGAGTGTGTGATGGGACGGTGAAGAGGGTGATTCACTCTCTGTCAGACCCCGGGAACGTATGATGGGACGGTTTGGATGGAGATTCAATCTCTATCTGACCCCGGGCTTTTCTGATGGGCCGGTGTGTATGGAGATTCACTTTGTGTCTGACCCCGGTCTATTGTGATGGGACGGTTTGGAGGGAGATTCACACTGTGTCTGACCCCGGGAGTTTGTGATGGGACGGTGAGGAGGGAGATTCACTCTGTGTCTGACCCCGGGAACGTGTGATGGGACGGTTTGGATGCAGATTCACTCTGTTCCTGACGCCGGGAGTGTGTGATGGGACGGTGAGGAGGGAGATTTACTCTTTGTCTGACCCCGGGAGTTTGTGATGGAAAGGTGTGGATGCAGATTCACTCTATGTCTGACCCCTGGAATTTGTGATGGGATGGTGTGGAAGGAGATTCACTCAGTGGCTGACCCCGGGCTTTTGTGATGGGATTGTGTGGAGGGAGATTCAGTCTGTGTCTGACCCCGGGAGTTTGTGATGGACGGTGTGGATGGAGATTCACTCTATGTCTCACCCCTGGAATATGTGATGGGATGGTGTGGAGGGAGTTTCAATCTATGTCTGACATCGGCAATGTTTGATGGGACGGTTTGGATGGAGATTCACTCTGTGTCAGACCACTGGCTTTTGTGATGGGACGGTGAGGAGGGAGATTCACTCTGTGTCTTACCCAGGGCTTTTGTGATGGGACGGTGAGGAGGCAGATTCACTCTGTGTCTGACCCCTGGAATTTGTGATAGGATGGTGTGGAAGGAGATTCACTCTGCGTCAGACCCCGGCAATGTGTGATGAGACGGTTTGGATGGAGGTTCACTCAGTGTCTGACCCCGGGCAATGTGTGATGGGACGGTTTGGATGCAGGTTCACTGAGTGTTTGACTCCGGGCTTTTGTGATGGGATTGTGTGGAGGGAGATTCACTCTGTGTCTGACCCCGGGAAATTATGATGGGACAGTTTGGATGGAGATTCACTCTGTGTCTGTGCCCGGGACAGTGTGATGGGACGGTTTTGATGGAGATTCACTCTGTGTCAGACCCCGGGAGTGTGTGATGGGAAGATGTGGAGGGAGATTCACACTGTTTCTGACCCCGAGACAGTGTGATGGGACGGTTTTGATGGAGATTCACTCTGTGTCAGACCCCGGGAGTGTGTGATGGGACGGTGTGGAGGGAGATTCACTCTCTGTCTGACCCCGGGTTTTTGTGATGGTCCGGTGTGGATGGAGAATCACTCTGTGTCTGACCCCGGGAGTTTGTGATGGGAGGGTGTGGATGGAGAATCACTCTGTTTCTGACCCCGGGTTTTTGTGATGGGACGGTTTGGATGGAGATTCATTCTGTGTTAGACCCCGGGAGTGTGTGATGGGACGGTGTGGATGGAGAATCACTCTGTGTCTGACCCCGGGTTTTTGTGATGGGACGGTTTGGATGGAGATTCATTCTGTGTTAGACCCCGGGAGTGTGTGATGGGACGGTGAGGAGGGAGATTCACTCTGTGTCAGACCCCGGAAGATTGTGATCGGACGGTGAGGAGGGAGATTCACTCTGTGTCTGACCCGGGGAGTGTGTGATGGGACGGTGAGGAGGGAGATTCACTCTGTGTCTGACCCCGGGATAGTGTGATGGGACGGAATGGATGGAGACTCACTCTGTGTCTGACCCCGGGTTTTTGTGATGGGACGGTTTGGATGGAGATTCATTCTGTGTTAGACCCCGGGAGTGTGTGATGGGACGGTGAGGAGGGAGATTCACTCTGTGTCAGACCCCGGAAGATTGTGATGGGACGGTGTGGATGGAGATTCACTCTGTCCTACCCGGGGAGTGTGTGATGGGACGGTGAGGAGGGAGATTCACTCTGTGTCTGACCCCGTGAGTTAATGATGGGCCGGTGTGTATGGAAATTCACTCTGTGTCTGACCCCGGGAGTGTGTGTTGGGACGGTGAGGAGGGAGATTCACTCTGTGTCTGACCCCGGGAACGTGTGATGGGACGGTTTGAATGCAGATTCACTCTGTTCCTGACGCCGGAAGTGTGTGATGGGACGGTGAGGAGGGAGATTTACTCTTTCTCTGACCCCGGGAGTTTGTGATGGAAAGGTGTGGATGCAGATTCACTGTATGTCTAACCCCTGGAATTTGTGATGGGATGGTGTGAAAGGAGATTCACTCAGTGTCTGACCCCGGGCTTTTGTGATGGGATTGTGTGGAGGGAGATTCACTCTGCGTCTGACCCCGGGCTTTTGTGATGGGACGCTCTGGATGGAGATTCACTCTGTGTCTGACCCCGGGAATGTATGATGGGCCGGTGTGTATGGAGATTCACTTTGTGTCTGACCCAGGGTTTCTGTGATGGGCCGGTGTGGATGGAGATTCACTCTGTGTCTAACCCCGGGAGTGTGTGATGGGACGGTGTGGATGGAGATTCACTCTGTGTCTGACGACGGGAAAGTGTGATGGGACGGTTTGGATGGAGATTCACTCTGTGTCTGACCTCGGGCTTTTGTGATGGGACGGTGAGTAGGGAGATTCACTCTGTGTCTGACCCCGTGAGTTCGTGATGGGCCGGTGTGGATGGAGATTCCCTCTGTGTCTGACCCCGGGAGTGTGTGATGGGACGGTGTGTTTGGAAATTCACTCTGTGTCTGACCCCGGGAGTGTGTGATGGGTCGGTGTGGAGGGAGATTCACTCTGTGTCTGACCACGGGAACGTGTGATGGGACGGATTGGATGCAGATTCACTCTGTGCCTGACGCCGGGAGTGTGTGATGGGATGCTGAGGAGGGAGATTTACTCTTTGTCTGACCCCGGGAGTTTGTGATGGAAAGGTGTGGATGCAGATTCACTCTATGTCTGACCACTGGAATTTGTGATGGGATGGTGTGGAAGGAGATTCACTCTGTGTCTGACCACGGCAATGTGTGATGGGACGGTTTGGATGGAGGTTCACTCAGTGTCTGACCACAGGCTTTTGTGATGGGATTGAGTGGAGGGAGATTCACTCTGTGTCTGACCCCGGGAGATTGTGATGGGATGGTTTGGATGGGGATTCACTCTGTGTCTGACCGCGGGAAAGTGTTATGGGACGTTTTGGATGGAGATTCACTCTGTGTCTGACCCCGGGCTTTTGTGATAGGATGGTGTGGAAGGAGATTCACTCTTTGTCTGACCCCGGGCTTTTGTGATGGGACGGTATGGATGGAGATTCACTCTTTGTCTGACCCCGGGCTTTTGTGATGTGACGCTCTGGATGGAGATTCACTCTGTGCCTGACCCCGGGAATGTATGATGGGCCGTTGTGTATGGAGAATCACTCTGTGTCTGACCCCGGGTTTTTGTGATGGGACGGTGAGGAGGGAGATTCACTCTGTGTCTGACCCCGGGAAAGTGTGATGGGACGGTTTGGATGCAGATTCACTCTTTGTCTGGCCCCGGGAGTTTGTGATGGGACGGTGTGGATGGAGATTCACTCTGTGTCTGACACACTGAGTTTGTGATGGGACGGAATGGATTGAGACTCACTCTGTGTCTGACCACGGGAACGTGTGATGGGACGGATTGGATGCAGATTCAGTCTGTGCCTGACGCCGGCAGTGTGTGATGTGATGGTGAGGTGGGAGATTCACTCTTTGTCTGACCCCGGTCTATTGTGATGGGACGGTTTGGAGGGAGATTCACACTGTGTCTGACCCCGGAGTTTGTGATGGGACGGTGAGGAGGGAGATTCACTCTGTTCCTGACGCCGCGAGTGTGTGATGGGACGGTGAGGAGGGAGATTTACTCTTTGTCTGACCCCGGGAGTTTGTGATGGAAAGGTGTGGATGCAGATTCACTCTATGTCTGACCCCTGGAATTTGTGATGGGATTGTGTGGAGGGAGATTCACTCTGTGTCTGACCCCGGGAGTTTGTGATGGACGGTGTGGATGGAGATTCACTCTATGTCTCACCCCAGGAATATGTGATGGGATGGTGTGGAGGGAGTTTCAATCTATGTCTGACATCGGCAATGTTTGATGGAACGGTTTGGATGGAGATTCACTCTGTGTCAGACCACTGGCTTTTGTGATGGGACGGTGAGGAGGGAGATTCACTCTGTGTCTGACCCCGGGCTTTTGTGATGGGACGGTGAGGAGGCAGATTCACTCTGTGTCTGACCCCTGGAATTTGTGATAGGATGGTGTGGAAGGAGATTCACTCTGCTTCAGACACCGGCAATGTGTGATGAGACGGTTTGGATGGAGGTTCACTCAGTGTCTGACCCCCTGGAATTTGTGATGGGATGGTGTGGAAGGAGATTCACTCTGTGTCTGACCCCGGGCAATGTGTGATGTGACGGTTTGGATGCAGGTTCACTGAGTGTTTGACTCCGGGCTTTTGTGATGGGATTGTGTGGAGGGAGATTCACTCTGTGTCTGACCCCGGGAAAGCGTGATGGGACCGTTTGGATGGAGATTCACTCTGTGTCAGACCCCGGGAAATTATGATGGGACGGTTTGGATGGAGATTCACTCTGTGTCTGACCCCGGGACAGT
The DNA here is from genome assembly GCF_048418815.1 of Hemitrygon akajei. Taxonomy (NCBI): domain Eukaryota; kingdom Metazoa; phylum Chordata; class Chondrichthyes; order Myliobatiformes; family Dasyatidae; genus Hemitrygon; species Hemitrygon akajei. Next base: position 2,227,628 of record NW_027331960.1, on the reverse strand, counting down.
GTGATGGGACGGTTATGATGGAGATTCACTCTGTGTCAGACCCCGGGAGTGTGTGATGGGAAGATGTGGAGGGAGATTCACACTGTTTCTGACCCCGAGACAGTGTGATGGGACGGTTTTGATGGAGATTCACTCTGTGTCAGACCCCGGGAGTGTGTGATGGGACGGTGTGGAGGGAGATTCACTCTCTGTCTGACCCCGGGTTTTTGTGATGGTCCGGTGTGGATGGAGAATCACTCTGTGTCTGACCCCGGGAGTTTGTGATGGGACGGTGTGGATGGAGAATCACTCTGTTTCTGACCCCGGGTTTTTGTGATGGGACGGTTTGGATGGAGATTCATTCTGTGTTAGACCCCGGGAGTGTGTGATGGGACGGTGTGGATGGAGAATCACTCTGTGTCTGACCCCGGGTTTTTGTGATGGGACGGTTTGGATGGAGATTCATTCTGTGTTAGACCCCGGGAGTGTGTGATGGGACGGTGAGGAGGGAGATTCACTCTGTGTCAGACCCCGGAAGATTGTGATCGGACGGTGAGGAGGGAGATTCACTCTGTGTCTGACCCGGGGAGTGTGTGATGGGACGGTGAGGAGGGAGATTCACTCTGTGTCTGACCCCGGGAAAGTGTGATGGGACGGAATGGATGGAGACTCACTCTGTGTCTGACCCCGGGTTTTTGTGATGGGACGGTTTGGATGGAGATTCATTCTGTGTTAGACCCCGGGAGTGTGTGATGGGACGGTGAGGAGGGAGATTCACTCTGTGTCAGACCCCGGAAGATTGTGATGGGACGGTGTGGATGGAGATTCACTCTGTGTCCTACCCGGGGAGTGTGTGATGGGACGGTGAGGAGGGAGATTCACTCTGTGTCTGACCCCGTGAGTTTATGATGGGCCGGTGTGTATGGAAATTCACTCTGTGTCTGACCCCGGGAGTGTGTGTTGGGACGGTGAGGAGGGAGATTCACTCTGTGTCTGACCCCGGGAACGTGTTATGGGACGGTTTGAATGCAGATTCACTCTGTTCCTGACGCCGGAAGTGTGTGATGGGACGGTGAGGAGGGAGATTTACTCTTTCTCTGACCCCGGGAGTTTGTGATGGAAAGGTGTCGATGCAGATTCACTCTATGTCTAACCCCTGGAATTTGTGATGGGATGGTGTGAAAGGAGATTCACTCTGCGTCTGACCCCGGGCTTTTGTGATGGGACGCTCTGGATGGAGATTCACTCTGTGTCTGACCCCGGGAATGTATGATGGGCCGGTGTGTATGGAGATTCACTTTGTGTCTGACCCAGGGTTTCTGTGATGGGCCGGTGTGGATGGAGATTCACTCTGTGTCAGACCCCGGAAGATTGTGATGGGACGGTGTGGATGGAGATTCACTCTGTGTCTGACCGGGGGAGTGTGTGATGGGACGGTGAGGAGGGAGATTCACTCTGTGTCAGACCCCGGAAGATTGTGATGGGACGGTGTGGATGGAGATTCACTCTGTGTCTGACCCGGGGAGTGTGTGATGGGACGGTGAGGAGGGAGATTCACTCTGTGTCTGACCCCGTGAGTTTATGATGGGCCGGTGTGTATGGAAATTCACTCTGTGTCTGACCCCGGGAGTGTGTGTTGGGACGGTGAGGAGGGAGATTCACTCTGTGTCTGACCCCGGGCTTTTGTGATGGGACGGTGTGGAAGCAGATGAACTCTATGTCTGACCCCTGGAATTTGTGATAGGATGGTGTGGAAGGAGATTCACTCTGTGTCTGACCCCGGGAGTTTGTGATGGGACGGTGTGGATGGAGATTCACTCTGTGTCTGACCCCGGGCTTTTGTGATGTGACGCTCTGGATGGAGATTCACTCTGTGCCTGACCCCGGGAATGTATGATGGGCCGTTGTGTATGGAGAATCACTCTGTGTCTGACCCCGGGTTTTTGTGATGGGACGGTGTGGATGGAGGTTCACTCTGTGTCTGACACCTTGAGTTTGTGATGGGACGGAATGGATGGAGACTCACTCTGTGTCTGACCCCGGGTTTTTGTGATGGGACGGTTTGGATGGAGATTCATTCTGTGTTAGACCCCGGGAGTGTGTGATGGGACGGTGAGGAGGGAGATTCACTCTGTGTCAGACCCCGGAAGATTGTGATGGGACGGTGTGGATGGAGATTCACTCTGTGTCTGACCCGGGGAGTGTGTGATGGGACGGTGAGGAGGGAGATTCACTCTGTGTCTGACCCCGGGAACGTGTGATGGGACGGTTTGAATGCAGATTCACTCTGTTCTTGACGCCGGAAGTGTGTGATGGGACGGTGAGGAGGGAGATTCACTCTGTGTCAGACCCCGGAAGTTTGTGATGGGACGGTGTGGATGGAGATTCACTCTGTGTCTGACCCGGGGAGTGTGTGATGGGATTGTGTGGAGGGAGATTCACTCTGCGTCTGACCCCGGGCTTTTGTGATGGGACGCTCTGGATGGAGATTCACTCTGTGTCTGACCCCGGGAAAGTATGATGGGCCGGTGTGTATGGAGATTCACTTTGTGTCTGACCCAGGGTTTCTGTGATGGGCCGGTGTGGATGGAGATTCACTCTGTGTCTGACCCCGGGAGTGTGTGATGGGACGGTGTGGATGGAGATTCACTCTGTGTCTGACGCCGGGAAAGTGTGATGGGACGGTATGGATGGAGATTCACTCTGTGTCTGACCTCGGGCTTTTGTGATGGGACGGTGAGTAGGGAGATTCACTCTGTGTCTGACCCCGTGAGTTCGTGATGGGCCGGTGTGGATGGAGATTCCCTCTGTGTCTGACCCCGGGAGTGTGTGATGGGACGGTGTGTTTGGAAATTCACTCTGTGTCTGACCCCGGGAATGTGTGATGGAAAGGTGTGGATGCAGATTCACTCTATGTCTGACCACTGGAATTTGTGATGGGATGGTGTGGAAGGAGATTCACTCTGTGCCTGACCACGGCAATGTGTGATGGGACGGTTTGGATGGAGGTTCACTCAGGGTCTGACCCCAGGCTTTTGTGATGGGATTGTGTGGAGGGAGATTCACTCTGTGTCTGACCCCGGGAGATTGTGATGGGACGGTTTGGATGGGGATTCACTCTGTGTCTGACCCCGGGAGTCTATGATTGGACGATGAGAAGGGAGCTTTACTCTTTGTCTGACCCCGGGAGTATGTGATGGAAAGGTGTGGATGCAGATTCACTCTATGTCTGACCCCTGGAATTTGTGATAGGATGGTGTGGAAGGAGATTCACTCTGTGTCTGACCCCGGCAATGTGTGATGAGACGGTTTGGATGGAGGTTCACTCAGCGTCTGACCCCGAGGGGTTTAAGATGGGACGGTGTGGATGGAGATTCACTCTGTGTCTTACCCCGGGAATGTGTGATGGGACAGTTTGGATGGAGATTCACTCTGTGACTGCCCCGGGCTTTTGTGATGGGACGGTGAAGAGGGAGATTCACTCTGTGTCTGACCACGGGAACGTGTGATGGGACGGTTTGGATGGAGGTTCACTCTGAGTCTGACCACAGGAGTGTGTGATGGGACGGTGAAGAGGGAGATTCACTCTCTGTCAGACCCCGGGAACGTATGATGGGACGGTTTGGATGGAGATTCAATCTCTATCTGACCCCGGGCTTTTCTGATGGGCCGGTGTGTATGGAGATTCACTTTGTGTCTGACCCCGGTCTATTGTGATGGGACGGTTTGGAGGGAGATTCACACTGTGTCTGACCCCGGGAGTTTGTGATGGGACGCTGAGGAGGGAGATTCACTCTGTGTCTGACCCCGGGAACGTGTGATGGGACGGTTTGGATGCAGATTCACTCAGTTCCTGACGCCGCGAGTGTGTGATGGGACGGTGAGGAGGGAGATTTACTCTTTGTCTGACCCCGGGAGTTTGTGATGGAAAGGTGTGGATGCAGATTCACTCTATGTCTGACCCCTGGAATTTGTGATGGGATGGTGTGGAAGGAGATTCACTCAGTGTCTGACCCCGGGCTTTTGTGATGGGATTGTGTGGAGGGAGATTCACTCTGTGTCTGACCCCGGGAGTTTGTGATGGACGGTGTGGATGGAGATTCACTCTATGTCTCACCCCAGGAATATGTGATGGGATGGTGTGGAGGGAGTTTCAATCTATGTCTGACATCGGCAATGTTTGATGGGACGGTTTGGATGGAGATTCACTCTGTGTCAGACCACTGGCTTTTGTGATGGGACGGTGAGGAGGGAGATTCACTCTGTGTCTGACCCCGGGCTTTTGTGATGGGACGGTGAGGAGGCAGATTCACTCTGTGTCTGACCCCTGGAATTTGTGATAGGATGGTGTGGAAGGAGATTCACTCTGCTTCAGACACCGGCAATGTGTGATGAGACGGTTTGGATGGAGGTTCACTCAGTGTCTGACCCCCTGGAATTTGTGATGGGATGGTGTGGAAGGAGATTCACTCTGTGTCTGACCCCGGGCAATGTGTGATGGGACGGTTTGGATGCAGGTTCACTGAGTGTTTGACTCCGGGCTTTTGTGATGGGATTGTGTGGAGGGAGATTCACTCTGTGTCTGACCCCGGGAAAGCGTGATGGGACCGTTTGGATGGAGATTCACTCTGTGTCAGACCCCGGGAAATTATGATGGGACGGTTTGGATGGAGATTCACTCTGTGTCTGACCCCGGGACAGTGTGATGGGACGGTTATGATGGAGATTCACTCTGTGTCAGACCCCGGGAGTGTGTGATGGGAAGATGTGGAGGGAGATTCACACTGTTTCTGACCCCGAGACAGTGTGATGGGACGGTTTTGATGGAGATTCACTCTGTGTCAGACCCCGGGAGTGTGTGATGGGACGGTGTGGAGGGAGATTCACTCTCTGTCTGACCCCGGGTTTTTGTGATGGTCCGGTGTGGATGGAGAATCACTCTGTGTCTGACCCCGGGAGTTTGTGATGGGACGGTGTGGATGGAGAATCACTCTGTTTCTGACCCCGGGTTTTTGTGATGGGACGGTTTGGATGGAGATTCATTCTGTGTTAGACCCCGGGAGTGTGTGATGGGACGGTGTGGATGGAGAATCACTCTGTGTCTGACCCCGGGTTTTTGTGATGGGACGGTTTGGATGGAGATTCATTCTGTGTTAGACCCCGGGAGTGTGTGATGGGACGGTGAGGAGGGAGATTCACTCTGTGTCAGACCCGGAAGATTGTGATCGGACGGTGAGGAGGGAGATTCACTCTGTGTCTGACCCGGGGAGTGTGTGATGGGACGGTGAGGAGGGAGATTCACTCTGTGTCTGACCCCGGGAAAGTGTGATGGGACGGAATGAATGGAGACTCACTCTGTGTCTGACCCCGGGTTTTTGTGATGGGACGGTTTGGATGGAGATTCATTCTGTGTTAGACCCCGGGAGTGTGTGATGGGACGGTGAGGAGGGAGATTCACTCTGTGTCAGACCCCGGAAGATTGTGATGGGACGGTGTGGATGGAGATTCACTCTGTGTCCTACCCGGGGAGTGTGTGATGGGACGGTGAGGAGGGAGATTCACTCTGTGTCTGACCCCGTGAGTTTATGATGGGCCGGTGTGTATGGAAATTCACTCTGTGTCTGACCCCGGGAGTGTGTGTTGGGACGGTGAGGAGGGAGATTCACTCTGTGTCTGACCCCGGGAACGTGTTATGGGACGGTTTGAATGCAGATTCACTCTGTTCCTGACGCCGGAAGTGTGTGATGGGACGGTGAGGAGTGAGATTTACTCTTTCTCTGACCCCGGGAGTTTGTGATGGAAAGGTGTGGATGCAGATTCACTCTATGTCTAACCCCTGGAATTTGTGATGGGATGGTGTGAAAGGAGATTCACTCTGCGTCTGACCCCGGGCTTTTGTGATGGGACGCTCTGGATGGAGATTCACTCTGTGTCTGACCCCGGGAATGTATGATGGGCCGGTGTGTATGGAGATTCACTTTGTGTCTGACCCAGGGTTTCTGTGATGGGCCGGTGTGGATGGAGATTCACTCTGTGTCTGACCCCGGGAGTGTGTGATGGGACGGTGTGGATGGAGATTCACTCTGTGTCTGACGCCGGGAAAGTGTGATGGGACGGTTTGGATGGAGATTCACTCTGTGTCTGACCCCGGGCTTTTGTGATGGGACGCTCTGGATGGAGATTCACTCTGTGTCTGACCCTGGGCTTTTGTGATGGGACGGTGAGTAGGGAGATTCACTCTGTGTCTGACCCCGTGAGTTCGTGATGGGCCGGTGTGGATGGAGATTCCCTCTGTGTCTGACCCCGGGAGTGTGTGATGGGACGGTGTGTTTGGAAATTCACTCTGTGTCTGACCCCGGGAGTGTGTGATGGGTCGGTGAGGTGGGAGATTTACTCTTTGTCTGACCCCGGGAGTTTGTGATGGAAAGGTGTGGATGCAGATTCACTCTATGTCTGACCACTGGAATTTGTGATGGGATGGTGTGGAAGGAGATTCACTCTGTGTCTGACCACGGCAATGTGTGATGGGACGGTTTGGATGGAGGTTCACTCAGTGTCTGACCACAGGCTTTTGTGATGGGACGGTTTGGATGGAGATTCATTCTGTGTTAGACCCCGGGAGTGTGTGATGGGACGGTGTGGATGGAGAATCACTCTGTGTCTGACCCCGGGTTTTTGTGATGGGACGGTTTGGATGGAGATTCATTCTGTGTTAGACCCCGGGAGTGTGTGATGGGACGGTGAGGAGGGAGATTCACTCTGTGTCAGACCCCGTGAGTTCGTGATGGGCCGGTGTGGATGGAGATTCCCTCTGTGTCTGAACCCGGGAGTGTGTGATGGGACGGTGTGTTTGGAAATTCACTCTGTGTCTGACCCCGGGAGTGTGTGATGGGACGGTGTGTTTGGAAATTCACTCTGCGTCTGACCCCGGGAGTGTGTGATGGGACGGTGTGTTTGGAAATTCACTCTGTGTCTGACTCCGGGAGTGTGTGATGGGTCGGTGAGGAGGGAGATTCACTCTGTGTCTGACCCCGGGTGTTTATGATGGGTCGGTGAGGAGGGAGATTCACTCTGTGTCTGACCCCGGGAGTGTGTGATGGGACGGTGTGTTTGGAAATTCACTCTGTGTCTGACCCCGGGAGTGTGTGATGGGTCGGTGAGGAGGGAGATTCACTCTGTGTCTGACCCCGGGTGTTTATGATGGGTCGGTGAGGTGGGAGATTCACTCTGTGTCTGACCACGGGAACGTGTGATGGGACGGATTGGATGCAGATTTAGTCTGTGCCTGACGCCGGGAGTGTGTGATGGGATGCTGAGGAGGGAGATTTACTCTTTGTCTGACCCCGGGAGTTTGTGATGGAAAGGTGTGGATGCAGATTCACTCTATGTCTGACCACTGGAATTTGTGATGGGATGGTGTGGAAGGAGATTCACTCTGTGTCTGACCACGGCAATGTGTGATGGGACGGTTTGGATGGAGGTTCACTCAGTGTCTGACCACAGGCTTTTGTGATGGGATTGAGTGGAGGGAGATTCACTCTGTGTCTGACCCCGGGAGATTGTGATGGGACGGTATGGATGGAGATTCACTCTTTGTCTGACCCCGGGCTTTTGTGATGTGACGCTCTGGATGGAGATTCACTCTGTGTCAGACCCTGGAAGTTTGTGTTGGGACGGTGAGGAGGGAGATTCACTCTGTGTCTGACCCGGGGAGTTTGTGATGGGACGGTGAGGAGGGAGATTCACTCTGTGTCTGACCCCCGGAAAGTGTGATGGGACGGTTTGGATGCAGATTCACACTTTGTCTGGCCCCGGGAGTTTGTGATGGGACGGTGTGGATGGAGATTCACTCTGTGTCTGACACACTGAGTTTGTGATGGGACGGAATGGATGGAGACTCACTCTGTGTCTGACCACGGGAACGTGTGATGGGACGGATTGGATGCAGATTCAGTCTGTGCCTGACGCCGGCAGTGTGTGATGTGATGGTGAGGAGGGAGTTTCACTCTTTGTCTGACCCCGGGCTTTTGTGATGTGACGCTCTGGATGGAGATTCACTCTGTGTCAGACCCTGGAAGTTTGTGTTGGGACGGTGAGGAGGGAGATTCACTCTGTGTCTGACCCGGGGAGTTTGTGATGGGACGGTGAAGAGGGAGATTCACTCTGTGTCAGACCCCGGGAAAGTGTGATGGGACGGTTTGGATGCAGATTCACTCTTTGTCTGGCCCCGGGAGTTTGTGATGGGACGGTGTGGATGGAGATTCACTCTGTGTCTGACACACTGAGTTTGTGATGGGACGGAATGGATGGAGACTCACTCTGTGTCTGACCACGGGAACGTGTGATGGGACGGATTGGATGCAGATTCAGTCTGTGCCTGACGCCGGCAGTGTGTGATGGGATGGTGAGGAGGGAGATTCACTCTTTGTCTGACCCCGGGCTTTTGTGATGTGACGCTCTGGATGGAGATTCACTCTGTGTCAGACCCTGGAAGTTTGTGATGGGACGGTGAGGAGGGAGATTCACTCTGTGTCTGACCCGGGGAGTTTGTGATGGGACGGTGAGGAGGGAGATTCACTCTGTGTCTGACCCCGGGAAAGTGTGATGGGACGGTTTGGATGCAGATTCACTCTTTGTCTGGCCCCGGGAGTTTGTGATGGAAAGGTGTGGATGCAGATTCACTCTATGTCTGACCACTGGAATTTGTGATGGGATGGTGTGGAAGGAGATTCACTCGGTGTCTGACCACGGCAATGTGTGATGGGACGGTTTGGATGGAGGTTCACTCAGTGTCTGACCAAAGGCTTTTGTGATGGGATTGTGTGGAGGGAGATTCACTCTGTGTCTGACCCCGGGAGATTGTGAAGGGACGGTTTGGATGGGGATTCACTCTGTGCCTGACCGCGGGAAAGTGTTATGGGACGTTTTGGATGGAGATTCACTCTGTGTCTGACCCCGGGCTTTTGTGATGGGACGGTGTGGAAGCAGATGAACTCTATGTCTGACCCCTGGAATTTGTGATAGGATGGTGTGGAAGGAGATTCACTCTGTGTCTGACGCCGGGAGTTTGTGATGGGACGGTGTGGATGGAGATTCACTCTGTGTCTGACCCCGGGCTTTTGTGATGTGACGCTCTGATTGGAGATTCACTCTGTGCCTGACCCCGGGAATGTATGATGGGCCGTTGTGTATGGAGCATCACTCTGTGTCTGACCCCGGGTTTTTGTGATGGGACGGTGTGGATGGAGGTTCACTCTGTGTCTGACACCTTGAGTTTGTGATGGGACGGAATGGATGGAGACTCACTCTGTGTCTGACCCCGGGTTTTTGTGATGGGACGGTTTGGATGGAGATTCATTCTGTGTTAGACCCCGGGATTGTGTGATGGGACGGTGAGGAGGGAGATTCCCTCTGTGTCTGACCCCGGGAGTGTGTGATGGGACGGTGTGTTTGGAAATTCACTCTGTGTCTGACCCCGGGAGTGTGTGATGGGACGGTGTGGAGGGAGATTCACTCTGTGTCTGACCACGGGAACGTGTGATGGGACGGATTGGATGCAGATTTAGTCTGTGCCTGACGCCGGGAGTGTGTGATGGGATGCTGAGGAGGGAGATTTATTCTTTGTCTGACCCCGGGAGTTTGTGATGGAAAGGTGTGGATGCAGATTCACTCTATGTCTGACCACTGGAATTTGTGATGGGATGGTGTGGAAGGAGATTCACTCTGTGTCTGACCACGGCAATTTGTGATGGGACGGTTTGGATGGAGGTTCACTCAGTGTCTGACCACAGGCTTTTGTGATGGGATTGAGTGGAGGGAGATTCACTCTGTGTCTGACCCCGGGAGATTGTGATGGGACGGTTTGGATGGGGATTCACTCTGTGTCTGACCCCGGGCTTTTGTGATAGGATGGTGTGGAAGGAGATTCACTCTTTGTCTGACCCCGGGCTTTTGTGATGGGACGGTATGGATGGAGAGTCACTCTTTGTCTGACTCCGGGCTTTTGTGATGTGACGCTCTGGATGGAGATTCACTCTGTGCCTGACCCCGGGAATGTATGATGGGCCGTTGTGTATGGAGAATCACTCTGTGTCTGACCCCGGGTTTTTGTGATGGGACGGTTTGGATGGAGATTCATTCTGTGTTAGACCCCGGGAGTGTGTGATGGGACGGTGAGGAGGGAGATTCACTCTGTGTCAGACCCTGGAAGTTTGTGATGGGACGGTGAGGAGGGAGATTCACTCTGTGCCTGACCGCGGGAAAGTGTTATGGGACGTTTTGGATGGAGATTCACTCTGTGTCTGACCCCGGGCTTTTGTGATGGGACGGTGTGGAAGCAGATGAACTCTATGTCTGACCCCTGGAATTTGTGATAGGATGGTGTGGAAGGAGATTCACTCTGTGTCTGACCCCGGGAGTTTGTGATGGGACGGTGTGGATGGAGATTCACTCTGTGTCTGACCCCAGGCTTTTGTGATGTGACGCTCTGGATGGAGATTCACTCTGTGCCTGACCCCGGGAATGTATGATGGGCCGTTGTGTATGGAGAATCACTCTGTGTCTGACCCCGGGTTTTTGTGATGGGACGGTGTGGATGGAGGTTCACTCTGTGTCTGACACCTTGAGTTTGTGATGGGACGGAATGGATGGAGACTCACTCTGTGTCTGACCCCGGGTTTTTGTGATGGGACGGTTTGGATGGAGATTCATTCTGTGTTAGACCCCGGGAGTGTGTGATGGGACGGTGAGGAGGGAGATTCACTCTGTGTCTGACCCCGTGAGTTTATGATGGGCCGGTGTGTATGGAAATTCACTCTGTGTCTGACCCCGGGAGTGTGTGTTGGGACGGTGAGGAGGGAGATTCACTCTGTGTCTGACCCCGGGAACGTGTGATGGGACGGTTTGAATGCAGATTCACTCTGTTCTTGACGCCGGAAGTGTGTGATGGGACGGTGAGGAGGGAGATTCACTCTGTGTCAGACCCCGGAAGTTTGTGATGGGAAGGTGTGGATGGAGATTCACTCTGTGTATGACCCGGGGAGTGTGTGATGGGATGGTGTGGAAGGAGATTCACTCAGTGTCTGACCCCGGGCTTTTGTGATGGGACGCTCTGGATGGAGATTCACTCTGTGTCTGACCCCGGGCTTTTGTGATGGGATTGTGTGGAGGGAGATTCACTCTGCGTCTGACCCCGGGCTTTTGTGATGGGACGCTCTGGATGGAGATTCACTCTGTGTCTGACCCCGGGAAAGTATGATGGGCCGGTGTGTATGGAGATTCACTTTGTGTCTGACCCAGGGTTTCTGTGATGGGCCGGTGTGGATGGAGATTCACTCTGTGTCTGACCCCGGGAATGTGTGATGGGACGGTGTGGATGGAGATTCACTCTGTGTCTGACGCCGGGAAAGTGTGATGGGACGGTATGGATGGAGATTCACTCTGTGTCTTACCTCGGGCTTTTGTGATGGGACGGTGAGTAGGGAGATTCACTCTGTGTCTGACCCCGTGAGTTCGTGATGGGCCGGTGTGGATGGAGATTCCCTCTGTGTCTGACCCCGGGAGTGTGTGATGGGACGGTGTGTTTGGAAATTCACTCTGTGTCTGACCCCGGGAGTGTGTGATGGGTCGGTGAGGAGGGAGATTCACTCTGTGTCTGACCACGGGAACGTGTGATGGGACGGATTGGATGCAGATTCACTCTGTGCCTGACGCCGGGAGTGTGTGATGGGATGGTGAGGAGGGAGATTTACTCCTTGTCTGACCCCGGGAGTTTGTGATGGAAAGGTGTGGATGCAGATTCACTCTATGTCTGACCACTGGAATTTGTGATGGGATGGTGTGGAAGGAGATTCACTCTGTGTCTGACCACGGCAATGTGTGATGGGACGGTTTGGATGGAGGTTCACTCAGTGTCTGACCCCGGGAGATTGTGATGGGACGGTTTGGATGGGGATTCACTCTGTGTCTGACCCAGGGAACGTGTGATGGGACGGTTTGGATGCAGATTCACTCTGTGTCTGACCCCGGGAGTCTGTGATTGGACGATGAGAAGGGAGCTTTACTCTTTGTCTGACCCCGGGAGTATGTGATGGAAAGGTGTGGATGCAGATTCACTCTATGTCTGACCCCTGGAATTTGTGATAGGATGGTGGGGAAGGAGATTCACTCTGTGTCTGACCCCGGCAATGTGTGATGAGACGGTTTGGATGGAGGTTCACTCAGCGTCTGATCCCGAGGGGTTTAAGATGGGACGGTTTGGATGGAGGTTCACTCTGAGTCTGACCAGAGGAGTGTGTGATGGGACGGTGAAGAGGGAGATTCACTCTCTGTCAGACCCCGGGAACGTGTGATGGGACGGTTTGGATGGAGATTCAATCTCTATCTGACGCCGGGCTTTTCTGATGGGCCGGTGTGTATGGAGATTCACTCTGTGTCAGACCCTGGAAGTTTGTGTTGGGACGGTGAGGAGGGAGATTCACTCTGTGTCTGACCCGGGGAGTTTGTGATGGGACGGTGAGGAGGGAGATTCAATCTGTGTCTGACCCCGGGAAAGTGTGATGGGACGGTTTGGATGCAGATTCACTCTTTGTCTGGCCCCGGGAGTTTGTGATGGGACGGTGTGGATGGAGATTCACTCTGTGTCTGACACACTGAGTTTGTGATGGGACGGAATGGATGGAGACTCACTCTGTGTCTGACCACGGGAACGTGTGATGGGACGGATTGGATGCAGATTCAGTCTGTGCCTGACGCCGGCAGTGTGTGATGGGATGGTGAGGAGGGAGATTCACTCTTTGTCTGACCCCGGGCTTTTGTGATGTGACGCTCTGGATGGAGATTCACTCTGTGTCAGACCCTGGAAGTTTGTGATGGGACGGTGAGGAGGGAGATTCACTCTGTGTCTGATCCGGGGAGTTTGTGATGGGACGGTGAGGAGGGAGATTCACTCTGTGTCTGACCCCGGGAAAGTGTGATGGGACGGTTTGGATGCAGATTCACTCTTTGTCTGGCCCCGGGAGTTTGTGATGGGACGGTGTGGATGGAGATTCACTCTGTGTCTGACACACTGAGTTTGTGATGGGACGGAATGGATGGAGACTCACTCTGTGTCTGACCACGGGAACGTGTGATGGGACGGATTGGATGCAGATTCAGTCTGTGCCTGACGCCGGCAGTGTGTGATGGGATGGTGAGGAGGGAGATTTACTCTTTGTCTGACCCCGGGAGTTTGTGATGGAAAGGTGTGGATGCAGATTCACTCTATGTCTGACCACTGGAATTTGTGATGGGATGGTGTGGAAGGAGATTCACTCTGTGTCTGACCACGGCAATGTGTGATGGGACGGTTTGGATGGAGGTTCACTCAGTGTCTGACCAAAGGCTTTTGTGATGGGATTGTGTGGAGGGAGATTCACTCTGTGTCTGACCCCGGGAGATTGTGAAGGGACGGTTTGGATGGGGATTCACTCTGTGCCTGACCGCGGGAAAGTGTTATGGGACGTTTTGGATGGAGATTCACTCTGTGTCTGACCCCGGGCTTTTGTGATGGGACGGTGTGGAAGCAGATGAACTCTATGTCTGACCCCTGGAATTTGTGATAGGATGGTGTGGAAGGAGATTCACTCTGTGTCTGACGCCGGGAGTTTGTGATGGGACGGTGTGGATGGAGATTCACTCTGTGTCTGACCCCGGGCTTTTGTGATGTGACGCTCTGATTGGAGATTCACTCTGTGCCTGACCCCGGGAATGTATGATGGGCCGTTGTGTATGGAGAATCACTCTGTGTCTGACCCCGGGTTTTTGTGATGGGACGGTGTGGATGGAGATTCACTCTGTGTCTGACACCTTGAGTTTGTGATGGGACGGTTTGGATGGAGATTCATTCTGTGTTAGACCCCGGGAGTGTGTGATGGGACGGTGAGGAGGGAGATTCCCTCTGTGTCTGACCCCGGGAGTGTGTGATGGGACGGTGTGTTTGGAAATTCACTCTGTGTCTGACCCCGGGAGTGTGTGATGGGTCGGTGAGGAGGGAGATTCACTCTGTGTCTGACCACGGGAACGTGTGATGGGACGGTGAGGAGGGAGATTTACTCTTTGTCTGACCCCGGGAGTTTGTGATGGAAAGGTGTGGATGCAGATTCACTCTATGTCTGACCACTGGAATTTGTGATGGGATGGTGTGGAAGGAGATTCACTCTGTGTCTGACCACGGCAATGTGTGATGGGACGGTTTGGATGGAGGTTCACTCAGTGTCTGACCACAGGCTTTTGTGATGGGATTGAGTGGAGGGAGATTCACTCTGTGTCTGACCCCGGGAGATTGTGATGGGACGGTTTGGATGGGGATTCACTCTGTGTCTGACCGCGGGAAAGTGTTATGGGACGTTTTGGATGGAGATTCACTCTGTGTCTGACCCCGGGCTTTTGTGATAGGATGGTGTGGAAGGAGATTCACTCTTTGTCTGACCCCGGGCTTTTGTGATGGGACGGTATGGATGGAGATTCACTCTTTGTCTGACCCCGGGCTTTTGTGATGTGACGCTCTGGATGGAGATTCACTCTGTGCCTGACCCCGGGAATGTATGATGGGCCGTTGTGTATGGAGAATCACTCTGTGTCTGACCCCGGTTTATTGTGATGGGACGGTTTGGATGGAGATTCATTCTGTGTTAGACCCCGGGAGTGTGTGATGGGACGGTGAGGAGGGAGATTCACTCTGTGTCAGACCCTGGAAGTTTGTGATGGGACGGTGATGAGGGAGATTCACTCTGTGTCTGACCCGGGGAGTTTGTGATGGGACGGTGAGGAGGGAGATTCACTCTGTGTCTGACCCCGGGAAAGTGTGATGGGACGGTTTGGATGCAGATTCACTCTTTGTCTGGCCCCGGGAGTTTGTGATGGGACGGTGTGGATGGAGATTCACTCTGTGTCTGACACACTGAGTTTGTGATGGGACGGAATGGATGGAGACTCACTCTGTGTCTGACCACGGGAACGTGTGATGGGACGGATTGGATGCAGATTCAGTCTGTGCCTGACGCCGGCAGTGTGTGATGGGATGGTGAGGAGGGAGATTTACTCTTTGTCTGACCCCGGGAGTTTGTGATGGAAAGGTGTGGATGCAGATTCACTCTATGTCTGACCACTGGAATTTGTGATGGGATGGTGTGGAAGGAGATTCACTCTGTGTCTGACCACGGCAATGTGTGATGGGACGGTTTGGATGGAGGTTCACTCAGTGTCTGACCAAAGGCTTTTGTGATGGGATTGTGTGGAGGGAGATTCACTCTGTGTCTGACCCCGGGAGATAGTGATGGGACGGTTTGGATGGGGATTCACTCTGTGCCTGACCGCGGGAAAGTGTTATGGGACATTTTGGTTGGAGATTCACTCTGTGTCTGACCCCGGGCTTTTGTGATGGGACGGTGTGGAAGCAGATGAACTCTATGTCTGACCCCTGGAATTTGTGATAGGATGGTGTGGAAGGAGATTCACTCTGTGTCTGACCCCGGGAGTTTGTGATGGGACGGTGTGGATGGAGATTCACTCTGTGTCTGACCCCGGGCTTTTGTGATGTGACGCTCTGGATGGAGATTCACTCTGTGCCTGACCCCGGGAATGTATGATGGGCCGTTGTGTATGGAGAATCACTCTGTGTCTGACCCCGGGTTTTTGTGATGGGACGGTGTGGATGGAGGTTCACTCTGTGTCTGACACCTTGAGTTTGTGATGGGACGGAATGGATGGAGACTCACTCTGTGTCTGACCCCGGGTTTTTGTGATGGGACGGTTTGGATGGAGATTCATTCTGTGTTAGACCCCGGGAGTGTGTGATGGGACGGTGAGGAGGGAGATTCACTCTGTGTCTGACCCCGTGAGTTTATGATGGGCCGGTGTGTATGGAAATTCACTCTGTGTCTGACCCCGGGAGTGTGTGTTGGGACGGTGAGGAGGGAGATTCACTCTGTGTCTGACCCCGGGAACGTGTGATGGGACGGTTTGAATGCAGATTCACTCTGTTCTTGACGCCGGAAGTGTGTGATGGGACGGTGAGGAGGGAGATTCACTCTGTGTCAGACCCCGGAAGTTTGTGATGGGAAGGTGTGGATGGAGATTCACTCTGTGTATGACCCGGGGAGTGTGTGATGGGATGGTGTGGAAGGAGATTCACTCAGTGTCTGACCCCGGGCTTTTGTGATGGGACGCTCTGGATGGAGATTCACTCTGTGTCTGACCCCGGGCTTTTGTGATGGGATTGTGTGGAGGGAGATTCACTCTGCGTCTGACCCCGGGCTTTTGTGATGGGACGCTCTGGATGGAGATTCACTCTGTGTCTGACCCCGGGAAAGTATGATGGGCCGGTGTGTATGGAGATTCACTTTGTGTCTGACCCAGGGTTTCTGTGATGGGCCGGTGTGGATGGAGATTCACTCTGTGTCTGACCCCGGGAGTGTGTGATGGGACGGTGTGGATGGAGATTCACTCTGTGTCTGACGCCGGGAAAGTGTGATGGGACGGTATGGATGGAGATTCACTCTGTGTCTTACCTCGGGCTTTTGTGATGGGACGGTGAGTAGGGAGATTCACTCTGTGTCTGACCCCGTGAGTTCGTGATGGGCCGGTGTGGATGGAGATTCCCTCTGTGTCTGACCCCGGGAGTGTGTGATGGGACGGTGTGTTTGGAAATTCACTCTGTGTCTGACCCCGGGAGTGTGTGATGGGTCGGTGAGGAGGGAGATTCACTCTGTGTCTGACCACGGGAACGTGTGATGGGACGGATTGGATGCAGATTCACTCTGTGCCTGACGCCGGGAGTGTGTGATGGGATGGTGAGGAGGGAGATTTACTCCTTGTCTGACCCCGGGAGTTTGTGATGGAAAGGTGTGGATGCAGATTCACTCTATGTCTGACCACTGGAATTTGTGATGGGATGGTGTGGAAGGAGATTCACTCTGTGTCTGACCACGGCAATGTGTGATGGGACGGTTTGGATGGAGGTTCACTCAGTGTCTGACCCCAGGCTTTTGTGATGGGATTGTGTGGAGGGAGATTCACTCTGTGTCTGACCCCGGGAGATTGTGATGGGACGGTTTGGATGGGGATTCACTCTGTGTCTGACCCAGGGAACGTGTGATGGGACGGTTTGGATGCAGATTCACTCTGTGTCTGACCCCGGGAGTCTGTGATTGGACGATGAGAAGGGAGCTTTACTCTTTGTCTGACCCCGGGAGTATGTGATGGAAAGGTGTGGATGCAGATTCACTCTATGTCTGACCCCTGGAATTTGTGATAGGATGGTGGGGAAGGAGATTCACTCTGTGTCTGACCCCGGCAATGTGTGATGAGACGGTTTGGATGGAGGTTCACTCAGCGTCTGACCCCGAGGGGTTTAAGATGGGACGGTTTGGATGGAGGTTCACTCTGAGTCTGACCAGAGGAGTGTGTGATGGGACGGTGAAGAGGGAGATTCACTCTCTGTCAGACCCCGGGAACGTGTGATGGGACGGTTTGGATGGAGATTCAATCTCTATCTGACCCCGGGCTTTTCTGATGGGCCGGTGTGTATGGAGATTCACTTTGTGTCTGACCCCGGTCTATTGTGATGGGACGGTTTGGAGGGAGATTCACACTGTGTCTGACCCCGGGAGTTTGTGATGGGAAGGTGAGGAGGGAGATTCACTCTGTGTCTGACCCCGGGAACGTGTGATGGGACGGTTTGGATGCAGATTCACTCTGTTCCTGACGCCGGGAGTGTGTGATGGGACGGTGAGGAGGGAGATTTACTCTTTGTCTGACCCCGGGAGTTTGTGATGGAAAGGTGTGGATGCAGATTCACTCTATGTCTGACCCCTGGAATTTGTGATGGGATGGTGTGGAAGGAGATTCACTCAGTGTCTGACCCCGGGCTTTTGTGATGGGATTGTGTGGAGGGAGATTCACTCTGTGTCTGACCCCGGGAGTTTGTGATGGACGGTGTGGATGGAGATTCACTCTATGTCTCACCCCTGGAATTTGTGTTGGGATGGTGTGGAGGGAGTTTCAATCTATGTCTGACATCGGCAATGTTTGATGGGACGGTTTGGATGGAGATTCACTCTGTGTCAGACCACTGGCTTTTGTGATGGGACGGTGAGGAGGGAGTTTCACTCTGTGTCTGACCCCGGGCTTTTGTGATGGGACGGTGAGGAGGCAGATTCACTCTGTGTCTGACCCCTGGAATTTGTGATAGGATGGTGTGTAAGGAGATTCACTCTGCGTCAGACCCCGGCAATGTGTGATGAGACGGTTTGGATGGAGGTTCACTCAGTGTCTGACCCCGAGGGGTTTAAGATGGGACGGTGTGGATGGAGATTCACTCTGTGTCTCACCCCGGGAATGTGTGATGGGACGGTTTGGATGGGGGTTCACTCTGAGTCTGACCCCAGGAGTGTGTGATGGGTCGGTGTGGAGGGAGATTCACTCTGTGTCTGACCCCGGGAACGTGTGATGGGACGGTTTGGATGGAGGTTCACTCTGAGTCTGACCCCAGGATTGTGTGATGGGTCGGTGAGGAGGGAGATTCACTCTGTGTCTGACCACGGGAACGTGTGATGGGACGGATTGGATGCAGATTCACTCAGTGTCTGACCCCAGGCTTTTGTGATGGGATTGTGTGGAGGGAGATTCACTCTGTGTCTGACCCCGGGAGATTGTGATGGGACGGTTTGGATGGGGATTCACTCTGTGTCTGACCGCGGGAAAGTGTGATGGGACGGTGATGAGGGAGATTCACTCTGTGTCTGACCCAGGGAACGTGTGATGGGACGGTTTGGATGCAGATACACTCTGTGTCTGACCCCGGGAGTCTGTGATTGGACGATGAGAAGGGAGATTTACTCTTTGTCTGACCCCGGGAGTTTGTGATGGAAAGGTGTGGATGCAGATTCACTCTGTGTCTCACCCCTGGAATTTGTGATAGGATGGTGTGGAAGGAGATTCACTCTGCGTCAGACCCCGGCAATGTGTGATGAGACGGTTTGGATGGAGGTTCACTCAGTGTCTGACCCCGAGGGGTTTAAGATGGGACGGTGTGGATGGAGATTCACTCTGTGTCTCACCCCGGGAATGTGTGATGGGACAGTTTGGATGGAGATTCACTCTGTGACTGACCCGGGCTTTTGTGATGGGACGGTGAGGAGGGAGATTCAATATCTGTCTGACCCCGGGCTTTTGTGATGGGACGGTGTGGAGGGAGATTCACTCTGTGTCTGACCCCGGGCTTTTGTGATGGGACGGCGAGTAGGGAGATTCACTCTGTGTCTGACCCCGTGAGTTCGTGATGGGCCGGTGTGGATGGAGATTCCCTCTGTGTCTGACCCCGGGAGTGTGTGATGGGACGGTGTGTTTGGAGATTCACTCTGTGTCTGACCCCGGGAGTGTGTGATGGGACGGTGTGGATGGAGATTCACTCTGTGTCTGACGCCGGGAAAGTGTGATGGGACGGTATGGATGGAGATTCACTCTGTGTCTTACCTCGGGCTTTTGTGATGGGACGGTGAGTAGGGAGATTCACTCTGTGTCTGACCCCGTGAGTTCGTGATGGGCCGGTGTGGATGGAGATTCCCTCTGTGTCTGATCCCGGGAGTGTGTGATGGGACGGTGTGTTTGGAAATTCACTCTGTGTCTGACCCCGGGAGTGTGTGATGGGTCGGTGAGGAGGGAGATTCACTCTGTGTCTGACCACGGGAACGTGTGATGGGACGGATTGGATGCAGATTCACTCTGTGCCTGACGCCGGGAGTGTGTGATGGGATGGTGAGGAGGGAGATTTACTCCTTGTCTGACCCCGGGAGTTTGTGATGGAAAGGTGTGGATGCAGATTCACTCTATGTCTGACCACTGGAATTTGTGATGGGATGGTGTGGAAGGAGATTCACTCTGTGTCTGACCACGGCAATGTGTGATGGGACGGTTTGGATGGAGGTTCACTCAGTGTCTGACCCCAGGCTTTTGTGATGGGATTGTGTGGAGGGAGATTCACTCTGTGTCTGACCCCGGGAGATTGTGATGGGACGGTTTGGATGGGGATTCACTCTGTGTCTGACCCAGGGAACGTGTGATGGGACGGTTTGGATGCAGATTCACTCTGTGTCTGACCCCGGGAGTCTGTGATTGGACGATGAGAAGGGAGCTTTACTCTTTGTCTGACCCCGGGAGTATGTGATGGAAAGGTGTGGATGCAGATTCACTCTATGTCTGACCCCTGGAATTTGTGATAGGATGGTGGGGAAGGAGATTCACTCTGTGTCTGACCCCGGCAATGTGTGATGAGACGGTTTGGATGGAGGTTCACTCAGCGTCTGACCCCGAGGGGTTTAAGATGGGACGGTTTGGATGGAGGTTCACTCTGAGTCTGACCAGAGGAGTGTGTGATGGGACGGTGAAGAGGGAGATTCACTCTCTGTCAGACCCCGGGAACGTGTGATGGGACGGTTTGGATGGAGATTCAATCTCTATCTGACCCCGGGCTTTTCTGATGGGCCGGTGTCTATGGAGATTCACTTTGTGTCTGACCCCGGTCTATTGTGATGGGACGGTTTGGAGGGAGATTCACACTGTGTCTGACCCCGGGAGTTTGTGATGGGAAGGTGAGGAGGGAGATTCACTCTGTCTCTGACCCCGGGAACGTGTGATGGGACGGTTTGGATGCAGATTCACTCTGTTCCTGACGCCGGGAGTGTGTGATGGGACGGTGAGGAGGGAGATTTACTCTTTGTCTGACCCCGGGAGTTTGTGATGGAAAGGTGTGGATGCAGATTCACTCTATGTCTGACCCCTGGAATTTGTGATGGGATGGTGTGGAAGGAGATTCACTCAGTGTCTGACCCCGGGCTTTTGTGATGGGATTGTGTGGAGGGAGATTCACTCTGTGTCTGACCCCGGGAGTTTGTGATGGACGGTGTGGATGGAGATTCACTCTATGTCTCACCCCTGGAATTTGTGATGGGATGGTGTGGAGGGAGTTTCAATCTATGTCTGACATCGGCAATGTTTGATGGGACGGTTTGGATGGAGATTCACTCTGTGTCAGACCACTGGCTTTTGTGATGGGACGGTGAGGAGGGAGATTCACTCTGTGTCTGACCCCGGGCTTTTGTGATGGGACGGTGAGGAGGCAGATTCACTCTGTGTCTGACCCCTGGAATTTGTGATAGGATGGTGTGTAAGGAGATTCACTCTGCGTCAGACCCCGGCAATGTGTGATGAGACGGTTTGGATGGAGGTTCACTCAGTGTCTGACCCCGAGGGGTTTAAGATGGGACGGTGTGGATGGAGATTCACTCTGTGTCTCACCCCGGGAATGTGTGATGGGACAGTTTGGAAGGAGATTCACTCTGTGTCTGACCCCGGCAATGTGTGATGGGACGGTTTGGATGGAGGTTCACTCAGTGTCTGACCAAAGGCTTTTGTGATGGGATTGTGTGGAGGGAGGTTCACTCTGTGTCTGACCCCGGGAGATAGTGATGGGACGGTTTGGATGGGGATTCACTCTGTGCCTGACCGCGGGAAAGTGTTATGGGACATTTTGGTTGGAGATTCACTCTGTGTCTGACCCCGGGCTTTTGTGATGGGACGGTGTGGAAGCAGATGAACTGTATGTCTGACCCCTGGAATTTGTGATAGGATGGTGTGGAAGGAGATTCACTCTGTGTCTGACCCCGGGAGTTTGTGATGGGACGGTGTGGATGGAGATTCACTCTGTGTCTGACCCCGGGCTTTTGTGATGTGACGCTCTGGATGGAGATTCACTCTGTGCCTGACCCCGGGAATGTATGATGGGCCGTTGTGTATGGAGAATCACTCTGTGTCTGACCCCGGGTTTTTGTGATGGGACGGTGTGGATGGAGGTTCACTCTGTGTCTGACACCTTGAGTTTGTGATGGGACGGAATGGATGGAGACTCACTCTGTGTCTGACCCCGGGTTTTTGTGATGGGACGGTTTGGATGGAGATTCATTCTGTGTTAGACCCCGGGAGTGTGTGATGGGACGGTGAGGAGGGAGATTCACTCTGTGTCTGACCCCGTGAGTTTATGATGGGCCGGTGTGTATGGAAATTCACTCTGTGTCTGACCCCGGGAGTGTGTGTTGGGACGGTGAGGAGGGAGATTCACTCTGTGTCTGACCCCGGGAACGTGTGATGGGACGGTTTGAATGCAGATTCACTCTGTTCTTGACGCCGGAAGTGTGTGATGGGACGGTGAGGAGGGAGATTCACTCTGTGTCAGACCCCGGAAGTTTGTGATGGGAAGGTGTGGATGGAGATTCACTCTGTGTATGACCCGGGGAGTGTGTGATGGGATGGTGTGGAAGGAGATTCACTCAGTGTCTGACCCCGGGCTTTTGTGATGGGACGCTCTGGATGGAGATTCACTCTGTGTCTGACCCCGGGCTTTTGTGATGGGATTGTGTGGAGGGAGATTCACTCTGCGTCTGACCCCGGGCTTTTGTGATGGGACGCTCTGGATGGAGATTCACTCTGTGTCTGACCCCGGGAAAGTATGATGGGCCGGTGTGTATGGTGATTCACTTTGTGTCTGACCCAGGGTTTCTGTGATGGGCCGGTGTGGATGGAGATTCACTCTGTGTCTGACCCCGGGAGTGTGTGATGGGACGGTGTGGATGGAGATTCACTCTGTGTCTGACGCCGGGAAAGTGTGATGGGACGGTATGGATGGAGATTCACTCTGTGTCTTACCTCGGGCTTTTGTGATGGGACGGTGAGTAGGGAGATTCACTCTGTGTCTGACCCCGTGAGTTCGTGATGGGCCGGTGTGGATGGAGATTCCCTCTGTGTCTGACCCCGGGAGTGTGTGATGGGACGGTGTGTTTGGAAATTCACTCTGTGTCTGACCCCGGGAGTGTGTGATGGGTCGGTGAGGAGGGAGATTCACTCTGTGTCTGACCACGGGAACGTGTGATGGGACGGATTGGATGCAGATTCACTCTGTCCCTGACGCCGGGAGTGTGTGATGGGATGGTGAGGAGGGAGATTTACTCCTTGTCTGACCCCGGGAGTTTGTGATGGAAAGGTGTGGATGCAGATTCACTCTATGTCTGACCACTGGAATTTGTGATGGGATGGTGTGGAAGGAGATTCACTCTGTGTCTGACCACGGCAATGTGTGATGGGACGGTTTGGATGGAGGTTCACTCAGTGTCTGACCCCAGGCTTTTGTGATGGGATTGTGTGGAGGGAGATTCACTCTGTGTCTGACCCCGGGAGATTGTGATGGGACGGTTTGGATGGGGATTCACTCTGTGTCTGACCCAGGGAACGTGTGATGGGACGGTTTGGATGCAGATTCACTCTGTGTCTGACCCCGGGAGTCTGTGATTGGACGATGAGAAGGGAGCTTTACTCTTTGTCTGACCCCGGGAGTATGTGATGGAAAGGTGTGGATGCAGATTCACTCTATGTCTGACCCCTGGAATTTGTGATAGGATGGTGGGGAAGGAGATTCACTCTGTGTCTGACCCCGGCAATGTGTGATGAGACGGTTTGGATGGAGGTTCACTCAGCGTCTGACCCCGAGGGGTTTAAGATGGGACGGTTTGGATGGAGGTTCACTCTGAGTCTGACCAGAGGAGTGTGTGATGGGACGGTGAAGAGGGAGATTCACTCTCTGTCAGACCCCGGGAACGTGTGATGGGACGGTTTGGATGGAGATTCAATCACTATCTGACCCCGGGCTTTTCTGATGGGCCGGTGTGTATGGAGATTCACTTTGTGTCTGACCCCGGTCTATTGTGATGGGACGGTTTGGAGGGAGATTCACACTGTGTCTGACCCCGGGAGTTTGTGATGGGAAGGTGAGGAGGGAGATTCACTCTGTGTCTGACCCCGGGAACGTGTGATGGGACGGTTTGGATGCAGATTCACTCTGTTCCTGACGCCGGGAGTGTGTGATGGGACGGTGAGGAGGGAGATTTACTCTTTGTCTGACCCCGGGAGTTTGTGATGGAAAGGTGTGGATGCAGATTCACTCTATGTCTGACCCCTGGAATTTGTGATGGGATGGTGTGGAAGGAGATTCACTCAGTGTCTGACCCCGGGCTTTTGTGATGGGATTGTGTGGAGGGAGATTCACTCTGTGTCTGACCCCGGGAGTTTGTGATGGACGGTGTGGATGGAGATTCACTCTATGTCTCACCCCTGGAATTTGTGATGGGATGGTGTGGAGGGAGTTTCAATCTATGTCTGACATCGGCAATGTTTGATGGGACGGTTTGGATGGAGATTCACTCTGTGTCAGACCACTGGCTTTTGTGATGGGACGGTGAGGAGGGAGTTTCACTCTGTGTCTGACCCCGGGCTTTTGTGATGGGACGGTGAGGAGGCAGATTCACTCTGTGTCTGACCCCTGGAATTTGTGATAGGATGGTGTGTAAGGAGATTCACTCTGCGTCAGACCCCGGCAATGTGTGATGAGACGGTTTGGATGGAGGTTCACTCAGTGTCTGACCCCGAGGGGTTTAAGATGGGACGGTGTGGATGGAGATTCACTCTGTGTCTCACCCCGGGAATGTGTGATGGGACGGTTTGGATGGGGGTTCACTCTGAGTCTGACCCCAGGAGTGTGTGATGGGTCGGTGTGGAGGGAGATTCACTCTGTGTCTGACCCCGGGAACGTGTGATGGGACGGTTTGGATGGAGGTTCACTCTGAGTCTGACCCCAGGATTGTGTGATGGGTCGGTGAGGAGGGAGATTCACTCTGTGTCTGACCACGGGAACGTGTGATGGGACGGATTGGATGCAGATTCACTCAGTGTCTGACCCCAGGCTTTTGTGATGGGATTGTGTGGAGGGAGATTCACTCTGTGTCTGACCCCGGGAGATTGTGATGGGACGGTTTGGATGGGGATTCACTCTGTGTCTGACCGCGGGAAAGTGTGATGGGACGGTGATGAGGGAGATTCACTCTGTGTCTGACCCAGGGAACGTGTGATGGGACGGTTTGGATGCAGATACACTCTGTGTCTGACCCCGGGAGTCTGTGATTGGACGATGAGAAGGGAGATTTACTCTTTGTCTGACCCCGGGAGTTTGTGATGGAAAGGTGTGGATGCAGATTCACTCTGTGTCTCACCCCTGGAATTTGTGATAGGATGGTGTGGAAGGAGATTCACTCTGCGTCAGACCCCGGCAATGTGTGATGAGACGGTTTGGATGGAGGTTCACTCAGTGTCTGACCCCGAGGGGTTTAAGATGGGACGGTGTGGATGGAGATTCACTCTGTGTCTCACCCCGGGAATGTGTGATGGGACAGTTTGGATGGAGATTCACTCTGTGACTGACCCGGGCTTTTGTGATGGGACGGTGAGGAGGGAGATTCAATATCTGTCTGACCCCGGGCTTTTGTGATGGGACGGTGTGGAGGGAGATTCACTCTGTGTCTGACCCCGGGCTTTTGTGATGGGACGGCGAGTAGGGAGATTCACTCTGTGTCTGACCCCGTGAGTTCGTGATGGGCCGGTGTGGATGGAGATTCCCTCTGTGTCTGACCCCGGGAGTGTGTGATGGGACGGTGTGTTTGGAGATTCACTTTGTGTCTGACCCAGGGTTTCTGTGATGGGCCGGTGTGGATGGAGATTCACTCTGTGTCTGACCCCGGGAGTGTGTGATGGGACGGTGTGGATGGAGATTCACTCTGTGTCTGACGCCGGGAAAGTGTGATGGGACGGTATGGATGGAGATTCACTCTGTGTCTTACCTCGGGCTTTTGTGATGGGACGGTGAGTAGGGAGATTCACTCTGTGTCTGACCCCGTGAGTTCGTGATGGGCCGGTGTGGATGGAGATTCCCTCTGTGTCTGACCCCGGGAGTGTGTGATGGGACGGTGTGTTTGGAAATTCACTCTGTGTCTGACCCCGGGAGTGTGTGATGGGTCGGTGAGGAGGGAGATTCACTCTGTGTCTGACCACGGGAACGTGTGATGGGACGGATTGGATGCAGATTCACTCTGTGCCTGACGCCGGGAGTGTGTGATGGGATGGTGAGGAGGGAGATTTACTCCTTGTCTGACCCCGGGAGTTTGTGATGGAAAGGTGTGGATGCAGATTCACTCTATGTCTGACCACTGGAATTTGTGATGGGATGGTGTGGAAGGAGATTCACTCTGTGTCTGACCACGGCAATGTGTGATGGGACGGTTTGGATGGAGGTTCACTCAGTGTCTGACCCCAGGCTTTTGTGATGGGATTGTGTGGAGGGAGATTCACTCTGTGTCTGACCCCGGGAGATTGTGATGGGACGGTTTGGATGGGGATTCACTCTGTGTCTGACCCAGGGAACGTGTGATGGGACGGTTTGGATGCAGATTCACTCTGTGTCTGACCCCGGGAGTCTGTGATTGGACGATGAGAAGGGAGCTTTACTCTTTGTCTGACCCCGGGAGTATGTGATGGAAAGGTGTGGATGCAGATTCACTCTATGTCTGACCCCTGGAATTTGTGATAGGATGGTGTGTAAGGAGATTCACTCTGCGTCAGACCCCGGCAATGTGTGATGAGACGGTTTGGATGGAGGTTCACTCAGTGTCTGACCCCGAGGGGTTTAAGATGGGACGGTGTGGATGGAGATTCACTCTGTGTCTCACCCCGGGAATGTGTGATGGGACGGTTTGGATGGGGGTTCACTCTGAGTCTGACCCCAGGAGTGTGTGATGGGTCGGTGTGGAGGGAGATTCACTCTGTGTCTGACCCCGGGAACGTGTGATGGGACGGTTTGGATGGAGGTTCACTCTGAGTCTGACCCCAGGATTGTGTGATGGGTCGGTGAGGAGGGAGATTCACTCTGTGTCTGACCACGGGAACGTGTGATGGGACGGATTGGATGCAGATTCACTCAGTGTCTGACCCCAGGCTTTTGTGATGGGATTGTGTGGAGGGAGATTCACTCTGTGTCTGACCCCGGGAGATTGTGATGGGACGGTTTGGATGGGGATTCACTCTGTGTCTGACCGCGGGAAAGTGTGATGGGACGGTGATGAGGGAGATTCACTCTGTGTCTGACCCAGGGAACGTGTGATGGGACGGTTTGGATGCAGATACACTCTGTGTCTGTCCCCGGGAGTCTGTGATTGGACGATGAGAAGGGAGATTTACTCTTTGTCTGACCCCGGGAGTTTGTGATGGAAAGGTGTGGATGCAGATTCACTCTGTGTCTCACCCCTGGAATTTGTGATAGGATGGTGTGGAAGGAGATTCACTCTGCGTCAGACCCCGGCAATGTGTGATGAGACGGTTTGGATGGAGGTTCACTCAGTGTCTGACCCCGAGGGGTTTAAGATGGGACGGTGTGGATGGAGATTCACTCTGTGTCTCACCCCGGGAATGTGTGATGGGACAGTTTGGATGGAGATTCACTCTGTGACTGACCCGGGCTTTTGTGATGGGACGGTGAGGAGGGAGATTCAATATCTGTCTGACCCCGGGCTTTTGTGATGGGACGGTGTGGAGGGAGATTCACTCTGTGTCTGACCCCGGGCTTTTGTGATGGGACGGCGAGTAGGGAGATTCACTCTGTGTCTGACCCCGTGAGTTCGTGATGGGCCGGTGTGGATGGAGATTCCCTCTGTGTCTGACCCCGGGAGTGTGTGATGGGACGGTGTGTTTGGAGATTCACTTTGTGTCTGACCCAGGGTTTCTGTGATGGGCCGGTGTGGATGGAGATTCACTCTGTGTCTGACCCCGGGAGTGTGTGATGGGACGGTGTGGATGGAGATTCACTCTGTGTCTGACGCCGGGAAAGTGTGATGGGACGGTATGGATGGAGATTCACTCTGTGTCTTACCTCGGGCTTTTGTGATGGGACGGTGAGTAGGGAGATTCACTCTGTGTCTGACCCCGTGAGTTCGTGATGGGCCGGTGTGGATGGAGATTCCCTCTGTGTCTGACCCCGGGAGTGTGTGATGGGACGGTGTGTTTGGAAATTCACTCTGTGTCTGACCCCGGGAGTGTGTGATGGGTCGGTGAGGAGGGAGATTCACTCTGTGTCTGACCACGGGAACGTGTGATGGGACGGATTGGATGCAGATTCACTCTGTGCCTGACGCCGGGAGTGTGTGATGGGATGGTGAGGAGGGAGATTTACTCCTTGTCTGACCCCGGGAGTTTGTGATGGAAAGGTGTGGATGCAGATTCACTCTATGTCTGACCACTGGAATTTGTGATGGGATGGTGTGGAAGGAGATTCACTCTGTGTCTGACCACGGCAATGTGTGATGGGACGGTTTGGATGGAGGTTCACTCAGTGTCTGACCCCAGGCTTTTGTGATGGGATTGTGTGGAGGGAGATTCACTCTGTGTCTGACCCCGGGAGATTGTGATGGGACGGTTTGGATGGGGATTCACTCTGTGTCTGACCCAGGGAACGTGTGATGGGACGGTTTGGATGCAGATTCACTCTGTGTCTGACCCCGGGAGTCTGTGATTGGACGATGAGAAGGGAGCTTTACTCTTTGTCTGACCCCGGGAGTATGTGATGGAAAGGTGTGGATGCAGATTCACTCTATGTCTGACCCCTGGAATTTGTGATAGGATGGTGGGGAAGGAGATTCACTCTGTGTCTGACCCCGGCAATGTGTGATGAGACGGTTTGGATGGAGGTTCACTCAGCGTCTGACCCCGAGGGGTTTAAGATGGGACGGTTTGGATGGAGGTTCACTCTGAGTCTGACCAGAGGAGTGTGTGATGGGACGGTGAAGAGGGAGATTCACTCTCTGTCAGACCCCGGGAACGTGTGATGGGACGGTTTGGATGGAGATTCAATCTCTATCTGACCCCGGGCTTTTCTGATGGGCCGGTGTCTATGGAGATTCACTTTGTGTCTGACCCCGGTCTATTGTGATGGGACGGTTTGGAGGGAGATTCACACTGTGTCTGACCCCGGGAACGTGTGATGGGACGGTTTGGATGCAGATTCACTCTGTTCCTGACGCCGGGAGTGTGTGATGGGACGGTGAGGAGGGAGATTTACTCTTTGTCTGACCCCGGGAGTTTGTGATGGAAAGGTGTGGATGCAGATTCACTCTATGTCTGACCCCTGGAATTTGTGATGGGATGGTGTGGAAGGAGATTCACTCAGTGTCTGACCCCGGGCTTTTGTGATGGGATTGTGTGGAGGGAGATTCACTCTGTGTCTGACCCCGGGAGTTTGTGATGGACGGTGTGGATGGAGATTCACTCTATGTCTCACCCCTGGAATTTGTGATGGGATGGTGTGGAGGGAGTTTCAATCTATGTCTGACATCGGCAATGTTTGATGGGACGGTTTGGATGGAGATTCACTCTGTGTCAGACCACTGGCTTTTGTGATGGGACGGTGAGGAGGGAGATTCACTCTGTGTCTGACCCCGGGCTTTTGTGATGGGACGGTGAGGAGGCAGATTCACTCTGTGTCTGACCCCTGGAATTTGTGATAGGATGGTGTGTAAGGAGATTCACTCTGCGTCAGACCCCGGCAATGTGTGATGAGACGGTTTGGATGGAGGTTCACTCAGTGTCTGACCCCGAGGGGTTTAAGATGGGACGGTGTGGATGGAGATTCACTCTGTGTCTCACCCCGGGAATGTGTGATGGGACAGTTTGGATGGAGATTCACTCTGTGACTGACCCGGGCTTTTGTGATGGGACGGTGAAGAGGGAGATTCACTCTGTGTCTGACCCCGGGAACGTGTGATGGGACGGTTTGGATGGAGGTTCACTCTGAGTCTGACCCCAGGATTGTGTGATGGGTCGGTGAGGAGGGAGATTCACTCTGTGTCTGACCACGGGAACGTGTGATGGGACGGATTGGATGCAGATTCACTCTGTGCCTGACGCCGGGAGTGTGTGATGGGATGGTGAGGAGGGAGATTTACTCTTTGTCTGACCCCGGGAGTTTGTGATGGAAAGGTGTGGATGCAGATTCACTCTATGTCTGACCCCTGGAATTTGTGATGGGATGGTGTGAAAGGAGATTCACTCTGTGTCTGACCACGGCAATGTGTGATGGGACGGTTTGGATGGAGGTTCACTCAGTGTCTGACCCCAGGCTTTTGTGATGGGATTGTGTGGAGGGAGATTCACTCTGTGTCTGACCCCGGGAGATTGTGATGGGACGGTTTGGATGGGGATTCACTCTGTGTCTGACCGCGGGAAAGTGTGATGGGACGGTGATGAGGGAGATTCACTCTGTGTCTGACCCAGGGAACGTGTGATGGGACGGTTTGGATGCAGATACACTCTGTGTCTGACCCCAGGAGTCTGTGATTGGACGATGAGAAGGGAGATTTACTCTTTGTCTGACCCCGGGAGTTTGTGATGGAAAGGTGTGGATGCAGATTCACTCTGTGTCTCACCCCTGGAATTTGTGATAGGATGGTGTGGAAGGAGATTCACTCTGCGTCAGACCCCGGCAATGTGTGATGAGACGGTTTGGATGGAGGTTCACTCAGTGTCTGACCCCGAGGGGTTTAAGATGGGACGGTGTGGATGGAGATTCACTCTGTGTCTCACCCCGGGAATGTGTGATGGGACAGTTTGGATGGAGATTCACTCTGTGACTGACCCGGGCTTTTGTGATGGGACGGTGAGGAGGGAGATTCAATATCTGTCTGACCCCGGGCTTTTGTGATGGGACGGTGTGGAGGGAGATTCACTCTGTGTCTGACCCCGGGCTTTTGTGATGGGACGGTGAGTAGGGAGATTCACTCTGTGTCTGACCCCGTGAGTTCGTGATGGGCCGGTGTGGATGGAGATTCCCTCTGTGTCTGACCCCGGGAGTGTGTGATGGGACGGTGTGTTTGGAAATTCACTCTGTGTCTGACCCCGGGAGTGTGTGATGGGTCGGTGAGGAGGGAGGTTCACTCTGTGTCTGACCACGGGAACGTGTGATGGGACGGATTGGATGCAGATTCACTCTGTGCCTGACGCCGGGAGTGTGTGATGGGATGGTGAGGAGGGAGATTTACTCTTTGTCTGACCCCGGGAGTTTGTGATGGAAAGGTGTGGATGCAGATTCACTCTATGTCTGACCCCTGGAATTTGTGATGGGATGGTGTGAAAGGAGATTCACTCTGTGTCTGACCACGGCAATGTGTGATGGGACGGTTTGGATGGAGGTTCACTCAGTGTCTGACCCCAGGCTTTTGTGATGGGATTGTGTGGAGGGAGATTCACTCTGTGTCTGACCCCGGGAGATTGTGATGGGACGGTTTGGATGGGGATTCACTCTGTGTCTGACCGCGGGAAAGTGTGATGGGACGGTGATGAGGGAGATTCACTCTGTGTCTGACCCAGGGAACGTGTGATGGGACGGTTTGGATGCAGATACACTCTGTGTCTGACCCCAGGAGTCTGTGATTGGACGATGAGAAGGGAGATTTTCTCTTTGTCTGACCCCGGGAGTTTGTGATGGAAAGGTGTGGATGCAGATTCACTCTGTGTCTCACCCCTGGAATTTGTGATAGGATGGTGTGGAAGGAGATTCACTCTGCGTCAGACCCCGGCAATGTGTGATGAGACGGTTTGGATGGAGGTTCACTCAGTGTCTGACCCCGAGGGGTTTAAGATGGGACGGTGTGGATGGAGATTCACTCTGTGTCTCACCCCGGGAATGTGTGATGGGACAGTTTGGATGGAGATTCACTCTGTGACTGACCCGGGCTTTTGTGATGGGACGGTGAGGAGGGAGATTCAATATCTGTCTGACCCCGGGCTTTTGTGATGGGACGGTGTGGAGGGAGATTCACTCTGTGTCTGACCCCGGGCTTTTGTGATGGGACGGTGAGTAGGGAGATTCACTCTGTGTCTGACCCCGTGAGTTCGTGATGGGCCGGTGTGGATGGAGATTCCCTCTGTGTCTGACCCCGGGAGTGTGTGGTGGGACGGTGTGTTTGGAAATTCACTCTGTGTCTGACCCCGGGAGTGTGTGATGGGTCGGTGAGGAGGGAGATTCACTCTGTGTCTGACCACGGGAACGTGTGATGGGACGGATTGGATGCAGATTCACTCTGTCCCTGACGCCGGGAGTGTGTGATGGGATGGTGAGGAGGGAGATTTACTCCTTGTCTGACCCCGGGAGTTTGTGATGGAAAGGTGTGGATGCAGATTCACTCTATGTCTGACCACTGGAATTTGTGATGGGATGGTGTGGAAGGAGATTCACTCTGTGTCTGACCACGGCAATGTGTGATGGGACGGTTTGGATGGAGGTTCACTCAGTGTCTGACCCCAGGCTTTTGTGATGGGATTGTGTGGAGGGAGATTCACTCTGTGTCTGACCCCGGGAGATTGTGATGGGACGGTTTGGATGGGGATTCACTCTGTGTCTGACCCAGGGAACGTGTGATGGGACGGTTTGGATGCAGATTCACTCTGTGTCTGACCCCGGGAGTCTGTGATTGGACGATGAGAAGGGAGCTTTACTCTTTGTCTGACCCCGGGAGTATGTGATGGAAAGGTGTGGATGCAGATTCACTCTATGTCTGACCCCTGGAATTTGTGATAGGATGGTGGGGAAGGAGATTCACTCTGTGTCTGACCCCGGCAATGTGTGATGAGACGGTTTGGATGGAGGTTCACTCAGCGTCTGACCCCGAGGGGTTTAAGATGGGACGGTTTGGATGGAGGTTCACTCTGAGTCTGACCAGAGGAGTGTGTGATGGGACGGTGAAGAGGGAGATTCACTCTCTGTCAGACCCCGGGAACGTGTGATGGGACGGTTTGTATGGAGATTCAATCTCTATCTGACCCCGGGCTTTTCTGATGGGCCGGTGTGTATGGAGATTCACTTTGTGTCTGACCCCGGTCTATTGTGATGGGACGGTTTGGAGGGAGATTCACACTGTGTCTGACCCCGGGAGTTTGTGACGGGAAGGTGAGGAGGGAGATTCACTCTGTGTCTGACCCCGGGAACGTGTGATGGGACGGTTTGGATGCAGATTCACTCTGTTCCTGACGCCAGGAGTGTGTGATGGGACGGTGAGGAGGGAGATTTACTCTTTGTCTGACCCCGGGAGTTTGTGATGGAAAGGTGTGGATGCAGATTCACTCTATGTCTGACCCCTGGAATTTGTGATGGGATGGTGTGGAAGGAGATTCACTCAGTGTCTGACCCCGGGCTTTTGTGATGGGATTGTGTGGAGGGAGATTCACTCTGTGTCTGACCCCGGGAGTTTGTGATGGACGGTGCGGATGGAGATTCACTCTATGTCTCACCCCTGGAATTTGTGATGGGATGGTGTGGAGGGAGTTTCAATCTATGTCTGACATCGGCAATGTTTGATGGGACGGTTTGGATGGAGATTCACTCTGTGTCAGACCACTGGCTTTTGTGATGGGACGGTGAGTAGGGAGATTCACTCTGTGTCTGACCCCGTGAGTTCGTGATGGGCCGGTGTGGATGGAGATTCCCTCTGTGTCTGACCCCGGGAGTGTGTGGTGGGACGGTGTGTTTGGAAATTCACTCTGTGTCTGACCCCGGGAGTGTGTGATGGGTCGGTGAGGAGGGAGATTCACTCTGTGTCTGACCACGGGAACGTGTGATGGGACGGATTGGATGCAGATTCACTCTGTCCCTGACGCCGGGAGTGTGTGATGGGATGGTGAGGAGGGAGATTTACTCCTTGTCTGACCCCGGGAGTTTGTGATGGAAAGGTGTGGATGCAGATTCACTCTATGTCTGACCACTGGAATTTGTGATGGGATGGTGTGGAAGGAGATTCACTCTGTGTCTGACCACGGCAATGTGTGATGGGACGGTTTGGATGGAGGTTCACTCAGTGTCTGACCCCAGGCTTTTGTGATGGGATTGTGTGGAGGGAGATTCACTCTGTGTCTGACCCCGGGAGATTGTGATGGGACGGTTTGGATGGGGATTCACTCTGTGTCTGACCCAGGGAACGTGTGATGGGACGGTTTGGATGCAGATTCACTCTGTGTCTGACCCCGGGAGTCTGTGATTGGACGATGAGAAGGGAGCTTTACTCTTTGTCTGACCCCGGGAGTATGTGATGGAAAGGTGTGGATGCAGATTCACTCTATGTCTGACCCCTGGAATTTGTGATAGGATGGTGGGGAAGGAGATTCACTCTGTGTCTGACCCCGGCAATGTGTGATGAGACGGTTTGGATGGAGGTTCACTCAGCGTCTGACCCCGAGGGGTTTAAGATGGGACGGTTTGGATGGAGGTTCACTCTGAGTCTGACCAGAGGAGTGTGTGATGGGACGGTGAAGAGGGAGATTCACTCTCTGTCAGACCCCGGGAACGTGTGATGGGACGGTTTGTATGGAGATTCAATCTCTATCTGACCCCGGGCTTTTCTGATGGGCCGGTGTGTATGGAGATTCACTTTGTGTCTGACCCCGGTCTATTGTGATGGGACGGTTTGGAGGGAGATTCACACTGTGTCTGACCCCGGGAGTTTGTGACGGGAAGGTGAGGAGGGAGATTCACTCTGTGTCTGACCCCGGGAACGTGTGATGGGACGGTTTGGATGCAGATTCACTCTGTTCCTGACGCCAGGAGTGTGTGATGGGACGGTGAGGAGGGAGATTTACTCTTTGTCTGACCCCGGGAGTTTGTGATGGAAAGGTGTGGATGCAGATTCACTCTATGTCTGACCCCTGGAATTTGTGATGGGATGGTGTGGAAGGAGATTCACTCAGTGTCTGACCCCGGGCTTTTGTGATGGGATTGTGTGGAGGGAGATTCACTCTGTGTCTGACCCCGGGAGTTTGTGATGGACGGTGCGGATGGAGATTCACTCTATGTCTCACCCCTGGAATTTGTGATGGGATGGTGTGGAGGGAGTTTCAATCTATGTCTGACATCGGCAATGTTTGATGGGACGGTTTGGATGGAGATTCACTCTGTGTCAGACCACTGGCTTTTGTGATGGGACGGTGAGGAGGGAGATTCACTCTGTGTCTGACCCCGGGCTTTTGTGATGGGACGGTGAGGAGGCAGATTCACTCTGTGTCTGACCCCTGGAATTTGTGATAGGATGGTGTGTAAGGAGATTCACTCTGCGTCAGACCCCGGCAATGTGTGATGAGACGGTTTGGATGGAGGTTCACTCAGTGTCTGACCCCGAGGGGTTTAAGATGGGACGGTGTGGATGGAGATTCACTCTGTGTCTCACCCCGGGAATGTGTGATGGGACAGTTTGGATGGAGATTCACTCTGTGACTGACCCGGGCTTTTGTGATGGGACGGTGAAGAGGGAGATTCACTCTGTGTCTGACCCCGGGAACGTGTGATGGGACGGTTTGGATGGAGGTTCACTCTGAGTCTGACCCCAGGATTGTGTGATGGGTCGGTGAGGAGGGAGATTCACTCTGTGTCTGACCACGGGAACGTGTGATGGGACGGATTGGATGCAGATTCACTCTGTGCCTGACGCCGGGAGTGTGTGATGGGATGGTGAGGAGGGAGATTTACTCTTTGTCTGACCCCGGGAGTTTGTGATGGAAAGGTGTGGATGCAGATTCACTCTATGTCTGACCCCTGGAATTTGTGATGGGATGGTGTGAAAGGAGATTCACTCTGTGTCTGACCACGGCAATGTGTGATGGGACGGTTTGGATGGAGGTTCACTCAGTGTCTGACCCCAGGCTTTTGTGATGGGATTGTGTGGAGGGAGATTCACTCTGTGTCTGACCCCGGGAGATTGTGATGGGACGGTTTGGATGGGGATTCACTCTGTGTCTGACCGCGGGAAAGTGTGATGGGACGGTGATGAGGGAGATTCACTCTGTGTCTGACCCAGGGAACGTGTGATGGGACGGTTTGGATGCAGATACACTCTGTGTCTGACCCCAGGAGTCTGTGATTGGACGATGAGAAGGGAGATTTACTCTTTGTCTGACCCCGGGAGTTTGTGATGGAAAGGTGTGGATGCAGATTCACTCTGTGTCTCACCCCTGGAATTTGTGATAGGATGGTGTGGAAGGAGATTCACTCTGCGTCAGACCCCGGCAATGTGTGATGAGACGGTTTGGATGGAGGTTCACTCAGTGTCTGACCCCGAGGGGTTTAAGATGGGACGGTGTGGATGGAGATTCACTCTGTGTCTCACCCCGGGAATGTGTGATGGGACAGTTTGGATGGAGATTCACTCTGTGACTGACCCGGGCTTTTGTGATGGGACGGTGAGGAGGGAGATTCAATATCTGTCTGACCCCGGGCTTTTGTGATGGGACGGTGTGGAGGGAGATTCACTCTGTGTCTGACCCCGGGCTTTTGTGATGGGACGGTGAGTAGGGAGATTCACTCTGTGTCTGACCCCGTGAGTTCGTGATGGGCCGGTGTGGATGGAGATTCCCTCTGTGTCTGACCCCGGGAGTGTGTGATGGGACGGTGTGTTTGGAAATTCACTCTGTGTCTGACCCCGGGAGTGTGTGATGGGTCGGTGAGGAGGGAGGTTCACTCTGTGTCTGACCACGGGAACGTGTGATGGGACGGATTGGATGCAGATTCACTCTGTGCCTGACGCCGGGAGTGTGTGATGGGATGGTGAGGAGGGAGATTCACTCTATGTCTGACCCCTGGAATTTGTGATGGGATGGTGTGAAAGGAGATTCACTCTGTGTCTGACCACGGCAATGTGTGATGGGACGGTTTGGATGGAGGTTCACTCAGTGTCTGACCCCAGGCTTTTGTGATGGGATTGTGTGGAGGGAGATTCACTCTGTGTCTGACCCCGGGAGATTGTGATGGGACGGTTTGGATGGGGATTCACTCTGTGTCTGACCGCGGGAAAGTGTGATGGGACGGTGATGAGGGAGATTCACTCTGTGTCTGACCCAGGGAACGTGTGATGGGACGGTTTGGATGCAGATACACTCTGTGTCTGACCCCAGGAGTCTGTGATTGGACGATGAGAAGGGAGATTTACTCTTTGTCTGACCCCGGGAGTTTGTGATGGAAAGGTGTGGATGCAGATTCACTCTGTGTCTCACCCCTGGAATTTGTGATAGGATGGTGTGGAAGGAGATTCACTCTGCGTCAGACCCCGGCAATGTGTGATGAGACGGTTTGGATGGAGGTTCACTCAGTGTCTGACCCCGAGGGGTTTAAGATGGGACGGTGTGGATGGAGATTCACTCTGTGTCTCACCCCGGGAATGTGTGATGGGACAGTTTGGATGGAGATTCACTCTGTGACTGACCCGGGCTTTTGTGATGGGACGGTGAGGAGGGAGATTCAATATCTGTCTGACCCCGGGCTTTTGTGATGCGACGGTGTGGAGGGAGATTCACTCTGTGTCTGACCCCGGGCTTTTGTGATGGGACGGTGAGTAGGGAGATTCACTCTGTGTCTGACCCCGTGAGTTCGTGATGGGCCGGTGTGGATGGAGATTCCCTCTGTGTCTGACCCCGGGAGTGTGTGATGGGACGGTGTGTTTGGAAATTCACTCTGTGTCTGACCCCGGGAGTGTGTGATGGGTCGGTGAGGAGGGAGGTTCACTCTGTGTCTGACCACGGGAACGTGTGATGGGACGGATTGGATGCAGATTCACTCTGTGCCTGACGCCGGGAGTGTGTGATGGGATGGTGAGGAGGGAGATTTACTCCTTGTCAGACCCCGGGAGTTTGTGATGGAAAGGTGTGGATGCAGATTCACTCTATGTCTGACCACTGGAATTTGTGATGGGATGGTGTGGAAGGAGATTCACTCTGTGTCTGACCACGGCAATGTGTGATGGGACGGTTTGGATGGAGGTTCACTCAGTGTCTGACCCCAGGCTTTTGTGATGGGATTGTGTGGAGGGAGATTCACTCTGTGTCTGACCCCGGGAGATTGTGATGGGACGGTTTGGATGGGGATTCACTCTGTGTCTGACCCAGCGAACGTGTGATGGGACGGTTTGGATGCAGATTCACTCTGTGTCTGACCCCGGGAGTCTGTGATTGGACGATGAGAAGGGAGCTTTACTCTTTGTCTGACCCCGGGAGTATGTGATGGAAAGGTGTGGATGCAGATTCACTCTATGTCTGACCCCTGGAATTTGTGATAGGATGGTGGGGAAGGAGATTCACTCTGTGTCTGACCCCGGCAATGTGTGATGAGACGGTTTGGATGGAGGTTCACTCAGCGTCTGACCCCGAGGGGTTTAAGATGGGACGGTTTGGATGGAGGTTCACTCTGAGTCTGACCAGAGGAGTGTGTGATGGGACGGTGAAGAGGGAGATTCACTCTCTGTCAGACCCCGGGAACGTGTGATGGGACGGTTTGTATGGAGATTCAATCTCTATCTGACCCCGGGCTTTTCTGATGGGCCGGTGTGTATGGAGATTCACTTTGTGTCTGACCCCGGTCTATTGTGATGGGACGGTTTGGAGGGAGATTCACACTGTGTCTGACCCCGGGAGTTTGTGATGGGAAGGTGAGGAGGGAGATTCACTCTGTGTCTGACCCCGGGAACGTGTGATGGGACGGTTTGGATGCAGATTCACTCTGTTCCTGACGCCAGGAGTGTGTGATGGGACGGTGAGGAGGGAGATTTACTCGTTGTCTGACCCCGGGAGTTTGTGATGGAAAGGTGTGGATGCAGATTCACTCTATGTCTGACCCCTGGAATTTGTGATGGGATGGTGTGGAAGGAGATTCACTCAGTGTCTGACCCCGGGCTTTTGTGATGGGATTGTGTGGAGGGAGATTCACTCTGTGTCTGACCCCGGGAGTTTGTGATGGACGGTGTGGATGGAGATTCACTCTATGTCTCACCCCTGGAATTTGTGATGGGATGGTGTGGAGGGAGTTTCAATCTATGTCTGACATCGGCAATGTTTGATGGGACGGTTTGGATGGAGATTCACTCTGTGTCAGACCACTGGCTTTTGTGATGGGACGGTGAGGAGGGAGATTCACTCTGTGTCTGACCCCGGGCTTTTGTGATGGGACGGTGAGGAGGCAGATTCACTCTGTGTCTGACCCCTGGAATTTGTGATAGGATGGTGTGTAAGGAGATTCACTCTGCGTCAGACCCCGGCAATGTGTGATGAGACGGTTTGGATGGAGGTTCACTCAGTGTCTGACCCCGAGGGGTTTAAGATGGGACGGTGTGGATGGAGATTCACTCTGTGTCTCACCCCGGGAATGTGTGATGGGACAGTTTGGATGGAGATTCACTCTGTGACTGACCCGGGCTTTTGTGATGGGACGGTGAAGAGGGAGATTCACTCTGTGTCTGACCCCGGGAACGTGTGATGGGACGGTTTGGATGGGGGTTCACTCTGAGTCTGACCCCAGGAGTGTGTGATGGGTCGGTGAGGAGGGAGATTCACTCTGTGTCTGACCACGGGAACGTGTGATGGGACGGA
Organism: Hemitrygon akajei; assembly: GCF_048418815.1. Taxonomy (NCBI): domain Eukaryota; kingdom Metazoa; phylum Chordata; class Chondrichthyes; order Myliobatiformes; family Dasyatidae; genus Hemitrygon; species Hemitrygon akajei. Next base: position 2,188,298 of record NW_027331960.1, on the reverse strand, counting down.
TTGGATGCAGATTCACTCTGTGCCTGACGCCGGGAGTGTGTGATGGGATGGTGAGGAGGGAGATTTACTCTTTGTCTGACCCCGGGAGTTTGTGATGGAAAGGTGTGGATGCAGATTCACTCTATGTCTGACCACTGGAATTTGTGATGGGATGGTGTGAAAGGAGATTCACTCTGTGTCTGACCACGGCAATGTGTGATGGGACGGTTTGGATGGAGGTTCACTCAGTGTCTGACCCCAGGCTTTTGTGATGGGATTGTGTGGAGGGAGATTCACTCTGTGTCTGACCCCGGGAGATTGTGATGGGACGGTTTGGATGGGGATTCACTCTGTGTCTGACCGCGGGAAAGTGTGATGGGACGGTGATGAGGGAGATTCACTCTGTGTCTGACCCAGGGAACGTGTGATGGGACGGTTTGGATGCAGATACACTCTGTGTCTGACCCCGGGAGTCTGTGATTGGACGATGAGAAGGGAGATTTACTCTTTGTCTGACCCCGGGAGTTTGTGATGGAAAGGTGTGGATGCAGATTCACTCTGTGTCTCACCCCTGGAATTTGTGATAGGATGGTGTGGAAGGAGATTCACTCTGCGTCAGACCCCGGCAATGTGTGATGAGACGGTTTGGATGGAGGTTCACTCAGCGTCTGACACCGAGGGGTTTAAGATGGGACGGTGTGGATGGAGATTCACTCTGTGTCAACCCCGGGAATGTGTGATGGGACAGTTTGGATGGAGATTCACTCTGTGACTGACCCGGGCTTTTGTGATGGGACGGTGAAGAGGGAGATTCACTCTGTGTCTGACCCCGGGAAAGTGTGATGGGACGGTTTGGATGGAGGTTCACTCTGAGTCTGACCCCAGGAGTGTGTGATGGGACGGTGAAGAGGGAGATTCACTCTGTGTCAGACCCCGGGAACGTGTGATGGGACAGTTTGGATGGAGATTCAATCTCTATCTGACCCCGGGCTTTTCTGATGGGACGGTGTGGAGGGAGATTCACTTTGTGTCTGACCCCGGTCTATTGTGATGGGACGGTGTGGAGGTAGATTCACACTGTGTCTGACCCCGGGAGATTGTGATTGGACGGTGTGATTGGAAATTCACTCTGTGTCTGACCCCGGGAGTGTGTGTTGGGACGGTGAGGAGGAAGATTCACTCTGTGTCTGACCCCGGGAACGTGTGATGGGACGGTTTGGATGCAGATTCACTCTGTTCCTGACGCCGGGAGTGTGTGATGCGACGGTGAGGAGGGAGATTTACTCTTTGTCTGACCCCGGGAGTTTGTGATGGAAAGGTGTGGATGCAGATTCACTCTATGTCTGACCCCTGGAATTTGTGATGGGATGGTGTGGAAGGAGATTCACTCAGTGTCTGACCCCGGGCTTTTGTGATGGGATTGTGTGGAGGGAGATTCACTCTGTGTCTGACCCCGGGAGTTTGTGATGGACGGTGTGGATGGAGATTCACTCTATGTCTCACCCCTGGAATTTGTGATGGGATGGTGTGGAAGGAAATTCACTCTGTGTCTGACCACGGCAATGTGTGATGGAAAGGTGTGGATGCAGTTTCACTCTATGTCTGACCCCTGGAATTTGTGATGGGATGGTGTGGAAGGAGATTCACTCTGTGTCTGACCCCGGGCAATGTGTGATGGGACGGTTTGGATGCAGGTTCACTGAGTGTCTGACCCCGGGCTTTTGTGATGGGATTGTGTGGAGGGAGATTAATTCTGTGTCTGACCCCGTGAAAGTGTGATGGGACCGTTTGTATGGAGATTCACTCTGTGTCTGACCCCGCACTTTTGTGATGGGACGGTGTGGATGGAGATTCACTCTGTGTCAGACCCCGGGAGTGTGTGATGGGACGGTGTGGAGGGAGATTCACTCTGTTTCTGACCCCGGGAGTTTGAGATGGAAATGTGTGGATGCAGATTCACTCTATGTCTGACCACGGAATTTGTGATTGGACGCGGTGGAGGGAGATTCACTCTGTGCCTGACCCCGGGCTTTTGTGATGGGAAGGTGAGGAGGGAGATTCACTCTGTGTCTGACCCAGGGCTTTTGTGATGGGACGGTGAGGAGGGAGATTCAATATCTGTCTGACCCCGGGCTTTTGTGATGGGACGGTGTGGAGGGAGATTCACTCTGTGTCTGACCCCGGGCTTTTGTGATGGGACGGTGATAAGGGAGATTCCCTCTGTGTCTGACCCCGGGAGTGTCTGATGGGACGGTGTGTTTGGAAATTCACTCTGTGTCTGACCCCGGGAGTGTGTGCTGGGTCGGTGAGGAGGGAGATTCACTCTGTGTCTGACCACGGGAACGTGTGATGGGACGGATTGGATGCCGATTCACTCTGTGTCTGACCACGGTATTGTGTGATAGGACGGTTTGGATGGAGGTTCACTCAGTGTCTGACCCGAGGCTTTTGTGATGGGTTTGTGTGGAGGGAGATTCACTCTTTGTCTGACCCCGGGAGATTGTGATGGGACGGTTTGGATGGGGATTCACTCTGTGTCTGACCGCGGGGAAGTGTTATGGGACGTTTTGGATGGAGATTCACTCTGTGTCTGATCCCGGGCTTTTGTGATGGGACGGTGTGGATGGAGATTCACTCTGAGTCTGACCCAGGGAAAGTATGATGGGACGGTTTGGATGGACATTCACTTTGTGTCTGACCCCGGGTTTTTGTGATGGGAAGGTCTGGATGGAGATTCACTCTGTGTCTGACCCCGGGAAATTATGATGGGCCGGTGTGTATGGAGATTCACCTTCTGTCTGACCCCGGGTTTTTGTGATGGTCCGGTGTGGATGGAGATTCACTCTGTGTCTGACCCCGGGAGTTTGTGATGGGACGGTGTGGATGGAGATTCACTCTGTGCCTGACCCCTGGAAAGTGTGATGGGACGGTGTGGATGGAGATATACTATGTGTCAGACCCCGGGAGTGTGTGATGGGACGGTGTGGAGGGAGATTCACTCTGTTTCTGACCCCGGGAGTTTGTGATGGAAATGTGTGGTTGCAGTTTCACTCTATGTCTGACCACGGAATTTGTGAATGGACGGTGTGTAGGGAGTTTCAATCTGTGTCTGACATCGGCAATGTGTGATGGGACGGTTTGGATGGAGATTCACTCTGTGTCTGACCCCGGGAGTCTGTGATTGGACGATGAGAAGGGAGCTTTACTCTTTGTCTGACCCCGGGAGTATGTGATGGAAAGGTGTGGATGCAGATTCACTCTATGTCTGACCCCTGGAATTTGTGATAGGATGGTGTGGAAGGAGAATCACTCTGTGTCTGACCCCGGCAATGTGTGATGAGACGGTTTGGATGGAGGTTCACTCAGTGTCTGACCCCGAGGGGTTTAAGATGGGACGGTGTGGATGGAGATTCACTCTGTGTCTGACCAGGGGAACGTGTGATGAGACGGTTTGGATGGAGGTTCACTCCGAGTCTGACCACAGGAGTGTGTGATGGGACGGTGAAGAGGGAGATTCACTCTGTGTCAGACCCCGGGAACGTGTGATGGGACGGTTTGGATGGAGATTCAATCTCTATCTGACACCGGGCTTTTCTGATGGGCCGGTGTGTATGGAGATTCACTTTGTGTCTGACCCCGGTCTATTGTGATTGGACGGTGTGGAGGGAGATTCACACTGTGTCTGACCCCGTGAGTTTGTGATGGGACGGTGTGATTGGAAATTCACTCTGTGTCTGACCCCGGGAGTGTGTGTTGGGACGGTGAGGAGGGAGATTCACTCTGTGTCTGACCCCGGGAACGTGTGATGGGACGGTTTGGATGCAGATTCACTCTGTTCCTGACGCCGGGAGTGTGTGATGGGACGGTGAGGAGGGAGATTTACTCTTTGTCTGACCCCGGGAGTTTGTGATGGAAAGGTGTGGATGCAGATTCACTCTATGTCTGACCCCTGGAATTTGTGATGGGATGGTGTGGAAGGAGATTCACTCAGTGTCTGACCCCGGGCTTTTGTGATGGGATTGTGTGGAGGGAGATTCACTCTGTGTCTGACCACGGCAATGTGTGATGGGACGGTTTGGATGGAGGTTCACTCAGTGTCTGACCCCAGGCTTTTGTGATGGGATTGTGTGGAGGGAGATTCACTCTGTGTCTGACCCCGGGAGATTGTGATGGGACGGTTTGGATGGGGATTCACTCTGTGTCTGACCCAGGGAACGTGTGATGGGACGGTTTGGATGCAGATTCACTCTGTGTCTGACCCCGGGAGTCTGTGATTGGACGATGAGAAGGGAGCTTTACTCTTTGTCTGACCCCGGGAGTATGTGATGGAAAGGTGTGGATGCAGATTCACTCTATGTCTGACCCCTGGAATTTGTAATAGGATGGTGGGGAAGGAGATTCACTCTGTGTCTGACCCCGGCAATGTGTGACGAGACGGTTTGGATGGAGGTTCACTCAGCGTCTGACCCCGAGGGGTTTAAGATGGGACGGTTTGGATGGAGGTTCACTCTGAGTCTGACCAGAGGAGTGTGTGATGGGACGGTGAAGAGGGAGATTCACTCTCTGTCAGACCCCGGGAACGTATGATGGGACGGTTTGGATGGAGATTCAATCTCTATCTGACCCCGGGCTTTTCTAATGGGCCGGTGTGTATGGAGATTCACTTTGTGTCTGACCCCGGTCTATTGTGATGGGACGGTTTGGAGGGAGATTCACACTGTGTCTGACCCCGGGAGTTTGTGATGGGAAGGTGAGGAGGGAGATTCACTCTGTGTCTGACCCCGGGAACGTGTGATGGGACGGTTTGGATGCAGATTCACTCTGTTCCTGACGCCGGGAGTGTGTGATGGGACGGTGAGGAGGGAGATTTACTCTTTGTCTGACCCCGGGAGTTTGTGATGGAAAGGTGTGGATGCAGATTCACTCTATGTCTGACCCCTGGAATTTGTGATGGGATGGTGTGGAAGGAGATTCACTCAGTGTCTGACCCCGGGCTTTTGTGATGGGATTGTGTGGAGGGAGATTCACTCTGTGTCTGACCACGGGAGTTTGTGATGGACGGTGTGGATGGAGATTCACTCTATGTCTCACCCCTGGAATTTGTGATGGGATGGTGTGGAGGGAGTTTCAATCTATGTCTGACATCGGCAATGTTTGATGGGACGGTTTGGATGGAGATTCACTCTGTGTCAGACCACTGGCTTTTGTGATGGGACGGTGAGGAGGGAGATTCACTCTGTGTCTGACCCCGGGCTTTTGTGATGGGACGGTGAGGAGGCAGATTCACTCTGTGTCTGACCCCTGGAATTTGTGATAGGATGGTGTGTAAGGAGATTCACTCTGCGTCAGACCCCGGCAATGTGTGATGAGACGGTTTGGATGGAGGTTCACTCAGTGTCTGACCCCGAGGGGTTTAACATGGGACGGTGTGGATGGAGATTCACTCTGTGTCTCACCCCGGGAATGTGTGATGGGACAGTTTGGATGGAGATTCACTCTGTGACTGACCCGGGCTTTTGTGATGGGACGGTGAAGAGGGAGATTCACTCTGTGTCTGACCCCGGGAACGTGTGATGGGACGGTTTGGATGGAGGTTCACTCTGAGTCTGACCCCAGGAGTGTGTGATGGGTCGGTGAGGAGGGAGATTCACTCTGTGTCTGACCACGGGAACGTGTGATGGGACGGATTGGATGCAGATTCACTCTGTGCCTGACGCCGGGAGTGTGTGATGGGATGGTGAGGAGGGAGATTTACTCTTTGTCTGAACCCGGGAGTTTGTGATGGAAAGGTGTGGATGCAGATTCACTCTATGTCTGACCACTGGAATTTGTGATGGGATGGTGTGAAAGGAGATTCACTCTGTGTCTGACCACGGCAATGTGTGATGGGACGGTTTGGATGGAGGTTCACTCAGTGTCTGACCCCAGGCTTTTGTGATGGGATTGTGTGGAGGGAGATTCACTCTGTGTCTGACCCCGGGAGATTGTGATGGGACGGTTTGGATGGGGATTCACTCTGTGTCTGACCGCGGGAAAGTGTGATGGGACGGTGATGAGGGAGATTCACTCTGTGTCTGACCCAGGGAACGTGTGATGGGACGGTTTGGATGCAGATACACTCTGTGTCTGACCCCGGGAGTCTGTGATTGGACGATGAGAAGGGAGATTTACTCTTTGTCTGACCCCGGGAGTTTGTGATGGAAAGGTGTGGATGCAGATTCACTCTGTGTCTCACCCCTGGAATTTGTGATAGGATGGTGTGGAAGGAGATTCACTCTGCGTCAGACCCCGGCAATGTGTGATGAGACGGTTTGGATGGAGGTTCACTCAGTGTCTGACCCCGAGGGGTTTAAGATGGGACGGTGTGGATGGAGATTCACTCTGTGTCTCACCCCGGGAATGTGTGATGGGACAGTTTGGATGGAGATTCACTCTGTGACTGACCCGGGCTTTTGTGATGGGACGGTGAAGAGGGAGATTCACTCTGTGTCTGACCCCGGGAACGTGTGATGGGACGGTTTGGATGGAGGTTCACTCTGAGTCTGACCCCAGGAGTGTGTGATGGGACGGTGAAGAGGGAGATTCACTCTGTGTCAGACCCCGGGAACGTGTGATGGGACAGTTTGGATGGAGATTCAATCTCTATCTGACCCCGGGCTTTTCTGATGGGACGGTGTGGAGGGAGATTCACTTTGTGTCTGACCCCGGTCTATTGTGATGGGACGGTGTGGAGGTAGATTCACACTGTGTCTGACCCCGGGAGATTGTGATTGGACGGTGTGATTGGAAATTCACTCTGTGTCTGACCCCGGGAGTGTGTGTTGGGACGGTGAGGAGGAAGATTCACTCTGTGTCTGACCCCGGGAACGTGTGATGGGACGGTTTGGATGCAGATTCACTCTGTTCCTGACGCCGGGAGTGTGTGATGCGACGGTGAGGAGGGAGATTTACTCTTTGTATGACCCCGGGAGTTTGTGATGGAAAGGTGTGGATGCAGATTCACTCTATGTCTGACCCCTGGAATTTGTGATGGGATGGTGTGGAAGGAGATTCACTCAGTGTCTGACCCCGGGCTTTTGTGATGGGATTGTGTGGAGGGAGATTCACTCTGTGTCTGAACCCGGGAGTTTGTGATGGACGGTGTGGATGGAGATTCACTCTATGTCTCACCCCTGGAATTTGTGATGGGATGGTGTGGAAGGAAATTCACTCTGTGTCTGACCACGGCAATGTGTGATGGAAAGGTGTGGATGCAGTTTCACTCTATGTCTGACCCCTGGAATTTGTGATGGGATGGTGTGGAAGGAGATTCACTCTGTGTCTGACCCCGGGCAATGTGTGATGGGACGGTTTGGATGCAGGTTCACTGAGTGTCTGACCCCGGGCTTTTGTGATGGGATTGTGTGGAGGGAGATTAATTCTGTGTCTGACCCCGTGAAAGTGTGATGGGACCGTTTGTATGGAGATTCACTCTGTGTCTGACCCCGCACTTTTGTGATGGGACGGTGTGGATGGAGATTCACTCTGTGTCAGACCCCGGGAGTGTGTGATGGAAATGTGTGGATGCAGATTCACTCTATGTCTGACCACGGAATTTGTGATTGGACGCGGTGGAGGGAGATTCACTCTGTGCCTGACCCCGGGCTTTTGTGATGGGAAGGTGAGGAGGGAGATTCACTCTGTGTCTGACCCAGGGCTTTTGTGATGGGACGGTGAGGAGGGAGATTCAATATCTGTCTGACCCCGGGCTTTTGTGATGGGACGGTGATAAGGGAGATTCCCTCTGTGTCTGACCCCGGGAGTGTGTGATGGGACGGTGTGTTTGGAAATTCACTCTGTGTCTGACCCCGGGAGTGTGTGCTGGGTCGGTGAGGAGGGAGATTCACTCTGTGTCTGACCACGGGAACGTGTGATGGGACGGATTGGATGCCGATTCACTCTGTGTCTGACCACGGTATTGTGTGATAGGACGGTTTGGATGGAGGTTCACTCAGTGTCTGACCCGAGGCTTTTGTGATGGGTTTGTGTGGAGGGAGATTCACTCTTTGTCAGACCCCGGGAGATTGTGATGGGACGGTTTGGATGGGGATTCACTCTGTGTCTGACCGCGGGGAAGTGTTATGGGACGTTTTGGATGGAGATTCACTCTGTGTCTGACCCCGGGCTTTTGTGATGGGACGGTGTGGATGGAGATTCACTCTGAGTCTGACCCAGGGAAAGTATGATGGGACGGTTTGGATGGACATTCACTTTGTGTCTGACCCCGGGTTTTTGTGATGGGAAGGTCTGGATGGAGATTCACTCTGTGTCTGACCCCGGGAAATTATGATGGGCCGGTGTGTATGGAGATTCACCTTCTGTCTGACCCCGGGTTTTTGTGATGGTCCGGTGTGGATGGAGATTCACTCTGTGCCTGACCCCTGGAAAGTGTGATGGGACGGTGTGGATGGAGATATACTCTGTGTCAGACCCCGGGAGTGTGTGATGGGACGGTGTGGAGGGAGATTCACTCTGTGTCTGACCCCGGGCAATGTGTGATGGGACGGTTTGGATGCAGGTTCACTGAGTGTCTGACCCCGGGCTTTTGTGATGGGATTGTGTGGAGGGAGATTAATTCTGTGTCTGACCCCGTGAAAGTGTGATGGGACCGTTTGTATGGAGATTCACTCTGTGTCTGACCCCGCACTTTTGTGATGGGACGGTGTGGATGGAGATTCACTCTGTGTCAGACCCCGGGAGTGTGTGATGGGACGGTGTGGAGGGAGATTCACTCTGTTTCTGACCCCGGGAGTTTGTGATGGAAATGTGTGGATGCAGATTCACTCTATGTCTGACCACGGAATTTGTGATTGGACGCGGTGGAGGGAGATTCACTCTGTGCCTGACCCCGGGCTTTTGTGATGGGAAGGTGAGGAGGGAGATTCACTCTGTGTCTGACCCAGGGCTTTTGTGATGGGACGGTGAGGAGGGAGATTCAATATCTGTCTGACCCCGGGCTTTTGTGATGGGACTGTGTGGAGGGAGATTCACTCTGTGTCTGACCCCGGGCTTTTGTGATGGGACGGTGATAAGGGAGATTCCCTCTGTGTCTGACCCCGGGAGTGTGTGATGGGACGGTGTGTTTGGAAATTCACTCTGTGTCTGACCCCGGGAGTGTGTGCTGGGTCGGTGAGGAGGGAGATTCACTCTGTGTCTGACCACGGGAACGTGTGATGGGACGGATTGGATGCCGATTCACTCTGTGTCTGACCACGGTATTGTGTGATAGGACGGTTTGGATGGAGGTTCACTCAGTGTCTGACCCGAGGCTTTTGTGATGGGTTTGTGTGGAGGGAGATTCACTCTTTGTCTGACCCCGGGAGATTGTGATGGGACGGTTTGGATGGGGATTCACTCTGTGTCTGACCGCGGGGAAGTGTTATGGGACGTTTTGGATGGAGATTCACTCTGTGTCTGATCCCGGGCTTTTGTGATGGGACGGTGTGGATGGAGATTCACTCTGAGTCTGACCCAAGGAAAGTATGATGGGACGGTTTGGATGGACATTCACTTTGTGTCTGACCCCGGGTTTTTGTGATGGGAAGGTCTGGATGGAGATTCACTCTGTGTCTGACCCCGGGAAATTATGATGGGCCGGTGTGTATGGAGATTCACCTTCTGTCTGACCCCGGGTTTTTGTGATGGTCCGGTGTGGATGGAGATTCACTCTGTGTCTGACCCCGGGAGTTTGTGATGGGACGGTGTGGATGGAAATTCACTCTGTGTCTGACCACTGCAATGTGTGATGGAAAGGTGTGGATGCAGTTTCACTCTATGTCTGACCCCTGGAATTTGTGATGGGATGGTGTGGAAGGAGATTCACTCTGTGTCTGACCCCGGGCAATGTGTGATGGGACGGTTTGGATGCAGGTTCACTGAGTGTCTGACCCCGGGCTTTTGTGATGGGATTGTGTGGAGGGAGATTAATTCTGTGTCTGACCCCGTGAAAGTGTGATGGGACCGTTTGTATGGAGATTCACTCTGTGTCTGACCCCGCACTTTTGTGATGGGACGGTGTGGATGGAGATTCACTCTGTGTCAGACCCCGGGAGTGTGTGATGGGACGGTGTGGAGGGAGATTCACTCTGTTTCTGACCCCGGGAGTTTGTGATGGAAATGTGTGGATGCAGATTCACTCTATGTCTGACCACGGAATTTGTGATTGGACGCGGTGGAGGGAGATTCACTCTGTGCCTGACCCCGGGCTTTTGTGATGGGAAGGTGAGGAGGGAGATTCACTCTGTGTCTGACCCAGGGCTTTTGTGATGGGACGGTGAGGAGGGAGATTCAATATCTGTCTGACCCCGGGCTTTTGTGATGGGACGGTGATAAGGGAGATTCCCTCTGTGTCTGACCCCGGGAGTGTGTGATGGGACGGTGTGTTTGGAAATTCACTCTGTGTCTGACCCCGGGAGTGTGTGCTGGGTCGGTGAGGAGGGAGATTCACTCTGTGTCTGACCACGGGAACGTGTGATGGGACGGATTGGATGCCGATTCACTCTGTGTCTGACCACGGTATTGTGTGATAGGACGGTTTGGATGGAGGTTCACTCAGTGTCTGACCCGAGGCTTTTGTGATGGGTTTGTGTGGAGGGAGATTCACTCTTTGTCTGACCCCGGGAGATTGTGATGGGACGGTTTGGATGGGGATTCACTCTGTGTCTGACCGCGGGGAAGTGTTATGGGACGTTTTGGATGGAGATTCACTCTGTGTCTGACCCCGGGCTTTTGTGATGGGACGGTGTGGATGGAGATTCACTCTGAGTCTGACCCAGGGAAAGTATGATGGGACGGTTTGGATGGACATTCACTTTGTGTCTGACCCCGGGTTTTTGTGATGGGAAGGTCTGGATGGAGATTCACTCTGTGTCTGACCCCGGGAAATTATGATGGGCCGGTGTGTATGGAGATTCACCTTCTGTCTGACCCCGGGTTTTTGTGATGGTCCGGTGTGGATGGAGATTCACTCTGTGTCTGACCCCGTGAGTTTGTGATGGGACGGTGTGGATGGAGATTCACTCTGTGCCTGACCCCTGGAAAGTGTGATGGGACGGTGTGGATGGAGATATACTCTGTGTCAGACCCCGGGAGTGTGTGATGGGACGGTGTGGAGGGAGATTCACTCTGTGTCTGACCCCGGGCAATGTGTGATGGGACGGTTTGGATGCAGGTTCACTGAGTGTCTGACCCCGGGCTTTTGTGATGGGATTGTGTGGAGGGAGATTAATTCTGTGTCTGACCCCGTGAAAGTGTGATGGGACCGTTTGTATGGAGATTCACTCTGTGTCTGACCCCGCACTTTTGTGATGGGACGGTGTGGATGGAGATTCACTCTGTGTCAGACCCCGGGAGTGTGTGATGGGACGGTGTGGAGGGAGATTCACTCTGTTTCTGACCCCGGGAGTTTGTGATGGAAATGTGTGGATGCAGATTCACTCTATGTCTGACCACGGAATTTGTGATTGGACGCGGTGGAGGGAGATTCACTCTGTGCCTGACCCCGGGCTTTTGTGATGGGAAGGTGAGGAGGGAGATTCACTCTGTGTCTGACCCAGGGCTTTTGTGATGGGACGGTGAGGAGGGAGATTCAATATCTGTCTGACCCCGGGCTTTTGTGATGGGACTGTGTGGAGGGAGATTCACTCTGTGTCTGACCCCGGGCTTTTGTGATGGGACGGTGATAAGGGAGATTCCCTCTGTGTCTGACCCCGGGAGTGTGTGATGGGACGGTGTGTTTGGAAATTCACTCTGTTGCTGACCCCGGGAGTGTGTGCTGGGTCGGTGAGGAGGGAGATTCACTCTGTGTCTGACCACGGGAACGTGTGATGGGACGGATTGGATGCCGATTCACTCTGTGTCTGACCACGGTATTGTGTGATAGGACGGTTTGGATGGAGGTTCACTCAGTGTCTGACCCGAGGCTTTTGTGATGGGTTTGTGTGGAGGGAGATTCACTCTTTGTCTGACCCCGGGAGATTGTGATGGGACGGTTTGGATGGGGATTCACTCTGTGTCTGACCGCGGGGAAGTGTTATGGGACGTTTTGGATGGAGATTCACTCTGTGTCTGATCCCGGGCTTTTGTGATGGGACGGTGTGGATGGAGATTCACTCTGAGTCTGACCCAAGGAAAGTATGATGGGACGGTTTGGATGGAGATTCACCTTCTGTCTGACCCCGGGTTTTTGTGATGGTCCGGTGTGGATGGAGATTCACTCTGTGTCTGACCCCGGGAGTTTGTGATGGGACGGTGTGGATGGAGATTCACTCTGTGCCTGACCCCTGGAAAGTGTGATGGGACGGTGTGGATGGAGATATACTCTGTGTCAGACCCCGGGAGTGTGTGATGGGACGGTGTGGAGGGAGATTCACTCTGTTTCTGACCCCGGGAGTTTGTGATGGAAATGTGTGGTTGCAGTTTCACTCTATGTCTGACCACGGAATTTGTGAATGGACGGTGTGTAGGGAGTTTCAATCTGTGTCTGACATCGGCAATGTGTGATGGGACGGTTTGGATGGAGATTCACTCTGTGTCTGACCCCGGGAGTCTGTGATTGGACGATGAGAAGGGAGCTTTACTCTTTGTCTGACCCCGGGAGTATGTGATGGAAAGGTGTGGATGCAGATTCACTCTATGTCTGACCCCTGGAATTTGTGATAGGATGGTGTGGAAGGAGAATCACTCTGTGTCTGACCCCGGCAATGTGTGATGAGACGGTTTGGATGGAGGTTCACTCAGTGTCTGACCCCGAGGGGTTTAAGATGGGACGGTGTGGATGGAGATTCACTCTGTGTCTGACCAGGGGAACGTGTGATGGAACGGTTTGGATGGAGATTCAATCTCTATCTGACACCGGGCTTTTCTGATGGGCCGGTGTGTATGGAGATTCACTTTGTGTCTGACCCCGGTCTATTGTGATTGGACGGTGTGGAGGGAGATTCACACTGTGTCTGACCCCGTGAGTTTGTGATGGGACGGTGTGATTGGAAATTCACTCTGTGTCTGACCCCGGGAGTGTGTGTTGGGACGGTGAGGAGGGAGATTCACTCTGTGTCTGACCCCGGGAACGTGTGATGGGACGGTTTGGCTGCAGATTCACTCTGTTCCTGACGCCGGGAGTGTGTGATGGGACGGTGAGGAGGGAGATTTACTCTTTGTCTGACCCCGGGAGTTTGTGATGGAAAGGTGTGGATGCAGATTCACTCTATGTCTGACCCCTGGAATTTGTGATGGGATGGTGTGGAAGGAGATTCACTCAGTGTCTGACCCCGGGCTTTTGTGATGGGATTGTGTGGAGGGAGATTCACTCTGTGTCTGACCACGGCAATGTGTGATGGGACGGTTTGGATGGAGGTTCACTCAGTGTCTGACCCCAGGCTTTTGTGATGGGATTGTGTGGAGGGAGATTCACTCTGTGTCTGACCCCGGGAGATTGTGATGGGACGGTTTGGATGGGGATTCACTCTGTGTCTGACCCAGGGAACGTGTGATGGGACGGTTTGGATGCAGATTCACTCTGTGTCTGACCCCGGGAGTCTGTGATTGGACGATGAGAAGGGAGCTTTACTCTTTGTCTGACCCCGGGAGTATGTGATGGAAAGGTGTGGATGCAGATTCACTCTATGTCTGACCCCTGGAATTTGTGATAGGATGGTGGGGAAGGAGATTCACTCTGTGTCTGACCCCGGCAATGTGTGATGAGACGGTTTGGATGGAGGTTCACTTAGCGTCTGACCCCGAGGGGTTTAAGATGGGACGGTTTGGATGGAGGTTCACTCTGAGTCTGACCAGAGGAGTGTGTGATGGGACGGTGAAGAGGGAGATTCACTCTCTGTCAGACCCCGGGAACGTATGATGGGACGGTTTGGATGGAGATTCAATCTCTATCTGACCCCGGGCTTTTCTAATGGGCCGGTGTGTATGGAGATTCACTTTGTGTCTGACCCCGGTCTATTGTGATGGGACGGTTTGGAGGGAGATTCACACTGTGTCTGACCCCGGGAGTTTGTGATGGGAAGGTGAGGAGGGAGATTCACTCTGTGTCTGACCCCGGGAACGTGTGATGGGACGGTTTGGATGCAGATTCACTCTGTTCCTGACGCCGGGAGTGTGTGCTGGGACGGTGAGGAGGGAGATTTACTCTTTGTCTGACCCCGGGAGTTTGTGATGGAAAGGTGTGGATGCAGATTCACTCTATGTCTGACCCCTGGAATTTGTGATGGGATGGTGTGGAAGGAGATTCACTCAGTGTCTGACCCCGGGCTTTTGTGATGGGATTGTGTGGAGGGAGATTCACTCTGTGTCTGACCCCGGGAGTTTGTGATGGACGGTGTGGATGGAGATTCACTCTATGTCTCACCCCTGGAATTTGTGATGGGATGGTGTGGAGGGAGTTTCAATCTATGTCTGACATCGGCAATGTTTGATGGGACGGTTTGGATGGAGATTCACTCTGTGTCAGACCACTGGCTTTTGTGATGGGACGGTGAGGAGGGAGATTCACTCTGTGTCTGACCCCGGGCTTTTGTGATGGGACGGTGAGGAGGCAGATTCACTCTGTGTCTGACCCCTGGAATTTGTGATAGGATGGTGTGTAAGGAGATTCACTCTGCGTCAGACCCCGGCAATGTGTGATGAGACGGTTTGGATGGAGGTTCACTCAGTGTCTGACCCCGAGGGGTTTAACATGGGACGGTGTGAATGGAGATTCACTCTGTGTCTCACCCCGGGAATGTGTGATGGGACAGTTTGGATGGAGATTCACTCTGTGACTGACCCGGGCTTTTGTGATGGGACGGTGAAGAGAGAGATTCACTCTGTGTCTGACCCCGGGAACGTGTGATGGGACGGTTTGGATGGAGATTCACTCTGTGTCAGACCCCGGGAGTGTGTGATGGGACGGTGTGGAGGGAGATTCACTCTGTTTCTGACCCCGGGAGTTTGTGATGGAAATGTGTGGATGCAGATTCACTCTATGTCTGACCACGGAATTTGTGATTGGACGCGGTGGAGGGAGATTCACTCTGTGCCTGACCCCGGGCTTTTGTGATGGGAAGGTGAGGAGGGAGATTCACTCTGTGTCTGACCCAGGGCTTTTGTGATGGGACGGTGAGGAGGGAGATTCAATATCTGTCTGACCCCGGGCTTTTGTGATGGGACGGTGTGGAGGGAGATTCACTCTGTGTCTGACCCCGGGCTTTTGTGATGGGACGGTGATAAGGGAGATTCCCTCTGTGTCTGACCCCGGGAGTGTGTGATGGGACGGTGTGTTTGGAAATTCACTCTGTGTCTGACCCCGGGAGTGTGTGCTGGGTCGGTGAGGAGGGAGATTCACTCTGTGTCTGACCACGGGAACGTGTGATGGGACGGATTGGATGCCGATTCACTCTGTGTCTGACCACGGTATTGTGTGATAGGACGGTTTGGATGGAGGTTCACTCAGTGTCTGACCCGAGGCTTTTGTGATGGGTTTGTGTGGAG
The DNA here is from genome assembly GCF_048418815.1 of Hemitrygon akajei. Lineage (NCBI taxonomy): Eukaryota > Metazoa > Chordata > Chondrichthyes > Myliobatiformes > Dasyatidae > Hemitrygon > Hemitrygon akajei. The sequence continues at coordinate 2,172,800 of NW_027331960.1, read as the reverse complement.
GGAGATTCACTCTTTGTCTGACCCCGGGAGATTGTGATGGGACGGTTTGGATGGGGATTCACTCTGTGTCTGACCGCGGGGAAGTGTTATGGGACGTTTTGGATGGAGATTCACTCTGTGTCTGACCCCGGGCTTTTGTGATGGGACGGTGTGGATGGAGATTCACTCTGAGTCTGACCCAGGGAAAGTATGATGGGACGGTTTGGATGGACATTCACTTTGTGTCTGACCCCGGGTTTTTGTGATGGGAAGGTCTGGATGGAGATTCACTCTGTGTCTGACCCCGGGAAATTATGATGGGCCGGTGTGTATGGAGATTCACCTTCTGTCTGACCCCGGGTTTTTGTGATGGTCCGGTGTGGATGGAGATTCACTCTGTGTCTGACCCCGGGAGTTTGTGATGGGACGGTGTGGATGGAGATTCACTCTGTGCCTGACCCCTGGAAAGTGTGATGGGACGGTGTGGATGGAGATATACTCTGTGTCAGACCCCGGGAGTGTGTGATGGGACGGTGTGGAGGGAGATTCACTCTGTTTCTGACCCCGGGAGTTTGTGATGGAAATGTGTGGTTGCAGTTTCACTCTATGTCTGACCACGGAATTTGTGAATGGACGGTGTGTAGGGAGTTTCAATCTGTGTCTGACATCGGCAATGTGTGATGGGACGGTTTGGATGGAGATTCACTCTGTGTCTGACCCCGGGAGTCTGTGATTGGACGATGAGAAGGGAGCTTTACTCTTTGTCTGACCCCGGGAGTATGTGATGGAAAGGTGTGGATGCAGATTCACTCTATGTCTGACCCCTGGAATTTGTGATAGGATGGTGTGGAAGGAGAATCACTCTGTGTCTGACCCCGGCAATGTGTTATGAGACGGTTTGGATGGAGGTTCACTCAGTGTCTGACCCCGAGGGGTTTAAGATGGGACGGTGTGGATGGAGATTCACTCTGTGTCTGACCAGGGGAACGTGTGATGAGACGGTTTGGATGGAGGTTCACTCCGAGTCTGACCACAGGAGTGTGTGATGGGACGGTGAAGAGGGAGATTCACTCTGTGTCAGACCCCGGGAACGTGTGATGGGACGGTTTGGATGGAGATTCAATCTTTATCTGACACCGGGCTTTTCTGATGGGCCGGTGTGTATGGAGATTCACTTTGTGTCTGACCCCGGTCTATTGTGATTGGACGGTGTGGAGGGAGATTCACACTGTGTCTGACCCCGTGAGTTTGTGATGGGACGGTGTGATTGGAAATTCACTCTGTGTCTGACCCCGGGAGTGTGTGTTGGGACGGTGAGGAGGGAGATTCACTCTGTGTCTGACCACGGGAACGTGTGATGGGACGGTTTGGATGCAGATTCACTCTGTTCCTGACGCCGGGAGTGTGTGATGGGACGGTGAGGAGGGAGATTTACTCTTTGTCTGACCCCGGGAGTTTGTGATGGAAAGGTGTGGATGCAGATTCACTCTATGTCTGACCCCTGGAATTTGTGATGGGATGGTGTGGAAGGAGATTCACTCAGTGTCTGACCCCGGGCTTTTGTGATGGGATTGTGTGGAGGGAGATTCACTCTGTGTCTGACCACGGCAATGTGTGATGGGACGGTTTGGATGGAGGTTCACTCAGTGTCTGACCCCAGGCTTTTGTGATGGGATTGTGTGGAGGGAGATTCACTCTGTGTCTGACCCCGGGAGATTGTTAAGGGACGGTTTGGATGGGGATTCACTCTGTGTCTGACCCAGGGAACGTGTGATGGGACGGTTTGGATGGAGGTTCACTCAGTGTCTGACCCCGAGGGGTTTAAGATGGGACGGTGTGGATGGAGATTCACTCTGTGTCTGACCAGGGGAACGTGTGATGAGACGGTTTGGATGGAGGTTCACTCCGAGTCTGACCACAGGAGTGTGTGATGGGACGGTGAAGAGGGAGATTCACTCTGTGTCAGACCCCGGGAACGTGTGATGGGACGGTTTGGATGGAGATTCAATCTCTATCTGACACCGGGCTTTTCTGATGGGCCGGTGTGTATGGAGATTCACTTTGTGTCTGACCCCGGTCTATTGTGATTGGACGGTGTGGAGGGAGATTCACACTGTGTCTGACCCCGTGCGTTTGTGATGGGACGGTGTGATTGGAAATTCACTCTGTGTCTGACCCCGGGAGTGTGTGTTGGGACGGTGAGGAGGGAGATTCACTCTGTGTCTGACCCCGGGAACGTGTGATGGGACGGTTTGGATGCAGATTCACTCTGTTCCTGACGCCGGGAGTGTGTGATGGGACGGTGAGGAGGGAGATTTACTCTTTGTCTGACCCCGGGAGTTTGTGATGGAAAGGTGTGGATGCAGATTCACTCTATGTCTGACCCCTGGAATTTGTGATGGGATGGTGTGGAAGGAGATTCACTCAGTGTCTGACCCCGGGCTTTTGTGATGGGATTGTGTGGAGGGAGATTCACTCTGTGTCTGACCACGGCAATGTGTGATGGGACGGTTTGGATGGAGGTTCACTCAGTGTCTGACCCCAGGCTTTTGTGATGGGATTGTGTGGAGGGAGATTCACTCTGTGTCTGACCCCGGGAGATTGTGATGGGACGGTTTGGATGGGGATTCACTCTGTGTCTGACCCAGGGAACGTGTGATGGGACGGTTTGGATGCAGATTCACTCTGTGTCTGACCCCGGGAGTCTTTGATTGGACGATGAGAAGGGAGCTTTACTCTTTGTATGACCCCGGGAGTATGTGATGGAAAGGTGTGGATGCAGATTCACTCTATGTCTGACCCCTGGAATTTGTGATAGGATGGTGGGGAAGGAGATTCACTCTGTGTCTGACCCCGGCAATGTGTGATGAGACGGTTTGGATGGAGGTTCACTCAGCGTCTGACCCCGAGGGGTTTAAGATGGGACGGTTTGGATGGAGGTTCACTCTGAGTCTGACCAGAGGAGTGTGTGATGGGACGGTGAAGAGGGAGATTCACTCTCTGTCAGACCCCGGGAACGTATGATGGGACGGTTTGGATGGAGATTCAATCTCTATCTGACCCCGGGATTTTCTAATGGGCCGGTGTGTATGGAGATTCACTTTGTGTCTGACCCCGGTCTATTGTGATGGGACGGTTTGGAGGGAGATTCACACTGTGTCTGACCCCGGGAGTTTGTGATGGGAAGGTGAGGAGGGAGATTCACTCTGTGTCTGACCCCGGGAACGTGTGATGGGACGGTTTGGATGCAGATTCACTCTGTTCCTGACGCCGGGAGTGTGTGATGGGACGGTGAGGAGGGAGATTTACTCTTTGTCTGACCCCGGGAGTTTGTGATGGAAAGGTGTGGATGCAGATTCACTCTATGTCTGACCCCTGGAATTTGTGATGGGATGGTGTGGAAGGAGATTCACTTTGTGTCTGACCCCGGTCTATTGTGATGGGACGGTGTGGAGGTAGATTCACACTGTGTCTGACCCCGGGAGATTGTGATTGGACGGTGTGATTGGAAATTCACTCTGTGTCTGACCCCGGGAGTGTGTGTTGGGACGGTGAGGAGGAAGATTCACTCTGTGTCTGACCCCGGGAACGTGTGATGGGACGGTTTGGATGCAGATTCACTCTGTTCCTGACGCCGGGAGTGTGTGATGCGACGGTGAGGAGGGAGATTTACTCTTTGTCTGACCCCGGGAGTTTGTGATGTAAAGGTGTGGATGCAGATTCACTCTATGTCTGACCCCTGGAATTTGTGATGGGATGGTGTGGAAGGAGATTCACTCAGTGTCTGACCCCGGGCTTTTGTGATGGGATTGTGTGGAGGGAGATTCACTCTGTGTCTGACCCCGGGAGTTTGTGATGGACGGTGTGGATGGAGATTCACTCTATGTCTCACCCCTGGAATTTGTGATGGGATGGTGTGGAAGGAAATTCACTCTGTGTCTGACCACGGCAATGTGTGATGGAAAGGTGTGGATGCAGTTTCACTCTATGTCTGACCCCTGGAATTTGTGATGGGATGGTCTGGAAGGAGATTCACTCTGTGTCTGACCCCGGGCAATGTGTGATGGGACGGTTTGGATGCAGATTCACTGAGTGTCTGACCCCGGGCTTTTGTGATGGGATTGTGTGGAGGGAGATTAATTCTGTGTCTGACCCCGTGAAAGTGTGATGGGACCGTTTGAATGGAGATTCACTCTGTGTCTGACCACGCACTTTTGTGATGGGACGGTGTGGATGGAGATTCACTCTGTGTCAGACCCCGGGAGTGTGTGATGGGACGGTGTGGAGGGAGATTCACTCTGTTTCTGACCCCGGGAGTTTGTGATGGAAATGTGTGGATGCAGATTCACTCTATGTCTGACCACGGAATTTGTGATTGGACGCGGTGGAGGGAGATTCACTCTGTGCCTGACCCCGGGCTTTTGTGATGGGAAGGTGAGGAGGGAGATTCACTCTGTGTCTGACCCAGGGCTTTTGTGATGGGACGGTGAGGAGGGAGATTCAATATCTGTCTGACCCCGGGCTTTTGTGATGGGACGGTGTGGAGGGAGATTCACTCTGTGTCTGACCCCGGGCTTTTGTGATGGGACGGTGATAAGGGAGATTCCCTCTGTGTCTGACCCCGGGAGTGTGTGATGGGACGGTGTGTTTGGAAATTCACTCTGTGTCTGACCCCGGGAGTGTGTGCTGGGTCGGTGAGGAGGGAGATTCACTCTGTGTCTGACCACGGGAACGTGTGATGGGACGGATTGGATGCCGATTCACTCTGTGTCTGACCACGGTATTGTGTGATAGGACGGTTTGGATGGAGGTTCACTCAGTGTCTGACCCGAGGCTTTTGTGATGGGTTTGTGTGGAGGGAGATTCACTCTTTGTCTGACCCCGGGAGATTGTGATGGGACGGTTTGGATGGGGATTCACTCTGTGTCTGACCGCGGGGAAGTGTTATGGGACGTTTTGGATGGAGATTCACTCTGTGTCTGACCCCGGGCTTTTGTGATGGGACGGTGTGGATGGAGATTCACTCTGAGTCTGACCCAGGGAAAGTATGATGGGACGGTTTGGATGGACATTCACTTTGTGTCTGACCCCGGGTTTTTGTGATGGGAAGGTCTGGATGGAGATTCACTCTGTGTCTGACCCCGGGAAATTATGATGGGCCGGTGTGTATGGAGATTCACCTTCTGTCTGACCCCGGGTTTTTGTGATGGTCCGGTGTGGATGGAGATTCACTCTGTGTCTGACCCCGGGAGTTTGTGATGGGACGGTGTGGATGGAGATTCACTCTGTGCCTGACCCCTGGAATTTGTGATGGGATGGTGTGGAAGGAGATTCACTCAGTGTCTGACCACGGGCTTTTGTGATGGGATTGTGTGGAGGGAGATTCACTCTGTGTCTGACCACGGCAATGTGTGATGGGACGGTTTGGATGGAGGTTCACTCAGTGTCTGACCCCAGGCTTTTGTGATGGGATTGTGTGGAGGGAGATTCACTCTGTGTCTGACCCCGGGAGATTGTTAAGGGACGGTTTGGATGGGGATTCACTCTGTGTCTGACCCAGGGAACGTGTGATGGGACGGTTTGGATGGAGGTTCACTCAGTGTCTGACCCCGAGGGGTTTAAGATGGGACGGTGTGGATGGAGATTCACTCTGTGTCTGACCAGGGGAACGTGTGATGAGACGGTTTGGATGGAGGTTCACTCCGAGTCTGACCACAGGAGTGTGTGATGGGACGGTGAAGAGGGAGATTCACTCTGTGTCAGACCCCGGGAACGTGTGATGGGACGGTTTGGATGGAGATTCAATCTCTATCTGACACCGGGCTTTTCTGATGGGCCGGTGTGTATGGAGATTCACTTTGTGTCTGACCCCGGTCTATTGTGATTGGACGGTGTGGAGGGAGATTCACACTGTGTCTGACCCCGTGAGTTTGTGATGGGACGGTGTGATTGGAAATTCACTCTGTGTCTGACCCCGGGAGTGTGTGTTGGGACGGTGAGGAGGGAGATTCACTCTGTGTCTGACCCCGGGAACGTGTGATGGGACGGTTTGGATGCAGATTCACTCTGTTCCTGACGCCGGGAGTGTGTGATGGGACGGTGAGGAGGGAGATTTACTCTTTGTCTGACCCCGGGAGTTTGTGATGGAAAGGTGTGGATGCAGATTCACTCTATGTCTGACCCCTGGAATTTGTGATGGGATGGTGTGGAAGGAGATTCACTCAGTGTCTGACCCCGGGCTTTTGTGATGGGATTGTGTGGAGGGAGATTCACTCTGTGTCTGACCACGGCAATGTGTGATGGGACGGTTTGGATGGAGGTTCACTCAGTGTCTGACCCCAGGCTTTTGTGATGGGATTGTGTGGAGGGAGATTCACTCTGTGTCTGACCCCGGGAGATTGTGATGGGACGGTTTGGATGGGGATTCACTCTGTGTCTGACCCAGGGAACGTGTGATGGGACGGTTTGGATGCAGATTCACTCTGTGTCTGACCCCGGGAGTCTGTGATTGGACGATGAGAAGGGAGCTTTACTCTTTGTATGACCCCGGGAGTATGTGATGGAAAGGTGTGGATGCAGATTCACTCTATGTCTGACCCCTGGAATTTGTGATAGGATGGTGGGGAAGGAGATTCACTCTGTGTCTGACCCCGGCAATGTGTGATGAGACGGTTTGGATGGAGGTTCACTCAGCGTCTGACCCCGAGGGGTTTAAGATGGGACGGTTTGGATGGAGGTTCACTCTGAGTCTGACCAGAGGAGTGTGTGATGGGACGGTGAAGAGGGAGATTCACTCTCTGTCAGACCCCGGGAACGTATGATGGGACGGTTTGGATGGAGATTCAATCTCTATCTGACCCCGGGCTTTTCTAATGGGCCGGTGTGTATGGAGATTCACTTTGTGTCTGACCCCGGTCTATTGTGATGGGACGGTTTGGAGGGAGATTCACACTGTGTCTGACCCCGGGAGTTTGTGATGGGAAGGTGAGGAGGGAGATTCACTCTGTGTCTGACCCCGGGAACGTGTGATGGGACGGTTTGGATGCAGATTCACTCTGTTCCTGACGCCGGGAGTGTGTGATGGGACGGTGAGGAGGGAGATTTACTCTTTGTCTGACCCCGGGAGTTTGTGATGGAAAGGTGTGGATGCAGATTCACTCTATGTCTGACCCCTGGAATTTGTGATGGGATGGTGTGGAAGGAGATTCACTTTGTGTCTGACCCCGGTCTATTGTGATGGGACGGTGTGGAGGTAGATTCACACTGTGTCTGACCCCGGGAGATTGTGATTGGACGGTGTGATTGGAAATTCACTCTGTGTCTGACCCCGGGAGTGTGTGTTGGGACGGTGAGGAGGAAGATTCACTCTGTGTCTGACCCCGGGAACGTGTGATGGGACGGTTTGGATGCAGATTCACTCTGTTCCTGACGCCGGGAGTGTGTGATGCGACGGTGAGGAGGGAGATTTACTCTTTGTCTGACCCCGGGAGTTTGTGATGTAAAGGTGTGGATGCAGATTCACTCTATGTCTGACCCCTGGAATTTGTGATGGGATGGTGTGGAAGGAGATTCACTCAGTGTCTGACCCCGGGCTTTTGTGATGGGATTGTGTGGAGGGAGATTCACTCTGTGTCTGACCCCGGGAGTTTGTGATGGACGGTGTGGATGGAGATTCACTCTATGTCTCACCCCTGGAATTTGTGATGGGATGGTGTGGAAGGAAATTCACTCTGTGTCTGACCACGGCAATGTGTGATGGAAAGGTGTGGATGCAGTTTCACTCTATGTCTGACCCCTGGAATTTGTGATGGGATGGTCTGGAAGGAGATTCACTCTGTGTCTGACCCCGGGCAATGTGTGATGGGACGGTTTGGATGCAGGTTCACTGAGTGTCTGACACCGGGCTTTTGTGATGGGATTGTGTGGAGGGAGATTAATTCTGTGTCTGACCCCGTGAAAGTGTGATGGGACCGTTTGTATGGAGATTCACTCTGTGTCAGACCCCGGGAGTGTGTGATGGGACGGTGTGGAGGGAGATTCACTCTGTTTCTGACCCCGGGAGTTTGTGATGGAAATGTGTGGATGCAGATTCACTCTATGTCTGACCACGGAATTTGTGATTGGACGCGGTGGAGGGAGATTCACTCTGTGCCTGACCCCGGGCTTTTGTGATGGGAAGGTGAGGAGGGAGATTCACTCTGTGTCTGACCCAGGGCTTTTGTGATGGGACGGTGAGGAGGGAGATTCAATATCTGTCTGACCCCGGGCTTTTGTGATGGGACGGTGTGGAGGGAGATTCACTCTGTGTCTGACCCCGGGCTTTTGTGATGGGACGGTGATAAGGGAGATTCCCTCTGTGTCTGACCCCGGGAGTGTGTGATGGGACGGTGTGTTTGGAAATTCACTCTGTGTCTGACCCCGGGAGTGTGTGCTGGGTCGGTGAGGAGGGAGATTCACTCTGTGTCTGACCACGGGAACGTGTGATGGGACGGATTGGATGCCGATTCACTCTGTGTCTGACCACGGTATTGTGTGATAGGACGGTTTGGATGGAGGTTCACTCAGTGTCTGACCCGAGGCTTTTGTGATGGGATTGTGTGGAGGGAGATTCACTCTTTGTCTGACCCCGGGAGATTGTGATGGGACGGTTTGGATGGGGATTCACTCTGTGTCTGACCGCGGGGAAGTGTTATGGGACGTTTTGGATGGAGATTCACTCTGTGTCTGACCCCGGGCTTTTGTGATGGGACGGTGTGGATGGAGATTCACTCTGAGTCTGACCCAGGGAAAGTATGATGGGACGGTTTGGATGGACATTCACTTTGTGTCTGACCCCGGGTTTTTGTGATGGGAAGGTCTGGATGGAGATTCACTCTGTGTCTGACCCCGGGAAATTATGATGGGCCGGTGTGTATGGAGATTCACCTTCTGTCTGACCCCGGGTTTTTGTGATGGTCCGGTGTGGATGGAGATTCACTCTGTGTCTGACCCCGGGAGTTTGTGATGGGACGGTGTGGATGGAGATTCACTCTGTGCCTGACCCCTGGAAAGTGTGATGGGACGGTGTGGATGGAGATATACTCTGTGTCAGACCCCGGGAGTGTGTGATGGGACGGTGTGGAGGGAGATTCACTCTGTTTCTGACCCGGGAGTTTGTGATGGAAATGTGTGGTTGCAGTTTCACTCTATGTCTGACCACGGAATTTGTGAATGGACGGTGTGTAGGGAGTTTCAATCTGTGTCTGACATCGGCAATGTGTGATGGGACGGTTTGGATGGAGATTCACTCTGTGTCTGACCCCGGGAGTCTGTGATTGGCCGATGAGAAGGGAGCTTTACTCTTTGTCTGACCCCGGGAGTATGTGATGGAAAGGTGTGGATGCAGATTCACTCTATGTCTGACCCCTGGAATTTGTGATAGGATGGTGTGGAAGGAGAATCACTCTGTGTCTGACCCCGGCAATGTGTGATGAGACGGTTTGGATGGAGGTTCACTCAGTGTCTGACCCCGAGGGGTTTAAGATGGGAACGTGTGGATGGAGATTCACTCTGTGTCTGACCAGGGGAACGTGTGATGAGACAATTTGGATGGAGGTTCACTCCGAGTCTGACCACAGGAGTGTGTGATGGGACGGTGAAGAGGGAGATTCACTCTGTGTCAGACCCCGGGCACGTGTGATGGGACGGTTTGGATGGAGATTCAATCTCTATCTGACACCGGGCTTTTCTGATGGTCCGGTGTGGATGGAGATTCACTCTGTGTCTGACCCCGGGAGTGTGTGTTGGGACGGTGAGGAGGGAGATTCACTCTGTGTCTGACCCCGGGAACGTGTGATGGGACGGTTTGGATGCAGATTCACTCTGTTCCTGACGCCGGGAGTGTGTGATGGGACGGTGAGGAGGGAGATTTACTCTTTGTCTGACCCCGGGAGTTTGTGATGGAAAGGTGTGGATGCAGATTCACTCTATGTCTGACCCCTGGAATTTGTGATGGGATGGTGTGGAAGGAGATTCACTCAGTGTCTGACCCCGGGCTTTTGTGATGGGATTGTGTGGAGGGAGATTCACTCTGTGTCTGACCACGGCAATGTGTGATGGGACGGTTTGGATGGAGGTTCACTCAGTGTCTGACCCCAGGCTTTTGTGATGGGATTGTGTGGAGGGAGATTCACTCTGTGTCTGACCCCGGGAGATTGTGATGGGACGGTTTGGATGGGGATTCACTCTGTGTCTGACCCAGGGAACGTGTGATGGGACGGTTTGGATGCAGATTCACTCTGTGTCTGACCCCGGGAGTCTGTGATTGGACGATGAGAAGGGAGCTTTACTCTTTGTATGACCCCGGGAGTATGTGATGGAAAGGTGTGGATGCAGATTCACTCTATGTCTGACCCCTGGAATTTGTGATAGGATGGTGGGGAAGGAGATTCACTCTGTGTCTGACCCCGGCAATGTGTGATGAGACGGTTTGGATGGAGGTTCACTCAGCGTCTGACCCCGAGGGGTTTAAGATGGGACGGTTTGGATGGAGGTTCACTCTGAGTCTGACCAGAGGAGTGTGTGATGGGACGGTGAAGAGGGAGATTCACTCTCTGTCAGACCCCGGGAACGTATGATGGGACGGTTTGGATGGAGATTCAATCTCTATCTGACCCCGGGCTTTTCTAATGGGCCGGTGTGTATGGAGATTCACTTTGTGTCTGACCCCGGTCTATTGTGATGGGACGGTTTGGAGGGAGATTCACACTGTGTCTGACCCCGGGAGTTTGTGATGGGAAGGTGAGGAGGGAGATTCACTCTGTGTCTGACCCCGGGAACGTGTGATGGGACGGTTTGGATGCAGATTCACTCTGTTCCTGACGCCGGGAGTGTGTGATGGGACGGTGAGGAGGGAGATTTACTCTTTGTCTGACCCCGGGAGTTTGTGATGGAAAGGTGTGGATGCAGATTCACTCTATGTCTGACCCCTGGAATTTGTGATGGGATGGTGTGGAAGGAGATTCACTTTGTGTCTGACCCCGGTCTATTGTGATGGGACGGTGTGGAGGTAGATTCACACTGTGTCTGACCCCGGGAGATTGTGATTGGACGGTGTGATTGGAAATTCACTCTGTGTCTGACCCCGGGAGTGTGTGTTGGGACGGTGAGGAGGAAGATTCACTCTGTGTCTGACCCCGGGAACGTGTGATGGGACGGTTTGGATGCAGATTCACTCTGTTCCTGACGCCGGGAGTGTGTGATGCGACGGTGAGGAGGGAGATTTACTCTTTGTCTGACCCCGGGAGTTTGTGATGTAAAGGTGTGGATGCAGATTCACTCTATGTCTGACCCCTGGAATTTGTGATGGGATGGTGTGGAAGGAGATTCACTCAGTGTCTGACCCCGGGCTTTTGTGATGGGATTGTGTGGAGGGAGATTCACTCTGTGTCTGACCCCGGGAGTTTGTGATGGACGGTGTGGATGGAGATTCACTCTATGTCTCACCCCTGGAATTTGTGATGGGATGGTGTGGAAGGAAATTCACTCTGTGTCTGACCACGGCAATGTGTGATGGAAAGGTGTGGATGCAGTTTCACTCTATGTCTGACCCCTGGAATTTGTGATGGGATGGTCTGGAAGGAGATTCACTCTGTGTCTGACCCCGGGCAATGTGTGATGGGACGGTTTGGATGCAGGTTCACTGAGTGTCTGACACCGGGCTTTTGTGATGGGATTGTGTGGAGGGAGATTAATTCTGTGTCTGACCCCGTGAAAGTGTGATGGGACCGTTTGTATGGAGATTCACTCTGTGTCAGACCCCGGGAGTGTGTGATGGGACGGTGTGGAGGGAGATTCACTCTGTTTCTGACCCCGGGAGTTTGTGATGGAAATGTGTGGATGCAGATTCACTCTATGTCTGACCACGGAATTTGTGATTGGACGCGGTGGAGGGAGATTCACTCTGTGCCTGACCCCGGGCTTTTGTGATGGGAAGGTGAGGAGGGAGATTCACTCTGTGTCTGACCCAGGGCTTTTGTGATGGGACGGTGAGGAGGGAGATTCAATATCTGTCTGACCCCGGGCTTTTGTGATGGGACGGTGTGGAGGGAGATTCACTCTGTGTCTGACCCCGGGCTTTTGTGATGGGACGGTGATAAGGGAGATTCCCTCTGTGTCTGACCCCGGGAGTGTGTGATGGGACGGTGTGTTTGGAAATTCACTCTGTGTCTGACCCCGGGAGTGTGTGCTGGGTCGGTGAGGAGGGAGATTCACTCTGTGTCTGACCACGGGAACGTGTGATGGGACGGATTGGATGCCGATTCACTCTGTGTCTGACCACGGTATTGTGTGATAGGACGGTTTGGATGGAGGTTCACTCAGTGTCTGACCCGAGGCTTTTGTGATGGGATTGTGTGGAGGGAGATTCACTCTTTGTCTGACCCCGGGAGATTGTGATGGGACGGTTTGGATGGGGATTCACTCTGTGTCTGACCGCGGGGAAGTGTTATGGGACGTTTTGGATGGAGATTCACTCTGTGTCTGACCCCGGGCTTTTGTGATGGGACGGTGTGGATGGAGATTCACTCTGAGTCTGACCCAGGGAAAGTATGATGGGACGGTTTGGATGGACATTCACTTTGTGTCTGACCCCGGGTTTTTGTGATGGGAAGGTCTGGATGGAGATTCACTCTGTGTCTGACCCCGGGAAATTATGATGGGCCGGTGTGTATGGAGATTCACCTTCTGTCTGACCCCGGGTTTTTGTGATGGTCCGGTGTGGATGGAGATTCACTCTGTGTCTGACCCCGGGAGTTTGTGATGGGACGGTGTGGATGGAGATTCACTCTGTGCCTGACCCCTGGAAAGTGTGATGGGACGGTGTGGATGGAGATATACTCTGTGTCAGACCCCGGGAGTGTGTGATGGGACGGTGTGGAGGGAGATTCACTCTGTTTCTGACCCGGGAGTTTGTGATGGAAATGTGTGGTTGCAGTTTCACTCTATGTCTGACCACGGAATTTGTGAATGGACGGTGTGTAGGGAGTTTCAATCTGTGTCTGACATCGGCAATGTGTGATGGGACGGTTTGGATGGAGATTCACTCTGTGTCTGACCCCGGGAGTCTGTGATTGGCCGATGAGAAGGGAGCTTTACTCTTTGTCTGACCCCGGGAGTATGTGATGGAAAGGTGTGGATGCAGATTCACTCTATGTCTGACCCCTGGAATTTGTGATAGGATGGTGTGGAAGGAGAATCACTCTGTGTCTGACCCCGGCAATGTGTGATGAGACGGTTTGGATGGAGGTTCACTCAGTGTCTGACCCCGAGGGGTTTAAGATGGGAACGTGTGGATGGAGATTCACTCTGTGTCTGACCAGGGGAACGTGTGATGAGACAATTTGGATGGAGGTTCACTCCGAGTCTGACCACAGGAGTGTGTGATGGGACGGTGAAGAGGGAGATTCACTCTGTGTCAGACCCCGGGCACGTGTGATGGGACGGTTTGGATGGAGATTCAATCTCTATCTGACACCGGGCTTTTCTGATGGGCCGGTGTGTATGGAGATTCACTTTGTGTCTGACCCCGGTCTATTGTGATTGGACGGTGTGGAGGGAGATTCACACTGTGTCTGACCTCGTGAGTTTGTGATGGGACGGTGTGATTGGAAATTCACTCTGTGTCTGACCCCGGGAGTGTGTGTTGGGACGGTGAGGAGGGAGATTCACTCTGTGTCTGACCCCGGGAACGTGTGATGGGACGGTTTGGATGCAGATTCACTCTGTTCCTGACGCCGGGAGTGTGTGATGGGACGGTGAGGAGGGAGATTTACTCTTTGTCTGACCCCGGGAGTTTGTGATGGAAAGGTGTGGATGCAGATTCACTCTATGTCTGACCCCTGGAATTTGTGATGGGATGGTGTGGAAGGAGATTCACTCAGTGTCTGACCCCGGGCTTTTGTGATGGGATTGTGTGGAGGGAGATTCACTCTGTGTCTGACCCCGGGAGTTTGTGATGGACGGTGTGGATGGAGATTCACTCTATGTCTCACCCCTGGAATTTGTGATGGGATGGTGTGGAGGGAGTTTCAATCTGTGTCTGACATCGGCAATGTGTGATGGGACGGTTTGGATGGAGGTTCACAGTGAGTCTGACCCCAGGAGTGTGTGATGGGACGGTGAAGAGGGAGATTCACTCTGTGTCTGACCCCGGGAAAGTGTGATGGGACGGTTTGGATGGAGGTTCACAGTGAGTCTGACCCCAGGAGTGTGTGAGGGGACGGTAAAGAGGGAGATTCACTCTGTGTCAGACCCCGGGAACGAGTGATGGGACGGTTTGGATGGAGATTCAATCTCTATCTGACCCCGGGCTTTTCTGATGGGACGGTGTGGAGGGAGATTCACTTTGTGTCTGACCCCGGTCTATTGTGATGGGACGGTGTGGAGGAGATTCACACTGTGTCTGACCCCGGGAGATTGTGATGGGACGGTGTGATTGGAAATTCACTCTGTGTCTGACCCCGGGTGTGTGTGTTGGGACGGTGAGGAGGGAGATTCACTCTGTGTCTGACCCCGGGAACGTGTGATGGGACGGTTTGGATGCAGATTCACTCTGTTCCTGACACCGGGAGTGTGTGATGGGACGGTGAGGAGGGAGATTTACTCTTTGTCTGACCCCGGGAGTTTGTGATGGAAAGGTGTGGATGTAGATTCACTCTATGTCTGACCCCTGGAATTTGTGATGGGATGGTGTGGAAGGAGATTCACTCAGTGTCTGACCCCGGGCTTTTGTGATGGGATTGTGTGGAGGGAGATTCACTCTGTGTCTGACCCGGGGAGTATGTGATGGACGGTGTGGATGGAGATTCACTCTGTGTCTGACCCCGGGCTTTTGTGATGGGACGGTGAGGAGGGAGATTCAATATCTGTCTGACCCGGGCTTTTGTGATGGGACGGTGTGGAGGGAGATTCACTCTGTGTCTGACCCCGGGCTTTTGTGATGGGACGGTGAGTAGGGAGATTCACTCTGTGTCTGACCCCGTGAGTTCGTGATGGGCCGGTGTGGATGGAGATTCCCTCTGTGTCTGACCCCGGGAGTGTGTGATGGGACGGTGTGTTTGGAAATTCACTCTGTGTCTGACCCCGGGAGTGTGTGATGGGTCGGTGAGGAGGGAGATTCACTCTGTGTCTGACCACGGGAACGTGTGATGGGACGGATTGGATGCAGATTCACTCTGTGCCTGACGCCGGGAGTGTGTGATGGGATGGTGAGGAGGGAGATTTACTCTTTGTCTGACCCCGGGCTTTTGTGATGGGACGGTGAGGATGGAGATTCACTCTGTGTCTGACCCCGGGCTTTTGTGATGGGACGGTGAGGAGGGAGATTCAATATCTGTCTGACCCCGGGCTTTTGTGATGGGACGGTGTGGAGGGAGATTCACTCTGTGTCTGACCCCGGGCTTTTGTGATGGGACGGTGAGTAGGGAGATTCACTCTGTGTCTGACCCCGTGAGTTCGTGATGGGCCGGTGTGGATGGAGATTCCCTCTGTGTCTGACCCCGGGAGTGTGTGATGGGACGGTGTGTTTGGAAATTCACTCTGTGTCTGACCCCGGGAGTGTGTGATGGGTCGGTGAGGAGGGAGATTCACTCTGTGTCTGACCACGGGAACGTGTGATGGGACGGATTGGATGCAGATTCACTCTGTGCCTGACGCCGGGAGTGTGTGATGGGATGGTGAGGAGGGAGATTTACTCTTTGTCTGACCCCGGGAGTTTGTGATGGACGGTGTGGATGGAGATTCACTCTATGTCTTACCCCTGGAATTTGTGATGGGATGGTGTGGAAGGAAATTCACTCTGTGTCTGACCACGGCAATGTGTGATGGAAAGGTGTGGATGCAGTTTGACTCTATGTCTGACCCCTGGAATTTGTGATGGGTTGGTGTGGAAGGAGATTCACTCTGTGTCTGACCCCGGGCAATGTGTGATGGGACGGTTTGGATGCAGGTTCACTGAGTGTCTGACCCCGGGCTTTTGTGATAGGATTGTGTGGAGGGAGATTCACTCTGTGTCTGACCACGTGAAACTGTGATGGGACCGTTTGGATGGAGATTCACTCTGTGTCTGACCCCGCACTTTTGTGATGGGACAGTGTGGATGGTGATTCACTCTGTGTCTGACCTCGCACTTTTGTGATGGGACGGTGTGGATGGAGATTCAGTCTGTGTCAGATCCCGGGAGTGTGTGATGGGACGGTGTGGAGGAAGATTCACTTTGTTTCTGACCCCGGGAGTTTTTGATGGAAATGTGTGGATGCAGATTCACTCTAAATCTGACCACGGAATTTGCGATTTGACGGGGTGGAGGGAGTTTCAATCTGTGTCTGACATCGGCAATGTGTGATGGGACGGTTTGGATGGAGATTCACTCTGAGTCTGACCCCGGGCTTTTGTGATGGGACGGTGAGGATGGAGATTCAATATCTGTCTGACCCCGGGCTTTTGTGATGGGCCGGTGTGGATGGAGATTCCCTCTGTGTCTGACCCCGGGAGTGTGTGATGGGACGGTGTGTTTGGAAATTCACTCTGTGTCTGACCCCGGGAGTGTGTGATGGGTCGGTGAGGAGGGAGATTCACTCTGTGTCTGACCACGGGAACGTGTGATGGGACGGATTGGATGCAGATTCACTCTGTGCCTGACGCCGGGAGTGTGTGATGGGACGGTGAGGAGGGAGATTTACTCTTTGTCTGACCCCGGGAGTTTGTGATGGAAAGGTGTGGATGCAGATTCACTCTATGTCTGACCACTGGAATTTGTGATGGGATGATGTGGAAGGAGATTCACTCTGTGTCTGACCACGGCATTGTGTGATGGGACGGTTTGGATGGAGGTTCACTCAGTGTCTGACCCCAGGCTTTTGTGATGGGTTTGTGTGGAGGGAGATTCACGCTGTGTCTGACCCCGGGAGATTGTGATGGGACGGTGTGGATGGAGATTCACTCTGTGTCTGACCCAGGGAAAGTATGATGGGACGGTTTGGATGGACATTCACTTTGTGTCTGACCCCGGGTTTTTGTGATGGGAAGGTCTGGATGGAGATTCACTATGTGTCTGACCCCGGGAGTTTGTGATGGGACGGTGTGGATGGAGATTCACTCTGTGTCTGACCCCGGGAAAGTGTGATGGGACGGTGTGGATGGAGATTCACTCTGTGTCAGACCCCGGGAGTTTGTGATGGAAATGTGTGGTTGCAGATTCACTCTCTGTCTGACCACGGAATTTTGTGAATGGACGGTATGGAGGGAGTTTCAATCTGTGTCTGACATCGGCAATGTGTGATGGGACGGTTTGGATGGAGATTCACTCTGTGTCTGACCCCGGGCTTTTGTGATGGAACGGTGAGGAGGGAGATTTACTCTGTGTCTGACCCCGGCTTTTGTGATGGGACGGTGTGGAGGGAGATTCACTCTGTGTCTGACCCCTTGAGTTTGTGATGGGCCGGTGTGTATGGAGAATCACTTTGTGTCTGACCCAGGGTTTTTGTGATG
This sequence comes from Hemitrygon akajei, assembly GCF_048418815.1. NCBI lineage: Eukaryota > Metazoa > Chordata > Chondrichthyes > Myliobatiformes > Dasyatidae > Hemitrygon > Hemitrygon akajei. The sequence continues at coordinate 2,155,295 of NW_027331960.1, read as the reverse complement.
GGCCGGTGTTAATGGAGATTCACTTTGTGTCTGACCCCGCCAGTGTGTGATGGGACGGTGATGAGGGAGATTCACTCTGTGTCTGACCCAGGGTATGTGTGATGGGACGGTTTTTATGCAGATTCACTCTGTGTCTGACCCCGGGCTTTTGTGATCGGACGGTGAGGAGGGAGATTCAATATATGTCTGACCCCGGGCTTTTGTGTTGGGACGGTGTGGAGGGAGATTCACTCTGTGTCTGACCCCGGGCTTTTGTGATGGGACGGTGAGTAGGGAGATTCACTCTGTGTCTGACCCCGTGAGATCGTGATGGGCCGGTGTGGATGGAGATTCCCTCTGTGTCTGACCCCGGGAGTGTGTGATGGGACGGTGTGTTTGGAAATTCACTCTGTGTCTGACCCCGGGAGTGTGTGATGGGTCGGTGAGGAGGGACATTCACTCTGTGTCTGACCACGGGAACGTGTGATGGGACGGATTGGATGCAGATTCACTCTGTGCCTGTCGCCGGGAGTGTGTGATGGGACGGTGAGCAGGGAGATTTACTCTTTGTCTGACCCCGGGAGTTTGTGATGGAAAGGTGTGGATGCAGATTCACTCTATGTCTGACCACTGGAATTTGTGATGGGATGATGTGGAAGGAGATTCACTCTGTGTCTGACCACGGCATTGTGTGATGGGACGGTTTAGATGGAGGTTCACTCAGTGTCTGACCCCAGGCTTTTGTGATGGGTTTGTGTGGAGGGAGATTCACTCTGTGTCTGACCCCGGGAGATTGTGATGGGACGGTTTGGATGGGGATTCACTCTGTGTCTGACCGCGGGGAAGTGTTAAGTGGCGTTTTGGATGTAGATTCACTCTGTGTCTGACCCCGGGCTTTTGTGATGGGAAGGTCTGAATGGAGATTCACTCTGTGTCTGACCCCGGGAGTTTGTGATGGGACGGTGTGGATGGAGATTCACTCTGTGTCTGACCCCGGGAATGTGTGATGGGACGGTGTGGAGGGAGATTCACTCTGTTTCTGACCCCGGGAGTTTGTGATGGAAATGTGTGGTTGCAGATTCACTCTATGTCTGACCACGGAATTTGTGAATGGACGGTGTGGTGGGAGTTTCAATCTGTCTCTGACATCGGCAATGTGTGATGGGACGGTTTGGATGGAGATTCACTCTGTGTCTGACCCCGGGCTTTTGTGATGGAACGGTGAGGAGGGAGATTCACTCTGTGTCTGACCCCGGGCTTTTGTGATGGGACGGTGAGGAGGGCGATTCAATATCTGTCTGACCCCGGGCTTTTGTGATGGGACGGTGTGGAGGGAGATTCACTCTGTGTCTGACCCCTTGAATTTGTGATGGGCCGGTGTGTATGGAGATTCACTTTGTGTCTGACCCAGGGTTTTTGTGATGGGCCGGTGTTAATGGAGATTCACCTTGTGTCTGACCCCGCCAGTGTGTGATGGGACGGTGATGAGGGAGATTCACTCTGTGTCTGACCCAGGGAATGTGTGATGGGACGGTTTGGATGCAGATTCACTCTGTGTCTGACCCCGGGCTTTTGTGATGGGACGGTGAGGAGGGAGATTCAATATCTGTCTGACCCCGGGCTTTTGTGATGGGACGGTGTGGAGGGAGATTCACTTTGTGTCTGACCCCGGGTTTTTGTGATGGGCCGGTGTGGATGGAGATTCACTCTGAGTCTGACCCAGGGAAAGTATGATGGGACGGTTAGGATGGACATTCACTTTGTGTCTGACCCCGGGTTTTTGTGATGGGAAGGTCTGGATGGATTTTCACTCTCTGTCTGACCCCGGGCTTTTGTGATGGGACGGTGAGGAGGGAGATTCAATATCTGTCTGACTCCGGGCTTTTGTGATGGGACGGTGTGGAGGGAGATTCACTCTGTGTCTGACGCAGGGTTTTTGTGATGGGCCGGTGTTTATGGAGTTTCACCTTTTGTCTGACCCCGCCAGTGTGTGATGGGTCGCTGATGAGGGAGATTCACTCTGTGTCTGACCCAGGGAATGTGTGATGGGACGGTGAGGAGGGAGATTCAATATATGTCTGACCCCGGGCTTTTGTGATGGGACGGTGTGGATGGAGATTCACTCTCTGTCTGACCCCGGGAGTTTGTGATGGGACGGTGTGGATGGAGATTCACTCTGTGTCTGACCCCGGGAAAGTGTGATGGGACGGTGTGGATGGAGATTCACTCTGTGCCAGACCCCGGGAGAGTGTGATGGGACGGCGTGGAGGGAGATTCACTCTGTTTCTGACCCCGGGAGTTTGTGATGGAAATGTGTGGTTGCAGATTCACTCTATGTCTGACCACGGAATTTGTGAATGGACGGTGTGGAGGGAGTTTCGATCTGTGTCTGACATCGGCAATGTGTGATGGGACGGTTTGGATGGAGATTCACTCTGTGTCTGACCCCGGGCTTTTGTGATGGAACGGTGAGGAGGGAGATTCAATATCTGTCTGACCCCGGGCTTTTGTGATGGGACGGTGTGGAGGGAGATTCACTCTGTGTCTGACCCCTTGAGTTTGTGATGGGCCGGTGTGTATGGAGATTCACTTTGTGTCTGACCCAGGGTTTTTGTGATGGGCCGGTGTTAATGGAGATTCACCTTGTGTCTGACCCCGCCAGTGTGTGATGGGACGGTGATGAGGGAGATTCACTCTGAGTCTGACCCAGGGAATGTGTGATGGGACGGTTTGGATGCAGTTTCACTCTGTGTCTGAACCCGGGCTTTTGTGATGGGACGGTGAGGAGGGAGATTCAATATCTGTCTGACCCCGGGCTTTTGTGATGGGACGGTGTGGAGGGAGATTCACTCTGTGTCTGACCCCGGGCTTTTGTGATGGGACGGTGAGTAGGGAGATTCAATCTGTGTCTGACCCCGTGAGTTCGTGATGGGCCGGTGTGGATGGAGATTCCCTCTGTGTCTGACCCCGGGAGTGTGTGATGGGACGGTGTGTTTGGAAATTCCCTCTGTGTCTGACCCCGGGAGTGTGTGATGGGTCGGTGAGGAGGGAGATTCACTCTGTGTCTGACCACGGGAACGTGTGATGGGACGGATTGGATGCAGATTCACTCTGTGCCTGTCGCCGGGAGTGTGTGATGGGACGGTGAGGAGGGAGATTTACTCTTTGTCTGACCCCGGCAGTTTGTGATGGAAAGGTGTGGATGCAGATTCACTCTATGTCTGACCACTGGAATTTGTGATGGGATGATGTGGAAGGAGATTCACTCTGTGTCTGACCACGGCATTGTGTGATGGGACGGTTTGGATGGAGGTTCACTCAGTGTCTGACCCCAGGCTTTTGTGATGGGTTTGTGTGGAGGGAGATTCACTCTGTGTCTGACCCCGTGAAAGTGTGATGGGACCGTTTGGATGGAGATTCACTCTGTGTCTGACCCCGCACTTTTGTGATGGGACAGTGTGGATGGAGATTCACTCTATGTCTGACCCCGCACTTTTGTGATGGGACGGTGTGGATGGAGATTCACTCTGTGTCAGACCCCGGGAGTGTGTGATGGGACGGTGTGGAGGGATATTCACTCTGTTTCTGACCCCGGGAGTTTGTGATGGAAATGTGTGGATGCAGATTCACTCTATGTCTGACCACGGAATTTGTGATTGGACGGGGTGGAGGGAGTTTCAATCTGTGTCTGACATCGGCAATGTGTGATGGGACGGTTTGGATTGAGATTCACTTTGTGTCTGACCCCGGTCTATTGTGATGGGACGGTGTGGAGGGAGATTCACACTGAGTCTGACCCCGGGAGTTTGTGATGGGACGGTGTGATTGGAAATTCACTCTGTGTCTGACCCCGGGAGTGTGTGTTGGGACGGTGAGGAGGGAGATTCACTCTTTGTCTGACCCCGGCAGTTTGTGATGGAAAGGTGTGGATGCAGATTCACTCTATGTCTCACCCCTGGAATTTGTGATGGGATGGTGTGGAAGGAGATTCACTCTGTGTCTGACCACGGCAATGTGTGATGGAAAGGTGTGGATGCAGTTTCACTCTATGTCTTACCCCTGGAATTTGTGATGGGATGGTGTGGAGGGAGATTCACTCTGTGTCTGACCCCGTGAAAGTGTGATGGGACCGTTTGGATGGAGATTCACTCTGTGTCTGACCCCGCACTTTTGTGATGGGACAGTGTGGATGGAGATTCACTCTATGTCTGACCCCGCACTTTTGTGATGGGACGGTGTGGATGGAGATTCACTCTGTGTCAGACCCCGGGAGTGTGTGATGGGACGGTGTGGAGGGATATTCACTCTGTTTCTGACCCCGGGAGTTTGTGATGGAAATGTGTGGATGCAGATTCACTCTATGTCTGACCACGGAATTTGTGATTGGACGGGGTGGAGGGAGTTTCAATCTGTGTCTGACATCGGCAATGTGTGATGGGACGGTTTGGATTGAGATTCACTCTGTGTCTGACCCCGGGCTTTTGTGATGGAACGGTGAGGAGGGAGATTCACTCTGTGTCTGACGCCGGGCTTTTGTGATGGGACGGTGAGGAGGGAGATTCAATATCTGTCTGACCCCGGGCTTTTGTGATGGGACAGTGTGGAGGGAAATTCACTCTGTGTCTGACCCCTTGAGTTTGTGATGGGACGGTGATGAGGGAGATTCACTCTGTGTCTGACCCAGGGAATGTGTGATGGGACGGTTTGGATGCAGATTCACTGTGTCTGACCCCGGGAGTCTTGATTGGACGGTGAGAAGGGAGCTTTACTCTTTGTCTGACCCCGGGAGTATGTGATGGGACGGTGTGGATGGAGATTCACTCTGTGTCTGACCCCGGGAAAGTGTGATGGGACGGTGTGGATGGAGATTCACTCTGTGCCAGACCCCGGGAGAGTGTGATGGGACGGTGTGGAGGGAGATTCACTCTGTTTCTGACCCCGGGAGTTTGTGATGGAAATGTGTGGTTGCAGATTCACTCTATGTCTGACCACGGAATTTGTGAATGGACGGTGTGGAGGGAGTTTCGATCTGTGTCTGACATCGGCAATGTGTGATGGGACGGTTTGGATGGAGATTCACTCTGTGTCTGACCCCGGGCTTTTGTGATGGAACGGTGAGGAGGGAGATTCAATATCTGTCTGACCCCGGGCTTTTGTGATGGGACGGTGTGGAGGGAGATTCACTCTGTGTCTGACCCCTTGAGTTTGTGATGGGCCGGTGTGTATGGAGATTCACTTTGTGTCTGACCCATGGTTTTTGTGATGGGCCGGTGTTAATGGAGATTCACCTTGTGTCTGACCCCGCCAGTGTGTGATGGGACGGTGATGAGGGAGATTCACTCTGAGTCTGACCCAGGGAATGTGTGATGGGACGGTTTGGATGCAGTTTCACTCTGTGTCTGAACCCGGGCTTTTGTGATGGGACGGTGAGGAGGGAGATTCAATATCTGTCTGACCCCGGGCTTTTGTGATGGGACGGTGTGGAGGGAGATTCACTCTGTGTCTGACCCCGGGCTTTTGTGATGGGACGGTGAGTAGGGAGATTCAATCTGTGTCTGACCCCGTGAGTTCGTGATGGGCCGGTGTGGATGGAGATTCCCTCTGTGTCTGACCCCGGGAGTGTGTGATGGGACGGTGTGTTTGGAAATTCCCTCTGTGTCTGACCCCGGGAGTGTGTGATGGGTCGGTGAGGAGGGAGATTCACTCTGTGTCTGACCACGGGAACGTGTGATGGGACGGATTGGATGCAGATTCACTCTGTGCCTGTCGCCGGGAGTGTGTGATGGGACGGTGAGGAGGGAGATTTACTCTTTGTCTGACCCCGGCAGTTTGTGATGGAAAGGTGTGGATGCAGATTCACTCTATGTCTGACCACTGGAATTTGTGATGGGATGATGTGGAAGGAGATTCACTCTGTGTCTGACCACGGCATTGTGTGATGGGACGGTTTGGATGGAGGTTCACTCAGTGTCTGACCCCAGGCTTTTGTGATGGGTTTGTGTGGAGGGAGATTCACTCTGTGTCTGACCCCGTGAAAGTGTGATGGGACCGTTTGGATGGAGATTCACTCTGTGTCTGACCCCGCACTTTTGTGATGGGACAGTGTGGATGGAGATTCACTCTATGTCTGACCCCGCACTTTTGTGATGGGACGGTGTGGATGGAGATTCACTCTGTGTCAGACCCCGGGAGTGTGTGATGGGACGGTGTGGAGGGATATTCACTCTGTTTCTGACCCCGGGAGTTTGTGATGGAAATGTGTGGATGCAGATTCACTCTATGTCTGACCACGGAATTTGTGATTGGACGGGGTGGAGGGAGTTTCAATCTGTGTCTGACATCGGCAATGTGTGATGGGACGGTTTGGATTGAGATTCACTTTGTGTCTGACCCCGGTCTATTGTGATGGGACGGTGTGGAGGGAGATTCACACTGAGTCTGACCCCGGGAGTTTGTGATGGGACGGTGTGATTGGAAATTCACTCTGTGTCTGACCCCGGGAGTGTGTGTTGGGACGGTGAGGAGGGAGATTCACTCTTTGTCTGACCCCGGCAGTTTGTGATGGAAAGGTGTGGATGCAGATTCACTCTATGTCTCACCCCTGGAATTTGTGATGGGATGGTGTGGAAGGAGATTCACTCTGTGTCTGACCACGGCAATGTGTGATGGAAAGGTGTGGATGCAGTTTCACTCTATGTCTTACCCCTGGAATTTGTGATGGGATGGTGTGGAGGGAGATTCACTCTGTGTCTGACCCCGTGAAAGTGTGATGGGACCGTTTGGATGGAGATTCACTCTGTGTCTGACCCCGCACTTTTGTGATGGGACAGTGTGGATGGAGATTCACTCTATGTCTGACCCCGCACTTTTGTGATGGGACGGTGTGGATGGAGATTCACTCTGTGTCAGACCCCGGGAGTGTGTGATGGGACGGTGTGGAGGGATATTCACTCTGTTTCTGACCCCGGGAGTTTGTGATGGAAATGTGTGGATGCAGATTCACTCTATGTCTGACCACGGAATTTGTGATTGGACGGGGTGGAGGGAGTTTCAATCTGTGTCTGACATCGGCAATGTGTGATGGGACGGTTTGGATTGAGATTCACTCTGTGTCTGACCCCGGGCTTTTGTGATGGAACGGTGAGGAGGGAGATTCACTCTGTGTCTGACCCCAGGCTTTTGTGATGGGTTTGTGTGGAGGGAGATTCACTCTGTGTCTGACCCCGGGAGATTGTGATGGGACGGTTTGGATGGGGATTCACTCTGTGTCTGACCGCGGGGAAGTGTTAAGTGGCGTTTTGGATGTAGATTCACTCTGTGTCTGACCCCGGGCTTTTGTGATGGGAAGGTCTGAATGGAGATTCACTCTGTGTCTGACCCCGGGAGTTTGTGATGGGACGGTGTGGATGGAGATTCACTCTGTGTCTGACCCCGGGAATGTGTGATGGGACGGTGTGGAGGGAGATTCACTCTGTTTCTGACCCCGGGAGTTTGTGATGGAAATGTGTGGTTGCAGATTCACTCTATGTCTGACCACGGAATTTGTGAATGGACGGTGTGGTGGGAGTTTCAATCTGTCTCTGACATCGGCAATGTGTGATGGGACGGTTTGGATGGAGATTCACTCTGTGTCTGACCCCGGGCTTTTGTGATGGAACGGTGAGGAGGGAGATTCACTCTGTGTCTGACCCCGGGCTTTTGTGATGGGACGGTGAGGAGGGCGATTCAATATCTGTCTGACCCCGGGCTTTTGTGATGGGACGGTGTGGAGGGAGATTCACTCTGTGTCTGACCCCTTGAATTTGTGATGGGCCGGTGTGTATGGAGATTCACTTTGTGTCTGACCCAGGGTTTTTGTGATGGGCCGGTGTTAATGGAGATTCACCTTGTGTCTGACCCCGCCAGTGTGTGATGGGACGGTGATGAGGGAGATTCACTCTGTGTCTGACCCAGGGAATGTGTGATGGGACGGTTTGGATGCAGATTCACTCTGTGTCTGACCCCGGGCTTTTGTGATGGGACGGTGAGGAGGGAGATTCAATATCTGTCTGACCCCGGGCTTTTGTGATGGGACGGTGTGGAGGGAGATTCACTTTGTGTCTGACCCCGGGTTTTTGTGATGGGCCGGTGTGGATGGAGATTCACTCTGAGTCTGACCCAGGGAAAGTATGATGGGACGGTTAGGATGGACATTCACTTTGTGTCTGACCCCGGGTTTTTGTGATGGGAAGGTCTGGATGGATTTTCACTCTCTGTCTGACCCCGGGCTTTTGTGATGGGACGGTGAGGAGGGAGATTCAATATCTGTCTGACTCCGGGCTTTTGTGATGGGACGGTGTGGAGGGAGATTCACTCTGTGTCTGACGCAGGGTTTTTGTGATGGGCCGGTGTTTATGGAGTTTCACCTTTTGTCTGACCCCGCCAGTGTGTGATGGGTCGCTGATGAGGGAGATTCACTCTGTGTCTGACCCAGGGAATGTGTGATGGGACGGTGAGGAGGGAGATTCAATATATGTCTGACCCCGGGCTTTTGTGATGGGACGGTGTGGATGGAGATTCACTCTCTGTCTGACCCCGGGAGTTTGTGATGGGACGGTGTGGATGGAGATTCACTCTGTGTCTGACCCCGGGAAAGTGTGATGGGACGGTGTGGATGGAGATTCACTCTGTGCCAGACCCCGGGAGAGTGTGATGGGACGGCGTGGAGGGAGATTCACTCTGTTTCTGACCCCGGGAGTTTGTGATGGAAATGTGTGGTTGCAGATTCACTCTATGTCTGACCACGGAATTTGTGAATGGACGGTGTGGAGGGAGTTTCGATCTGTGTCTGACATCGGCAATGTGTGATGGGACGGTTTGGATGGAGATTCACTCTGTGTCTGACCCCGGGCTTTTGTGATGGAACGGTGAGGAGGGAGATTCAATATCTGTCTGACCCCGGGCTTTTGTGATGGGACGGTGTGGAGGGAGATTCACTCTGTGTCTGACCCCTTGAGTTTGTGATGGGCCGGTGTGTATGGAGATTCACTTTGTGTCTGACCCAGGGTTTTTGTGATGGGCCGGTGTTAATGGAGATTCACCTTGTGTCTGACCCCGCCAGTGTGTGATGGGACGGTGATGAGGGAGATTCACTCTGAGTCTGACCCAGGGAATGTGTGATGGGACGGTTTGGATGCAGTTTCACTCTGTGTCTGAACCCGGGCTTTTGTGATGGGACGGTGAGGAGGGAGATTCAATATCTGTCTGACCCCGGGCTTTTGTGATGGGACGGTGTGGAGGGAGATTCACTCTGTGTCTGACCCCGGGCTTTTGTGATGGGACGGTGAGTAGGGAGATTCAATCTGTGTCTGACCCCGTGAGTTCGTGATGGGCCGGTGTGGATGGAGATTCCCTCTGTGTCTGACCCCGGGAGTGTGTGATGGGACGGTGTGTTTGGAAATTCCCTCTGTGTCTGACCCCGGGAGTGTGTGATGGGTCGGTGAGGAGGGAGATTCACTCTGTGTCTGACCACGGGAACGTGTGATGGGACGGATTGGATGCAGATTCACTCTGTGCCTGTCGCCGGGAGTGTGTGATGGGACGGTGAGGAGGGAGATTTACTCTTTGTCTGACCCCGGCAGTTTGTGATGGAAAGGTGTGGATGCAGATTCACTCTATGTCTGACCACTGGAATTTGTGATGGGATGATGTGGAAGGAGATTCACTCTGTGTCTGACCACGGCATTGTGTGATGGGACGGTTTGGATGGAGGTTCACTCAGTGTCTGACCCCAGGCTTTTGTGATGGGTTTGTGTGGAGGGAGATTCACTCTGTGTCTGACCCCGTGAAAGTGTGATGGGACCGTTTGGATGGAGATTCACTCTGTGTCTGACCCCGCACTTTTGTGATGGGACAGTGTGGATGGAGATTCACTCTATGTCTGACCCCGCACTTTTGTGATGGGACGGTGTGGATGGAGATTCACTCTGTGTCAGACCCCGGGAGTGTGTGATGGGACGGTGTGGAGGGATATTCACTCTGTTTCTGACCCCGGGAGTTTGTGATGGAAATGTGTGGATGCAGATTCACTCTATGTCTGACCACGGAATTTGTGATTGGACGGGGTGGAGGGAGTTTCAATCTGTGTCTGACATCGGCAATGTGTGATGGGACGGTTTGGATTGAGATTCACTTTGTGTCTGACCCCGGTCTATTGTGATGGGACGGTGTGGAGGGAGATTCACACTGAGTCTGACCCCGGGAGTTTGTGATGGGACGGTGTGATTGGAAATTCACTCTGTGTCTGACCCCGGGAGTGTGTGTTGGGACGGTGAGGAGGGAGATTCACTCTTTGTCTGACCCCGGCAGTTTGTGATGGAAAGGTGTGGATGCAGATTCACTCTATGTCTCACCCCTGGAATTTGTGATGGGATGGTGTGGAAGGAGATTCACTCTGTGTCTGACCACGGCAATGTGTGATGGAAAGGTGTGGATGCAGTTTCACTCTATGTCTTACCCCTGGAATTTGTGATGGGATGGTGTGGAGGGAGATTCACTCTGTGTCTGACCCCGTGAAAGTGTGATGGGACCGTTTGGATGGAGATTCACTCTGTGTCTGACCCCGCACTTTTGTGATGGGACAGTGTGGATGGAGATTCACTCTATGTCTGACCCCGCACTTTTGTGATGGGACGGTGTGGATGGAGATTCACTCTGTGTCAGACCCCGGGAGTGTGTGATGGGACGGTGTGGAGGGATATTCACTCTGTTTCTGACCCCGGGAGTTTGTGATGGAAATGTGTGGATGCAGATTCACTCTATGTCTGACCACGGAATTTGTGATTGGACGGGGTGGAGGGAGTTTCAATCTGTGTCTGACATCGGCAATGTGTGATGGGACGGTTTGGATTGAGATTCACTCTGTGTCTGACCCCGGGCTTTTGTGATGGAACGGTGAGGAGGGAGATTCACTCTGTGTCTGACGCCGGGCTTTTGTGATGGGACGGTGAGGAGGGAGATTCAATATCTGTCTGACCCCGGGCTTTTGTGATGGGACAGTGTGGAGGGAAATTCACTCTGTGTCTGACCCCTTGAGTTTGTGATGGGACGGTGATGAGGGAGATTCACTCTGTGTCTGACCCAGGGAATGTGTGATGGGACGGTTTGGATGCAGATTCACTGTGTCTGACCCCGGGAGTCTTGATTGGACGGTGAGAAGGGAGCTTTACTCTTTGTCTGACCCCGGGAGTATGTGATGGGACGGTGTGGATGGAGATTCACTCTGTGTCTGACCCCGGGAAAGTGTGATGGGACGGTGTGGATGGAGATTCACTCTGTGCCAGACCCCGGGAGAGTGTGATGGGACGGTGTGGAGGGAGATTCACTCTGTTTCTGACCCCGGGAGTTTGTGATGGAAATGTGTGGTTGCAGATTCACTCTATGTCTGACCACGGAATTTGTGAATGGACGGTGTGGAGGGAGTTTCGATCTGTGTCTGACATCGGCAATGTGTGATGGGACGGTTTGGATGGAGATTCACTCTGTGTCTGACCCCGGGCTTTTGTGATGGAACGGTGAGGAGGGAGATTCAATATCTGTCTGACCCCGGGCTTTTGTGATGGGACGGTGTGGAGGGAGATTCACTCTGTGTCTGACCCCTTGAGTTTGTGATGGGCCGGTGTGTATGGAGATTCACTTTGTGTCTGACCCATGGTTTTTGTGATGGGCCGGTGTTAATGGAGATTCACCTTGTGTCTGACCCCGCCAGTGTGTGATGGGACGGTGATGAGGGAGATTCACTCTGAGTCTGACCCAGGGAATGTGTGATGGGACGGTTTGGATGCAGTTTCACTCTGTGTCTGAACCCGGGCTTTTGTGATGGGACGGTGAGGAGGGAGATTCAATATCTGTCTGACCCCGGGCTTTTGTGATGGGACGGTGTGGAGGGAGATTCACTCTGTGTCTGACCCCGGGCTTTTGTGATGGGACGGTGAGTAGGGAGATTCAATCTGTGTCTGACCCCGTGAGTTCGTGATGGGCCGGTGTGGATGGAGATTCCCTCTGTGTCTGACCCCGGGAGTGTGTGATGGGACGGTGTGTTTGGAAATTCCCTCTGTGTCTGACCCCGGGAGTGTGTGATGGGTCGGTGAGGAGGGAGATTCACTCTGTGTCTGACCACGGGAACGTGTGATGGGACGGATTGGATGCAGATTCACTCTGTGCCTGTCGCCGGGAGTGTGTGATGGGACGGTGAGGAGGGAGATTTACTCTTTGTCTGACCCCGGCAGTTTGTGATGGAAAGGTGTGGATGCAGATTCACTCTATGTCTGACCACTGGAATTTGTGATGGGATGATGTGGAAGGAGATTCACTCTGTGTCTGACCACGGCATTGTGTGATGGGACGGTTTGGATGGAGGTTCACTCAGTGTCTGACCCCAGGCTTTTGTGATGGGTTTGTGTGGAGGGAGATTCACTCTGTGTCTGACCCCGTGAAAGTGTGATGGGACCGTTTGGATGGAGATTCACTCTGTGTCTGACCCCGCACTTTTGTGATGGGACAGTGTGGATGGAGATTCACTCTATGTCTGACCCCGCACTTTTGTGATGGGACGGTGTGGATGGAGATTCACTCTGTGTCAGACCCCGGGAGTGTGTGATGGGACGGTGTGGAGGGATATTCACTCTGTTTCTGACCCCGGGAGTTTGTGATGGAAATGTGTGGATGCAGATTCACTCTATGTCTGACCACGGAATTTGTGATTGGACGGGGTGGAGGGAGTTTCAATCTGTGTCTGACATCGGCAATGTGTGATGGGACGGTTTGGATTGAGATTCACTTTGTGTCTGACCCCGGTCTATTGTGATGGGACGGTGTGGAGGGAGATTCACACTGAGTCTGACCCCGGGAGTTTGTGATGGGACGGTGTGATTGGAAATTCACTCTGTGTCTGACCCCGGGAGTGTGTGTTGGGACGGTGAGGAGGGAGATTCACTCTTTGTCTGACCCCGGCAGTTTGTGATGGAAAGGTGTGGATGCAGATTCACTCTATGTCTCACCCCTGGAATTTGTGATGGGATGGTGTGGAAGGAGATTCACTCTGTGTCTGACCACGGCAATGTGTGATGGAAAGGTGTGGATGCAGTTTCACTCTATGTCTTACCCCTGGAATTTGTGATGGGATGGTGTGGAGGGAGATTCACTCTGTGTCTGACCCCGTGAAAGTGTGATGGGACCGTTTGGATGGAGATTCACTCTGTGTCTGACCCCGCACTTTTGTGATGGGACAGTGTGGATGGAGATTCACTCTATGTCTGACCCCGCACTTTTGTGATGGGACGGTGTGGATGGAGATTCACTCTGTGTCAGACCCCGGGAGTGTGTGATGGGACGGTGTGGAGGGATATTCACTCTGTTTCTGACCCCGGGAGTTTGTGATGGAAATGTGTGGATGCAGATTCACTCTATGTCTGACCACGGAATTTGTGATTGGACGGGGTGGAGGGAGTTTCAATCTGTGTCTGACATCGGCAATGTGTGATGGGACGGTTTGGATTGAGATTCACTCTGTGTCTGACCCCGGGCTTTTGTGATGGAACGGTGAGGAGGGAGATTCACTCTGTGTCTGACGCCGGGCTTTTGTGATGGGACGGTGAGGAGGGAGATTCAATATCTGTCTGACCCCGGGCTTTTGTGATGGGACAGTGTGGAGGGAAATTCACTCTGTGTCTGACCCCTTGAGTTTGTGATGGGACGGTGATGAGGGAGATTCACTCTGTGTCTGACCCAGGGAATGTGTGATGGGACGGTTTGGATGCAGATTCACTGTGTCTGACCCCGGGAGTCTTGATTGGACGGTGAGAAGGGAGCTTTACTCTTTGTCTGACCCCGGGAGTATGTGATGGGACGGTGTGGATGGAGATTCACTCTGTGTCTGACCCCGGGAAAGTGTGATGGGACGGTGTGGATGGAGATTCACTCTGTGCCAGACCCCGGGAGAGTGTGATGGGACGGTGTGGAGGGAGATTCACTCTGTTTCTGACCCCGGGAGTTTGTGATGGAAATGTGTGGTTGCAGATTCACTCTATGTCTGACCACGGAATTTGTGAATGGACGGTGTGGAGGGAGTTTCGATCTGTGTCTGACATCGGCAATGTGTGATGGGACGGTTTGGATGGAGATTCACTCTGTGTCTGACCCCGGGCTTTTGTGATGGAACGGTGAGGAGGGAGATTCAATATCTGTCTGACCCCGGGCTTTTGTGATGGGACGGTGTGGAGGGAGATTCACTCTGTGTCTGACCCCTTGAGTTTGTGATGGGCCGGTGTGTATGGAGATTCACTTTGTGTCTGACCCATGGTTTTTGTGATGGGCCGGTGTTAATGGAGATTCACCTTGTGTCTGACCCCGCCAGTGTGTGATGGGACGGTGATGAGGGAGATTCACTCTGAGTCTGACCCAGGGAATGTGTGATGGGACGGTTTGGATGCAGTTTCACTCTGTGTCTGAACCCGGGCTTTTGTGATGGGACGGTGAGGAGGGAGATTCAATATCTGTCTGACCCCGGGCTTTTGTGATGGGACGGTGTGGAGGGAGATTCACTCTGTGTCTGACCCCGGGCTTTTGTGATGGGACGGTGAGTAGGGAGATTCAATCTGTGTCTGACCCCGTGAGTTCGTGATGGGCCGGTGTGGATGGAGATTCCCTCTGTGTCTGACCCCGGGAGTGTGTGATGGGACGGTGTGTTTGGAAATTCCCTCTGTGTCTGACCCCGGGAGTGTGTGATGGGTCGGTGAGGAGGGAGATTCACTCTGTGTCTGACCACGGGAACGTGTGATGGGACGGATTGGATGCAGATTCACTCTGTGCCTGTCGCCGGGAGTGTGTGATGGGACGGTGAGGAGGGAGATTTACTCTTTGTCTGACCCCGGCAGTTTGTGATGGAAAGGTGTGGATGCAGATTCACTCTATGTCTGACCACTGGAATTTGTGATGGGATGATGTGGAAGGAGATTCACTCTGTGTCTGACCACGGCATTGTGTGATGGGACGGTTTGGATGGAGGTTCACTCAGTGTCTGACCCCAGGCTTTTGTGATGGGTTTGTGTGGAGGGAGATTCACTCTGTGTCTGACCCCGGGAGATTGTGATGGGACGGTTTGGATGGGGATTCACTCTGTCTCTGACCGCGGGGAAGTGTTAAGGGGCGTTTTCGATGTAGATTCACTCTGTGTCTGACCCCGGGCTTTTGTGATGGGAAGGTCGGAATGGAGATTCACTCTTTGTCAGACCCCGGGAGAGTGTGATGGGACGGTGTGGAGGGAGATTCACTCTGTTTCTGACCCCGGGAGTTTGTGATGGAAATGTGTGGTTGCAGATTCACTCTATGTCTGACCACGGAATTTGTGAATGGACGGTGTGGAGGGAGTTTCAATCTGTGTCTGACATCGGCAATGTGTGATGGGACGGTTTGGATGGAGTTTCACTCTGTGTCTGACCCCGGGCTTTTGTGATGGAACGGTGAGGAGGGAGATTCACTCTGTGTCTGACCCCGGGCTTTTGTGATGGGACGGTGAGGAGGGAGATTCAATATCTGTCTGACCCCGGGCTTTTGTGCTGGGACGGTGTGGAGGGAGATTCACTCTGTGTCTGACCCCTTGAGTTTGTGATGGGCCGGTGTGTATGGAGATTCACTTTGTGTCTGACCCAGGGTTTTTGTGATCGGCCGGTGTTAATGGAGATTCACCTTGTGTCTGACCCCGCCAGTGTGTGATGGGACGGTGATGAGGGAGATTCACTCTGTGTCTGACCCAGGGAATGTGTGATGGGACGGTTTGGATGCAGATTCACTCTGTGTCTGACCCCGGGCTTTTGTGATGGGACGGTGAGGAGGGAGATTCAATATCTCTCTGACCCCGGGCTTTTGTGATGGGACGGTGTGGAGGGAGATTCACTCTGTGTCTGACCCCTTGAGTTTGTGATGGGCCGGTGTGTATGGAGATTCACTTTGTGACTGACCCCGGGTTTTTGTGATGGGCCGGTGTGGATGGAGATTCACTCTGGGTCTGACCCCGGGAGTGTGTGATGGGACGGTGATGAGGGATATTCACTCTGTGTCTGACCCAGGGAACGTGTGATGGGACGGTTTGGATGCAGATTCACTCTGTGTCTGACCCCTTGAGTTTGTGATGGGCCGGTGTGTATGGAGATTCACTTTGTGACTGACCCCGGGTTTTTGTGATGGGCCGGTGTGGATGGAGATTCACTCTGGGTCTGACCCCGGGAGTGTGTGATGGGTCGGTGAGGAGGGAGATTCACTCTGTGTCTGACCACGGGAACGTGTGATGGGACGGATTGGATGCAGATTCACTCTGTGCCTGTCGCCGGGAGTGTGTGATGGGACGGTGAGGAGGGAGATTTACTCTTTGTCTGACCCCGGCAGTTTGTGATGGAAAGGTGTGGATGCAGATTCACTCTATGTCTGACCACTGGAATTTGTGATGGGATGATGTGGAAGGAGATTCACTCTGTGTCTGACCACGGCATTGTGTGATGGGACGGTTTGGATGGAGGTTCACTCAGTGTCTGACCCCAGGCTTTTGTGATGGGTTTGTGTGGAGGGAGATTCACTCTGTGTCTGACCCCGTGAAAGTGTGATGGGACCGTTTGGATGGAGATTCACTCTGTGTCTGACCCCGCACTTTTGTGATGGGACAGTGTGGATGGAGATTCACTCTATGTCTGACCCCGCACTTTTGTGATGGGACGGTGTGGATGGAGATTCACTCTGTGTCAGACCCCGGGAGTGTGTGATGGGACGGTGTGGAGGGATATTCACTCTGTTTCTGACCCCGGGAGTTTGTGATGGAAATGTGTGGATGCAGATTCACTCTATGTCTGACCACGGAATTTGTGATTGGACGGGGTGGAGGGAGTTTCAATCTGTGTCTGACATCGGCAATGTGTGATGGGACGGTTTGGATTGAGATTCACTTTGTGTCTGACCCCGGTCTATTGTGATGGGACGGTGTGGAGGGAGATTCACACTGAGTCTGACCCCGGGAGTTTGTGATGGGACGGTGTGATTGGAAATTCACTCTGTGCCTGACCCCGGGAGTGTGTGTTGGGACGGTGAGGAGGGAGATTCACTCTTTGTCTGACCCCGGCAGTTTGTGATGGAAAGGTGTGGATGCAGATTCACTCTATGTCTCACCCCTGGAATTTGTGATGGGATGGTGTGGAAGGAGATTCACTCTGTGTCTGACCACGGCAATGTGTGATGGAAAGGTGTGGATGCAGTTTCACTCTATGTCTTACCCCTGGAATTTGTGATGGGATGGTGTGGAGGGAGATTCACTCTGTGTCTGACCCCGTGAAAGTGTGATGGGACCGTTTGGATGGAGATTCACTCTGTGTCTGACCCCGCACTTTTGTGATGGGACAGTGTGGATGGAGATTCACTCTATGTCTGACCCCGCACTTTTGTGATGGGACGGTGTGGATGGAGATTCACTCTGTGTCAGACCCCGGGAGTGTGAGATGGGACGGTGTGGAGGGATATTCACTCTGTTTCTGACCCCGGGAGTTTGTGATGGAAATGTGTGGATGCAGATTCACTCTATGTCTGACCACGGAATTTGTGATTGGACGGGGTGGAGGGAGTTTCAATCTGTGTCTGACATCGGCAATGTGTGATGGGACGGTTTGGATTGAGATTCACTCTGTGTCTGACCCCGGGCTTTTGTGATGGAACGGTGAGGAGGGAGATTCACTCTGTGTCTGACGCCGGGCTTTTGTGATGGGACGGTGAGGAGGGAGATTCAATATCTGTCTGACCCCGGGCTTTTGTGATGGGACAGTGTGGAGGGAAATTCACTCTGTGTCTGACCCCTTGAGTTTGTGATGGGACGGTGATGAGGGAGATTCACTCTGTGTCTGACCCAGGGAATGTGTGATGGGACGGTTTGGATGCAGATTCACTGTGTCTGACCCCGGGAGTCTTGATTGGACGGTGAGAAGGGAGCTTTACTCTTTGTCTGACCCCGGGAGTATGTGATGGGACGGTGTGGATGGAGATTCACTCTGTGTCTGACCCCGGGAAAGTGTGATGGGACGGTGTGGATGGAGATTCACTCTGTGCCAGACCCCGGGAGAGTGTGATGGGACGGTGTGGAGGGAGATTCAATCTGTTTCTGACCCCGGGAGTTTGTGATGGAAATGTGTGGTTGCAGATTCACTCTATGTCTGACCACGGAATTTGTGAATGGACGGTGTGGAGGGAGTTTCGATCTGTGTCTGACATCGGCAATGTGTGATGGGACGGTTTGGATGGAGATTCACTCTGTGTCTGACCCCGGGCTTTTGTGATGGAACGGTGAGGAGGGAGATTCAATATCTGTCTGACCCCGGGCTTTTGTGATGGGACGGTGTGGAGGGAGATTCACTCTGTGTCTGACCCCTTGAGTTTGTGATGGGACGGTTTGGATGCAGATTCACTCTGTTTCTGACCCCGGGCTTTTGTGATGGGACGGTGAGGAGGGAGATTCAATATCTCTCTGACCCCGGGCTTTTGTGATGGGACGGTGTGGAGGGAGATTCACTCTGTGTCTGACCCCTTGAGTTTGTGATGGGCCCGTGTGTATGGAGATTCACTTTGTGACTGACCCCGGGTTTTTGTGATGGGCCGGTGTGGATGGAGATTCACTCTGGGTCTGACCCCGGGAGTGTGTGATGGGACGGTGATGAGGGATATTCACTCTGTGTCTGACCCAGGGAACGTGTGATGGGACGGTTTGGATGCAGATTCACTCTGTGTCTGACCCCTTGAGTTTGTGATGGGCCGGTGTGTATGGAGATTCACTTTGTGACTGACCCCGGGTTTTTGTGATGGGCCGGTGTGGATGGAGATTCACTCTGGGTCTGACCCCGGGAGTGTGTGATGGGTCGGTGAGGAGGGAGATTCACTCTGTGTCTGACCACGGGAACGTGTGATGGGACGGATTGGATGCAGATTCACTCTGTGCCTGTCGCCGGGAGTGTGTGATGGGACGGTGAGGAGGGAGATTTACTCTTTGTCTGACCCCGGCAGTTTGTGATGGAAAGGTGTGGATGCAGATTCACTCTATGTCTGACCACTGGAATTTGTGATGGGATGATGTGGAAGGAGATTCACTCTGTGTCTGACCACGGCATTGTGTGATGGGACGGTTTGGATGGAGGTTCACTCAGTGTCTGACCCCAGGCTTTTGTGATGGGTTTGTGTGGAGGGAGATTCACTCTGTGTCTGACCCCGTGAAAGTGTGATGGGACCGTTTGGATGGAGATTCACTCTGTGTCTGACCCCGCACTTTTGTGATGGGACAGTGTGGATGGAGATTCACTCTATGTCTGACCCCGCACTTTTGTGATGGGACGGTGTGGATGGAGATTCACTCTGTGTCAGACCCCGGGAGTGTGTGATGGGACGGTGTGGAGGGATATTCACTCTGTTTCTGACCCCGGGAGTTTGTGATGGAAATGTGTGGATGCAGATTCACTCTATGTCTGACCACGGAATTTGTGATTGGACGGGGTGGAGGGAGTTTCAATCTGTGTCTGACATCGGCAATGTGTGATGGGACGGTTTGGATTGAGATTCACTTTGTGTCTGACCCCGGTCTATTGTGATGGGACGGTGTGGAGGGAGATTCACACTGAGTCTGACCCCGGGAGTTTGTGATGGGACGGTGTGATTGGAAATTCACTCTGTGCCTGACCCCGGGAGTGTGTGTTGGGACGGTGAGGAGGGAGATTCACTCTTTGTCTGACCCCGGCAGTTTGTGATGGAAAGGTGTGGATGCAGATTCACTCTATGTCTCACCCCTGGAATTTGTGATGGGATGGTGTGGAAGGAGATTCACTCTGTGTCTGACCACGGCAATGTGTGATGGAAAGGTGTGGATGCAGTTTCACTCTATGTCTTACCCCTGGAATTTGTGATGGGATGGTGTGGAGGGAGATTCACTCTGTGTCTGACCCCGTGAAAGTGTGATGGGACCGTTTGGATGGAGATTCACTCTGTGTCTGACCCCGCACTTTTGTGATGGGACAGTGTGGATGGAGATTCACTCTATGTCTGACCCCGCACTTTTGTGATGGGACGGTGTGGATGGAGATTCACTCTGTGTCAGACCCCGGGAGTGTGTGATGGGACGGTGTGGAGGGATATTCACTCTGTTTCTGACCCCGGGAGTTTGTGATGGAAATGTGTGGATGCAGATTCACTCTATGTCTGACCACGGAATTTGTGATTGGACGGGGTGGAGGGAGTTTCAATCTGTGTCTGACATCGGCAATGTGTGATGGGACGGTTTGGATTGAGATTCACTCTGTGTCTGACCCCGGGCTTTTGTGATGGAACGGTGAGGAGGGAGATTCACTCTGTGTCTGACGCCGGGCTTTTGTGATGGGACGGTGAGGAGGGAGATTCAATATCTGTCTGACCCCGGGCTTTTGTGATGGGACAGTGTGGAGGGAAATTCACTCTGTGTCTGACCCCTTGAGTTTGTGATGGGACGGTGATGAGGGAGATTCACTCTGTGTCTGACCCAGGGAATGTGTGATGGGACGGTTTGGATGCAGATTCACTGTGTCTGACCCCGGGAGTCTTGATTGGACGGTGAGAAGGGAGCTTTACTCTTTGTCTGACCCCGGGAGTATGTGATGGGACGGTGTGGATGGAGATTCACTCTGTGTCTGACCCCGGGAAAGTGTGATGGGACGGTGTGGATGGAGATTCACTCTGTGCCAGACCCCGGGAGAGTGTGATGGGACGGTGTGGAGGGAGATTCAATCTGTTTCTGACCCCGGGAGTTTGTGATGGAAATGTGTGGTTGCAGATTCACTCTATGTCTGACCACGGAATTTGTGAATGGACGGTGTGGAGGGAGTTTCGATCTGTGTCTGACATCGGCAATGTGTGATGGGACGGTTTGGATGGAGATTCACTCTGTGTCTGACCCCGGGCTTTTGTGATGGAACGGTGAGGAGGGAGATTCAATATCTGTCTGACCCCGGGCTTTTGTGATGGGACGGTGTGGAGGGAGATTCACTCTGTGTCTGACCCCTTGAGTTTGTGATGGGCCGGTGTGTATGGAGATTCACTTTGTGTCTGACCCAGGGTTTTTGTGATGGGCCGGTGTTAATGGAGATTCACCTTGTGTCTGACCCCGCCAGTGTGTGATGGGACGGTGATGAGGGAGATTCACTCTGAGTCTGACCCAGGGAATGTGTGATGGGACGGTTTGGATGCAGTTTCACTCTGTGTCTGAACCCGGGCTTTTGTGATGGGACGGTGAGGAGGGAGATTCAATATCTGTCTGACCCCGGGCTTTTGTGATGGGACGGTGTGGAGGGAGATTCACTCTGTGTCTGACCCCGGGCTTTTGTGATGGGACGGTGAGTAGGGAGATTCAATCTGTGTCTGACCCCGTGAGTTCGTGATGGGCCGGTGTGGATGGAGATTCCCTCTGTGTCTGACCCCGGGAGTGTGTGATGGGACGGTGTGGAGGGATATTCACTCTGTTTCTGACCCCGGGAGTTTGTGATGGAAATGTGTGGATGCAGATTCACTCTATGTCTGACCACGGAATTTGTGATTGGACGGGGTGGAGGGAGTTTCAATCTGTGTCTGACATCGGCAATGTGTGATGGGACGGTTTGGATTGAGATTCACTTTGTGTCTGACCCCGGTCTATTGTGATGGGACGGTGTGGAGGGAGATTCACACTGAGTCTGACCCCGGGAGTTTGTGATGGGACGGTGTGATTGGAAATTCACTCTGTGCCTGACCCCGGGAGTGTGTGTTGGGACGGTGAGGAGGGAGATTCACTCTTTGTCTGACCCCGGCAGTTTGTGATGGAAAGGTGTGGATGCAGATTCACTCTATGTCTCACCCCTGGAATTTGTGATGGGATGGTGTGGAAGGAGATTCACTCTGTGTCTGACCACGGCAATGTGTGATGGAAAGGTGTGGATGCAGTTTCACTCTATGTCTTACCCCTGGAATTTGTGATGGGATGGTGTGGAGGGAGATTCACTCTGTGTCTGACCCCGTGAAAGTGTGATGGGACCGTTTGGATGGAGATTCACTCTGTGTCTGACCCCGCACTTTTGTGATGGGACAGTGTGGATGGAGATTCACTCTATGTCTGACCCCGCACTTTTGTGATGGGACGGTGTGGATGGAGATTCACTCTGTGTCAGACCCCGGGAGTGTGTGATGGGACGGTGTGGAGGGATATTCACTCTGTTTCTGACCCCGGGAGTTTGTGATGGAAATGTGTGGATGCAGATTCACTCTATGTCTGACCACGGAATTTGTGATTGGACGGGGTGGAGGGAGTTTCAATCTGTGTCTGACCACGGCATTGTGTGATGGGACGGTTTGGATGGAGGTTCACTCAGTGTCTGACCCCAGGCTTTTGTGATGGGTTTGTGTGGAGGGAGATTCACTCTGTGTCTGACCCCGGGAGATTGTGATGGGACGGTTTGGATGGGGATTCACTCTGTCTCTGACCGCGGGGAAGTGTTAAGGGGCGTTTTCGATGTAGATTCACTCTGTGTCTGACCCCGGGCTTTTGTGATGGGAAGGTCGGAATGGAGATTCACTCTTTGTCAGACCCCGGGAGAGTGTGATGGGACGGTGTGGAGGGAGATTCACTCTGTTTCTGACCCCGGGAGTTTGTGATGGAAATGTGTGGTTGCAGATTCACTCTATGTCTGACCACGGAATTTGTGAATGGACGGTGTGGAGGGAGTTTCAATCTGTGTCTGACATCGGCAATGTGTGATGGGACGGTTTGGATGGAGTTTCACTCTGTGTCTGACCCCGGGCTTTTGTGATGGAACGGTGAGGAGGGAGATTCACTCTGTGTCTGACCCCGGGCTTTTGTGATGGGACGGTGAGGAGGGAGATTCAATATCTGTCTGACCCCGGGCTTTTGTGCTGGGACGGTGTGGAGGGAGATTCACTCTGTGTCTGACCCCTTGAGTTTGTGATGGGCCGGTGTGTATGGAGATTCACTTTGTGTCTGACCCAGGGTTTTTGTGATCGGCCGGTGTTAATGGAGATTCACCTTGTGTCTGACCCCGCCAGTGTGTGATGGGACGGTGATGAGGGAGATTCACTCTGTGTCTGACCCAGGGAATGTGTGATGGGACGGTTTGGATGCAGATTCACTCTGTGTCTGACCCCGGGCTTTTGTGATGGGACGGTGAGGAGGGAGATTCAATATCTCTCTGACCCCGGGCTTTTGTGATGGGACGGTGTGGAGGGAGATTCACTCTGTGTCTGACCCCTTGAGTTTGTGATGGGCCGGTGTGTATGGAGATTCACTTTGTGACTGACCCCGGGTTTTTGTGATGGGCCGGTGTGGATGGAGATTCACTCTGGGTCTGACCCCGGGAGTGTGTGATGGGACGGTGATGAGGGATATTCACTCTGTGTCTGACCCAGGGAACGTGTGATGGGACGGTTTGGATGCAGATTCACTCTGTGTCTGACCCCTTGAGTTTGTGATGGGCCGGTGTGTATGGAGATTCACTTTGTGACTGACCCCGGGTTTTTGTGATGGGCCGGTGTGGATGGAGATTCACTCTGGGTCTGACCCCGGGAGTGTGTGATGGGTCGGTGAGGAGGGAGATTCACTCTGTGTCTGACCACGGGAACGTGTGATGGGACGGATTGGATGCAGATTCACTCTGTGCCTGTCGCCGGGAGTGTGTGATGGGACGGTGAGGAGGGAGATTTACTCTTTGTCTGACCCCGGCAGTTTGTGATGGAAAGGTGTGGATGCAGATTCACTCTATGTCTGACCACTGGAATTTGTGATGGGATGATGTGGAAGGAGATTCACTCTGTGTCTGACCACGGCATTGTGTGATGGGACGGTTTGGATGGAGGTTCACTCAGTGTCTGACCCCAGGCTTTTGTGATGGGTTTGTGTGGAGGGAGATTCACTCTGTGTCTGACCCCGTGAAAGTGTGATGGGACCGTTTGGATGGAGATTCACTCTGTGTCTGACCCCGCACTTTTGTGATGGGACAGTGTGGATGGAGATTCACTCTATGTCTGACCCCGCACTTTTGTGATGGGACGGTGTGGATGGAGATTCACTCTGTGTCAGACCCCGGGAGTGTGTGATGGGACGGTGTGGAGGGATATTCACTCTGTTTCTGACCCCGGGAGTTTGTGATGGAAATGTGTGGATGCAGATTCACTCTATGTCTGACCACGGAATTTGTGATTGGACGGGGTGGAGGGAGTTTCAATCTGTGTCTGACATCGGCAATGTGTGATGGGACGGTTTGGATTGAGATTCACTTTGTGTCTGACCCCGGTCTATTGTGATGGGACGGTGTGGAGGGAGATTCACACTGAGTCTGACCCCGGGAGTTTGTGATGGGACGGTGTGATTGGAAATTCACTCTGTGCCTGACCCCGGGAGTGTGTGTTGGGACGGTGAGGAGGGAGATTCACTCTTTGTCTGACCCCGGCAGTTTGTGATGGAAAGGTGTGGATGCAGATTCACTCTATGTCTCACCCCTGGAATTTGTGATGGGATGGTGTGGAAGGAGATTCACTCTGTGTCTGACCACGGCAATGTGTGATGGAAAGGTGTGGATGCAGTTTCACTCTATGTCTTACCCCTGGAATTTGTGATGGGATGGTGTGGAGGGAGATTCACTCTGTGTCTGACCCCGTGAAAGTGTGATGGGACCGTTTGGATGGAGATTCACTCTGTGTCTGACCCCGCACTTTTGTGATGGGACAGTGTGGATGGAGATTCACTCTATGTCTGACCCCGCACTTTTGTGATGGGACGGTGTGGATGGAGATTCACTCTGTGTCAGACCCCGGGAGTGTGAGATGGGACGGTGTGGAGGGATATTCACTCTGTTTCTGACCCCGGGAGTTTGTGATGGAAATGTGTGGATGCAGATTCACTCTATGTCTGACCACGGAATTTGTGATTGGACGGGGTGGAGGGAGTTTCAATCTGTGTCTGACATCGGCAATGTGTGATGGGACGGTTTGGATTGAGATTCACTCTGTGTCTGACCCCGGGCTTTTGTGATGGAACGGTGAGGAGGGAGATTCACTCTGTGTCTGACGCCGGGCTTTTGTGATGGGACGGTGAGGAGGGAGATTCAATATCTGTCTGACCCCGGGCTTTTGTGATGGGACAGTGTGGAGGGAAATTCACTCTGTGTCTGACCCCTTGAGTTTGTGATGGGACGGTGATGAGGGAGATTCACTCTGTGTCTGACCCAGGGAATGTGTGATGGGACGGTTTGGATGCAGATTCACTGTGTCTGACCCCGGGAGTCTTGATTGGACGGTGAGAAGGGAGCTTTACTCTTTGTCTGACCCCGGGAGTATGTGATGGGACGGTGTGGATGGAGATTCACTCTGTGTCTGACCCCGGGAAAGTGTGATGGGACGGTGTGGATGGAGATTCACTCTGTGCCAGACCCCGGGAGAGTGTGATGGGACGGTGTGGAGGGAGATTCAATCTGTTTCTGACCCCGGGAGTTTGTGATGGAAATGTGTGGTTGCAGATTCACTCTATGTCTGACCACGGAATTTGTGAATGGACGGTGTGGAGGGAGTTTCGATCTGTGTCTGACATCGGCAATGTGTGATGGGACGGTTTGGATGGAGATTCACTCTGTGTCTGACCCCGGGCTTTTGTGATGGAACGGTGAGGAGGGAGATTCAATATCTGTCTGACCCCGGGCTTTTGTGATGGGACGGTGTGGAGGGAGATTCACTCTGTGTCTGACCCCTTGAGTTTGTGATGGGACGGTTTGGATGCAGATTCACTCTGTTTCTGACCCCGGGCTTTTGTGATGGGACGGTGAGGAGGGAGATTCAATATCTCTCTGACCCCGGGCTTTTGTGATGGGACGGTGTGGAGGGAGATTCACTCTGTGTCTGACCCCTTGAGTTTGTGATGGGCCCGTGTGTATGGAGATTCACTTTGTGACTGACCCCGGGTTTTTGTGATGGGCCGGTGTGGATGGAGATTCACTCTGGGTCTGACCCCGGGAGTGTGTGATGGGACGGTGATGAGGGATATTCACTCTGTGTCTGACCCAGGGAACGTGTGATGGGACGGTTTGGATGCAGATTCACTCTGTGTCTGACCCCTTGAGTTTGTGATGGGCCGGTGTGTATGGAGATTCACTTTGTGACTGACCCCGGGTTTTTGTGATGGGCCGGTGTGGATGGAGATTCACTCTGGGTCTGACCCCGGGAGTGTGTGATGGGTCGGTGAGGAGGGAGATTCACTCTGTGTCTGACCACGGGAACGTGTGATGGGACGGATTGGATGCAGATTCACTCTGTGCCTGTCGCCGGGAGTGTGTGATGGGACGGTGAGGAGGGAGATTTACTCTTTGTCTGACCCCGGCAGTTTGTGATGGAAAGGTGTGGATGCAGATTCACTCTATGTCTGACCACTGGAATTTGTGATGGGATGATGTGGAAGGAGATTCACTCTGTGTCTGACCACGGCATTGTGTGATGGGACGGTTTGGATGGAGGTTCACTCAGTGTCTGACCCCAGGCTTTTGTGATGGGTTTGTGTGGAGGGAGATTCACTCTGTGTCTGACCCCGTGAAAGTGTGATGGGACCGTTTGGATGGAGATTCACTCTGTGTCTGACCCCGCACTTTTGTGATGGGACAGTGTGGATGGAGATTCACTCTATGTCTGACCCCGCACTTTTGTGATGGGACGGTGTGGATGGAGATTCACTCTGTGTCAGACCCCGGGAGTGTGTGATGGGACGGTGTGGAGGGATATTCACTCTGTTTCTGACCCCGGGAGTTTGTGATGGAAATGTGTGGATGCAGATTCACTCTATGTCTGACCACGGAATTTGTGATTGGACGGGGTGGAGGGAGTTTCAATCTGTGTCTGACATCGGCAATGTGTGATGGGACGGTTTGGATTGAGATTCACTTTGTGTCTGACCCCGGTCTATTGTGATGGGACGGTGTGGAGGGAGATTCACACTGAGTCTGACCCCGGGAGTTTGTGATGGGACGGTGTGATTGGAAATTCACTCTGTGCCTGACCCCGGGAGTGTGTGTTGGGACGGTGAGGAGGGAGATTCACTCTTTGTCTGACCCCGGCAGTTTGTGATGGAAAGGTGTGGATGCAGATTCACTCTATGTCTCACCCCTGGAATTTGTGATGGGATGGTGTGGAAGGAGATTCACTCTGTGTCTGACCACGGCAATGTGTGATGGAAAGGTGTGGATGCAGTTTCACTCTATGTCTTACCCCTGGAATTTGTGATGGGATGGTGTGGAGGGAGATTCACTCTGTGTCTGACCCCGTGAAAGTGTGATGGGACCGTTTGGATGGAGATTCACTCTGTGTCTGACCCCGCACTTTTGTGATGGGACAGTGTGGATGGAGATTCACTCTATGTCTGACCCCGCACTTTTGTGATGGGACGGTGTGGATGGAGATTCACTCTGTGTCAGACCCCGGGAGTGTGTGATGGGACGGTGTGGAGGGATATTCACTCTGTTTCTGACCCCGGGAGTTTGTGATGGAAATGTGTGGATGCAGATTCACTCTATGTCTGACCACGGAATTTGTGATTGGACGGGGTGGAGGGAGTTTCAATCTGTGTCTGACATCGGCAATGTGTGATGGGACGGTTTGGATTGAGATTCACTCTGTGTCTGACCCCGGGCTTTTGTGATGGAACGGTGAGGAGGGAGATTCACTCTGTGTCTGACGCCGGGCTTTTGTGATGGGACGGTGAGGAGGGAGATTCAATATCTGTCTGACCCCGGGCTTTTGTGATGGGACAGTGTGGAGGGAAATTCACTCTGTGTCTGACCCCTTGAGTTTGTGATGGGACGGTGATGAGGGAGATTCACTCTGTGTCTGACCCAGGGAATGTGTGATGGGACGGTTTGGATGCAGATTCACTGTGTCTGACCCCGGGAGTCTTGATTGGACGGTGAGAAGGGAGCTTTACTCTTTGTCTGACCCCGGGAGTATGTGATGGGACGGTGTGGATGGAGATTCACTCTGTGTCTGACCCCGGGAAAGTGTGATGGGACGGTGTGGATGGAGATTCACTCTGTGCCAGACCCCGGGAGAGTGTGATGGGACGGTGTGGAGGGAGATTCAATCTGTTTCTGACCCCGGGAGTTTGTGATGGAAATGTGTGGTTGCAGATTCACTCTATGTCTGACCACGGAATTTGTGAATGGACGGTGTGGAGGGAGTTTCGATCTGTGTCTGACATCGGCAATGTGTGATGGGACGGTTTGGATGGAGATTCACTCTGTGTCTGACCCCGGGCTTTTGTGATGGAACGGTGAGGAGGGAGATTCAATATCTGTCTGACCCCGGGCTTTTGTGATGGGACGGTGTGGAGGGAGATTCACTCTGTGTCTGACCCCTTGAGTTTGTGATGGGCCGGTGTGTATGGAGATTCACTTTGTGTCTGACCCAGGGTTTTTGTGATGGGCCGGTGTTAATGGAGATTCACCTTGTGTCTGACCCCGCCAGTGTGTGATGGGACGGTGATGAGGGAGATTCACTCTGAGTCTGACCCAGGGAATGTGTGATGGGACGGTTTGGATGCAGTTTCACTCTGTGTCTGAACCCGGGCTTTTGTGATGGGACGGTGAGGAGGGAGATTCAATATCTGTCTGACCCCGGGCTTTTGTGATGGGACGGTGTGGAGGGAGATTCACTCTGTGTCTGACCCCGGGCTTTTGTGATGGGACGGTGAGTAGGGAGATTCAATCTGTGTCTGACCCCGTGAGTTCGTGATGGGCCGGTGTGGATGGAGATTCCCTCTGTGTCTGACCCCGGGAGTGTGTGATGGGACGGTGTGGAGGGATATTCACTCTGTTTCTGACCCCGGGAGTTTGTGATGGAAATGTGTGGATGCAGATTCACTCTATGTCTGACCACGGAATTTGTGATTGGACGGGGTGGAGGGAGTTTCAATCTGTGTCTGACATCGGCAATGTGTGATGGGACGGTTTGGATTGAGATTCACTTTGTGTCTGACCCCGGTCTATTGTGATGGGACGGTGTGGAGGGAGATTCACACTGAGTCTGACCCCGGGAGTTTGTGATGGGACGGTGTGATTGGAAATTCACTCTGTGCCTGACCCCGGGAGTGTGTGTTGGGACGGTGAGGAGGGAGATTCACTCTTTGTCTGACCCCGGCAGTTTGTGATGGAAAGGTGTGGATGCAGATTCACTCTATGTCTCACCCCTGGAATTTGTGATGGGATGGTGTGGAAGGAGATTCACTCTGTGTCTGACCACGGCAATGTGTGATGGAAAGGTGTGGATGCAGTTTCACTCTATGTCTTACCCCTGGAATTTGTGATGGGATGGTGTGGAGGGAGATTCACTCTGTGTCTGACCCCGTGAAAGTGTGATGGGACCGTTTGGATGGAGATTCACTCTGTGTCTGACCCCGCACTTTTGTGATGGGACAGTGTGGATGGAGATTCACTCTATGTCTGACCCCGCACTTTTGTGATGGGACGGTGTGGATGGAGATTCACTCTGTGTCAGACCCCGGGAGTGTGTGATGGGACGGTGTGGAGGGATATTCACTCTGTTTCTGACCCCGGGAGTTTGTGATGGAAATGTGTGGATGCAGATTCACTCTATGTCTGACCACGGAATTTGTGATTGGACGGGGTGGAGGGAGTTTCAATCTGTGTCTGACATCGGCAATGTGTGATGGGACGGTTTGGATTGAGATTCACTCTGTGTCTGACCCCGGGCTTTTGTGATGGAACGGTGAGGAGGGAGATTCACTCTGTGTCTGACGCCGGGCTTTTGTGATGGGACGGTGAGGAGGGAGATTCAATATCTGTCTGACCCCGGGCTTTTGTGATGGGACAGTGTGGAGGGAAATTCACTCTGTGTCTGACCCCTTGAGTTTGTGATGGGACGGTGATGAGGGAGATTCACTCTGTGTCTGACCCAGGGAATGTGTGATGGGACGGTTTGGATGCAGATTCACTGTGTCTGACCCCGGGAGTCTTGATTGGACGGTGAGAAGGGAGCTTTACTCTTTGTCTGACCCCGGGAGTATGTGATGGGACGGTGTGGATGGAGATTCACTCTGTGTCTGACCCCGGGAAAGTGTGATGGGACGGTGTGGATGGAGATTCACTCTGTGCCAGACCCCGGGAGAGTGTGATGGGACGGTGTGGAGGGAGATTCAATCTGTTTCTGACCCCGGGAGTTTGTGATGGAAATGTGTGGTTGCAGATTCACTCTATGTCTGACCACGGAATTTGTGAATGGACGGTGTGGAGGGAGTTTCGATCTGTGTCTGACATCGGCAATGTGTGATGGGACGGTTTGGATGGAGATTCACTCTGTGTCTGACCCCGGGCTTTTGTGATGGAACGGTGAGGAGGGAGATTCAATATCTGTCTGACCCCGGGCTTTTGTGATGGGACGGTGTGGAGGGAGATTCACTCTGTGTCTGACCCCTTGAGTTTGTGATGGGCCGGTGTGTATGGAGATTCACTTTGTGTCTGACCCAGGGTTTTTGTGATGGGCCGGTGTTAATGGAGATTCACCTTGTGTCTGACCCCGCCAGTGTGTGATGGGACGGTGATGAGGGAGATTCACTCTGAGTCTGACCCAGGGAATGTGTGATGGGACGGTTTGGATGCAGTTTCACTCTGTGTCTGAACCCGGGCTTTTGTGATGGGACGGTGAGGAGGGAGATTCAATATCTGTCTGACCCCGGGCTTTTGTGATGGGACGGTGTGGAGGGAGATTCACTCTGTGTCTGACCCCGGGCTTTTGTGATGGGACGGTGAGTAGGGAGATTCAATCTGTGTCTGACCCCGTGAGTTCGTGATGGGCCGGTGTGGATGGAGATTCCCTCTGTGTCTGACCCCGGGAGTGTGTGATGGGACGGTGTGTTTGGAAATTCCCTCTGTGTCTGACCCCGGGAGTGTGTGATGGGTCGGTGAGGAGGGAGATTCACTCTGTGTCTGACCACGGGAACGTGTGATGGGACGGATTGGATGCAGATTCACTCTGTGCCTGTCGCCGGGAGTGTGTGATGGGACGGTGAGGAGGGAGATTTACTCTTTGTCTGACCCCGGCAGTTTGTGATGGAAAGGTGTGGATGCAGATTCACTCTATGTCTGACCACTGGAATTTGTGATGGGATGATGTGGAAGGAGATTCACTCTGTGTCTGACCACGGCATTGTGTGATGGGACGGTTTGGATGGAGGTTCACTCAGTGTCTGACCCCAGGCTTTTGTGATGGGTTTGTGTGGAGGGAGATTCACTCTGTGTCTGACCCCGGGAGATTGTGATGGGACGGTTTGGATGGGGATTCACTCTGTCTCTGACCGCGGGGAAGTGTTAAGGGGCGTTTTCGATGTAGATTCACTCTGTGTCTGACCCCGGGCTTTTGTGATGGGAAGGTCGGAATGGAGATTCACTCTTTGTCAGACCCCGGGAGAGTGTGATGGGACGGTGTGGAGGGAGATTCACTCTGTTTCTGACCCCGGGATTTTGTGATGGAAATGTGTGTTTGCAGATTCACTCTATGTCTGACCACGGAATTTGTGAATGGACGGTGTGGAGGGAGTTTCAATCTGTGTCTGACATCGGCAATGTGTGATGGGACGGTTTGGATGGAGTTTCACTCTGTGTCTGACCCCGGGCTTTTGTGATGGAACGGTGAGGAGGGAGATTCACTCTGTGTCTGACCCCGGGCTTTTGTGATGGGACGGTGAGGAGGGAGATTCAATATCTGTCTGACCCCGGGCTTTTGTGCTGGGACGGTGTGGAGGGAGATTCACTCTGTGTCTGACCCCTTGAGTTTGTGATGGGCCGGTGTGTATGGAGATTCACTTTGTGTCTGACCCAGGGTTTTTGTGATCGGCCGGTGTTAATGGAGATTCACCTTGTGTCTGACCCCGCCAGTGTGTGATGGGACGGTGATGAGGGAGATTCACTCTGTGTCTGACCCAGGGAATGTGTGATGGGACGGTTTGGATGCAGATTCACTCTGTGTCTGACCCCGGGCTTTTGTGATGGGACGGTGAGGAGGGAGATTCAATATCTCTCTGACCCCGGGCTTCTGTGATGGGACGGTGTGGAGGGAGATTCACTCTGTGTCTGACCCCTTGAGTTTGTGATGGGCCGGTGTGTATGGAGATTCACTTTGTGACTGACCCCGGGTTTTTGTGATGGGCCGGTGTGGATGGAGATTCACTCTGGGTCTGACCCCGGGAGTGTGTGATGGGACGGTGATGAGGGATATTCACTCTGTGTCTGACCCAGGGAACGTGTGATGGGACGGTTTGGATGCAGATTCACTCTGTGTCTGACCCCGGGAGTCTGTGATGGGACGATGAGAAGGGAGCTTTACTCTTTGTCTGACCCCGGGAGTATGTGATGGAAAGGTGTGGATGCAGATTCACTCTATGTCTGACCCCTGGAATTTGTGATAGGATGGTGTGGAAGGAGATTCACTCTGTGTCTGAACCCGGCAATGTGTGATGGGACGGTGTGGATGGAGATTCACTCTGTGTCTTACCCCGGGAATGTGTGATGAGACAGTTTGGATGGAGATTCACTCTGTGACTGCCCCGGGCTTTTGTGATGGGACGGTGAAGAGGGAGATTCACTCTGTGTCTGACCCCGGGAACGTGTGATGGGACGGTTTGGATGGAGGTTCACTCTGAGTCTGACCCCAGGAGTGTGTGATGGGACGGTGAAGAGGGAGATTCACTCTGTGTCAGACCCCGGGAACGTGTGATGGGACGGTTTGGATGGAGATTCAATCTCTATCTGACCCCGGGCTTTTCTGATGGGCCGGTGTGTATGGAGATTCACTTTGTGTCTGACCCCGGTCTATTGTGATGGGACGGTGTGGAGGGAGATTCACACTGTGTCTGACCCCGGGAGTTTGTGCTGGGACCGTGAGGAGGGAGATTCACTCTGTGTCTGACCCCGGGAACGTGTGATGGGACGGTTTGGATGCAGATTCACTCTGTTCCTGACGCCGGGAGTGTGTGATGGGACGCTGAGGAGGGAGATTTACTCTTTGTCTGACCCCGGGAGTTTGTGATGGAAAGGTGTGGATGCAGATTCACTCCATGTCTGACCCCTGGAATTTGTGATGGGATGGTGTGGAAGGAGATTCACTCAGTGTCTGACCCCGGGCTTTTGTGATGGGATTGTGTGGAGGGAGATTCACTCTGTGTCTGACCTCGGGAGTTTGTGATGGACGGTGAGGAGGGAGATTCACTCTATGTCTGACATCGGCAATGTGTGATGGGACGGTTTGGATTGAGATTCACTCTGTGTCTGACCCCGGGCTTTTGTGATGGAACGGTGAGGAGGGAGATTCACTCTGTGTCTGACGCCGGGCTTTTGTGATGGGACGGTGAGGAGGGAGATTCAATATCTGTCTGACCCCGGGCTTTTGTGATGGGACAGTGTGGAGGGAAATTCACTCTGTGTCTGACCCCTTGAGTTTGTGATGGGACGGTGATGAGGGAGATTCACTCTGTGTCTGACCCAGGGAATGTGTGATGGGACGGTTTGGATGCAGATTCACTCTGTGTCTGACCCCGGGAGTCTTGATTGGACGGTGAGAAGGGAGCTTTACTCTTTGTCTGACCCCGGGAGTATGTGATGGAACAGGTGTGGATGGAGATTCACTCTGTGTCTGACCCCGGGAAAGTGTGATGGGACGGTGTGGATGGAGATTCACTCTGTGCCAGACCCCGGGAGAGTGTGATGGGACGGTGTGGAGGGAGATTCACTCTGTTTCTGACCCCGGGAGTTTGTGATGGAAATGTGTGGTTGCAGATTCACTCTATGTCTGACCACGGAATTTGTGAATGGACGGTGTGGAGGGAGTTTCGATCTGTGTCTGACATCGGCAATGTGTGATGGGACGGTTTGGATGGAGATTCACTCTGTGTCTGACCCCGGGCTTTTGTGATGGAACGGTGAGGAGGGAGATTCAATATCTGTCTGACCCCGGGCTTTTGTGATGGGACGGTGTGGAGGGAGATTCACTCTGTGTCTGACCCCTTGATTTTGTGATGGGCCGGTGTGTATGGAGATTCACTTTGTGTCTGACCCAGGGTTTTTGTGATGGGCCGGTGTTAATGGAGATTCACCTTGTGTCTGACCCCGCCAGTGTGTGATGGGACGGTGATGAGGGAGATTCACTCTGAGTCTGACCCAGGGAATGTGTGATGGGACGGTTTGGATGCAGTTTCACTCTGTGTCTGAACCCGGGCTTTTGTGATGGGACGGTGAGGAGGGAGATTCAATATCTGTCTGACCCCGGGCTTTTGTGATGGGACGGTGTGGAGGGAGATTCACTCTGTGTCTGACCCCGTGAGTTCGTGATGGGCCGGTGTGGATGGAGATTCCCTCTGTGTCTGACCCCGGGAGTGTGTGATGGGACGGTGTGTTTGGAAATTCCCTCTGTGTCTGACCCCGGGAGTGTGTGATGGGTCGGTGAGGAGGGAGATTCACTCTGTGTCTGACCACGGGAACGTGTGATGGGACGGATTGGATGCAGATTCACTCTGTGCCTGTCGCCGGGAGTGTGTGATGGGACGGTGAGGAGGGAGATTTACTCTTTGTCTGACCCCGGCAGTTTGTGATGGAAAGGTGTGGATGCAGATTCACTCTATGTCTGACCACTGGAATTTGTGATGGGATGCTGTGGAAGGAGATTCACTCTGTGTCTGACCACGGCATTGTGTGATGGGACGGTTTGGATGGAGGTTCACTCAGTGTCTGACCCCAGGCTTTTGTGATGGGTTTGTGTGGAGGGAGATTCACTCTGTGTCTGACCCCGGGAGATTGTGATGGGACGGTTTGGATGGGGATTCACTCTGTCTCTGACCGCGGGGAAGTGTTAAGGGGCGTTTTCGATGTAGATTCACTCTGTGTCTGACCCCGGGCTTTTGTGATGGGAAGGTCGGAATGGAGATTCACTCTGTTTCTGACCCCGGGAGTTTGTGATGGAAATGTGTGGTTGCAGATTCACTCTATGTCTGACCACGGAATTTGTGAATGGACGGTGTGGAGGGAGTTTCAATCTGTGTCTGACATCGGCAATGTGTGATGGGACGGTTTGGATGGAGTTTCACTCTGTGTCTGACCCCGGGCTTTTGTGATGGAACGGTGAGGAGGGAGATTCACTCTGTGTCTGACCCCGGGCTTTTGTGATGGGACGGTGAGGAGGGAGATTCAATATCTGTCTGACCCCGGGCTTTTGTGCTGGGACGGTGTGGAGGGAGATTCACTCTGTGTCTGACCCCTTGAGTTTGTGATGGGCCGGTGTGTATGGAGATTCACTTTGTGTCTGACCCAGGGTTTTTGTGATCGGCCGGTGTTAATGGAGATTCACCTTGTGTCTGACCCCGCCAGTGTGTGATGGGACGGTGATGAGGGAGATTCACTCTGTGTCTGACCCAGGGAATGTGTGATGGGACGGTTTGGATGCAGATTCACTCTGTGTCTGACACCGGGCTTTTGTGATGGGACGGTGAGGAGGGAGATTCAATATCTCTCTGACCCCGGGCTTTTGTGATGGGACGGTGTGGAGGGAGATTCACTCTGTGTCTGACCCCTTGAGTTTGTGATGGGCCGGTGTGTATGGAGATTCACTTTGTGACTGACCCCGGGTTTTTGTGATGGGCCGGTGTGGATGGAGATTCACTCTGGGTCTGACCCCGGGAGTGTGTGATGGGACGGTGATGAGGGATATTCACTCTGTGTCTGACCCAGGGAACGTGTGATGGGACGGTTTGGATGCAGATTCACTCTGTGTCTGACCCCGGGAGTCTGTGATGGGACGATGAGAAGGGAGCTTTACTCTTTGTCTGACCCCGGGAGTATGTGATGGAAAGGTGTGGATGCAGATTCACTCTATGTCTGACCCCTGGAATTTGTGATAGGATGGTGTGGAAGGAGATTCACTCTGTGTCTGAACCCGGCAATGTGTGATGGGACGGTGTGGATGGAGATTCACTCTGTGTCTTACCCCGGGAATGTGTGATGGGACAGTTTGGTTGGAGATTCACTCTGTGACTGCCCCGGGCTTTTGTGATGGGACGGTGAAGAGGGAGATTCACTCTGTGTCTGACCCCGGGAACGTGTGATGGGACGGTTTGGATGGAGGTTCACTCTGAGTCTGACCCCAGGAGTGTGTGATGGGACGGTGAAGAGGGAGATTCACTCTGTGTCAGACCCCGGGAACGTGTGATGGGACGGTTTGGATGGAGATTCAATCTCTATCTGACCCCGGGCTTTTCTGATGGGCCGGTGTGTATGGAGATTCACTTTGTGTCTGACCCCGGTCTATTGTGATGGGACGGTGTGGAGGGAGATTCACACTGTGTCTGACCCCGGGAGTTTGTGCTGGGACCGTGAGGAGGGAGATTCACTCTGTGTCTGACCCCGGGAACGTGTGATGGGACGGTTTGGATGCAGATTCACTCTGTTCCTGACGCCGGGAGTGTGTGATGGGACGGTGAGGAGGGAGATTTACTCTTTGTCTGACCCCGGGAGTTTGTGATGGAAAGGTGTGGATGCAGATTCACTCCATGTCTGACCCCTGGAATTTGTGATGGGATGGTGTGGAAGGAGATTCACTCAGTGTCTGACCCCGGGCTTTTGTGATGGGATTGTGTGGAGGGAGATTCACTCTGTGTCTGACCTCGGGAGTTTGTGATGGACGGTGAGGAGGGAGATTCACTCTATGTCTGACCCCTGGAATTTGTGATGGGATGGTGTGGAAGGAGACTCACTCTGTGTCTGACCCCGGCAATGTGTGATGGGACGGTTTGGATGGAGATTCACTCTGTGTCTGACCCCGGGCTTTTGTGATGGGACGGTGAGGAGGGAGATTCACTCTGTGTCTGACCCCGGGCTTTTGTGATGGGACGGTGAGGAGGCAGATTTACTCTGTGGCTGACCCCTGGAATTTGTGCTAGGATGGTGTGGAAGGAGATTCACTCTGTGTCTGACCCCGGCAATGTGTGATGAGACGGTTTGGATGGAGGTTCACTCAGTGTCTGACCCCGAGGGGTTTAAGATGGGACGGTGTGGATGGAGATTCACTCTGTGTCTTACCCCGGGAATGTTTGATGGGACAGTTTGGATGGAGATTCACTCTGTGGCTGACCCGGGCTTTTGTGATGGGACGGTGAAGAGGGAGATTCACTCTGTGTCTGACCCCGGGGACGTGTGATGGGACGGTTTGGATGGAGGTTCACTCTGAGTCTGACCCCAGGAGTGTGTGATGGGACGGTGAAGAGGGAGATTCACTCTGTGTCAGACCCCGGGAAAGTGTGATGGGACGGTTTGGATGGAGATTCAATCTCTATCTGACCCCGGGCTTTTCTGATGGGACGGTGTGGAGGGAGATTCACTTTGTGTCTGACCCCGGTCTATTGTGATGGGACGGTGTGGAGGGAGATTCACACTGAGTCTGACCCCGGGAGTTTGTGATGGGACGGTGTGATTGGAAATTCACTCTGTGTCTGACCCCGGGAGTGTGTGTTGGGACGGTGAGGAGGGAGATTCACTCTGTGTCTGACCCCGGGAGTTTGTGATGGACGGTGTGGATGGAGATTCACTCTATGTCTCACCCCTGGAATTTGTGATGGGATGGTGTGGAAGGAGATTCACTCTGTGTCTGACCACGGCAATGTGTGATGGAAAGGTGTGGATGCAGTTTCACTCTATGTCTTACCCCTGGAATTTGTGATGGGATGGTGTGGAGGGAGATTCACTCTGTGTCTGACCCCGTGAAAGTGTGATGGGACCGTTTGGATGGAGATTCACTCTGTGTCTGACCCCGCACTTTTGTGATGGGACAGTGTGGATGGAGATTCACTCTATGTCTGACCCCGCACTTTTGTGATGGGACGGTGTGGATGGAGATTCACTCTGTGTCAGACCCCGGGAGTGTGTGATGGGACGGTGTGGAGGGATATTCACTCTGTTTCTGACCCCGGGAGTTTGTGATGGAAATGTGTGGATGCAGATTCACTCTATGTCTGACCACGGAATTTGTGATTGGACGGGGTGGAGGGAGTTTCAATCTGTGTCTGACATCGGCAATGTGTGATGGGACGGTTTGGATTGAGATTCACTCTGTGTCTGACCCCGGGCTTTTGTGATGGAACGGTGAGGAGGGAGATTCACTCTGTGTCTGACGCCGGGCTTTTGTGATGGGACGGTGAGGAGGGAGATTCAATATCTGTCTGACCCCGGGCTTTTGTGATGGGACAGTGTGGAGGGAAATTCACTCTGTGTCTGACCCCTTGAGTTTGTGATGGGACGGTGATGAGGGAGATTCACTCTGTGTCTGACCCAGGGAATGTGTGATGGGACGGTTTGGATGCAGATTCACTCTGTGTCTGACCCCGGGAGTCTTGATTGGACGGTGAGAATGGAGCTTTACTCTTTGTCTGACCCCGGGAGTATGTGATGGAAAGGTGTGGATGCAGATTCACTCTATGTCTGACCCCTGGAATTTGTGATGGGCCGGTGTGGATTGAGATGCACTCTGTGTCTGACCCCGGGAGTATGTGATGAAAAGTTGTGGATGCAGATTCACTCTATGTCTGACCCCTGGAATTTGTGATAGGATGGTGTGGAAGGAGATTCCCTCTGTGTCTGACCCCGTCAATGAGTGATGAGACGGTTTGGATGGAGGTTCTCTCAGTGTCTGAACCCGAGGGGTTTAAGATGGGACGGTGTGGATGGAGATTCACTCTGTGACTGACCCGGGCTTTTGTGATGGGACGGTGAAGTGGGAGATTCACTCTGTGTCAGACCCCGGGATCGTGTGATGGGACGGTTTGGATGGAGATTCAATCTCTATCTGACCCCGGGCTTTTCTGATGGGACGGTGTGGAGGGAGATTCACTCTGTGTCTGACCCCGTGAGTTTGTGATGGGCCGGTGTGTATGGAGATTCACTTTATGTCTGACCCCGGTCTATTGTGATGGGACGGTGTGGATGGAGATTCACTCTGTGTCTGACCCCTGGAAAGTGTGATGGGGCGTTGTGGATGGAGATATACTCTGTGTCAGACCCTGGGAGTGTGTGATGGGACGGTGTGGAGGGAGATTCACTCTCTTTCTGACCCCGGGAGTTTGTGATGGAAATGTGTGGTTGCAGTTTCACTCTATGTCTGACCACGGAATTTGTGAATGGACGGTGTGGAGGGAGTTTCAATCTGTGTCTGACATCGGCAATGTGTGATGGGACGGTTTGGGTGGAGATTCACTCTGTGTCTGACCCCGAGAGTCTGTGATTGGACGATGAGAAGGGAGCTTTACTCTTTGTCTGACCCCGGGAGTATGTGATGGAAAGGTGTGGATGCAGATTCACTCTATGTCTGACCCCTGGAATTTGTGATGGGATGGTGTGGAAGGAGAATCACTCTGTGTCTGACCCCGGCAATGTGTGATGAGACGGTTTGGATGGAGGTTCACTCCGAGTCTGACCACAGGAGTGTGTGATGGGACGGTGAAGAGGGAGATTCACTCTGTGTCAGACCCCGGGAACGTGTGATGGGACGGTTTGGATGGAGATTCAATCTCTATCTGACACCGGGCTTTTCTGATGGGCCGGTGTGTACGGAGATTCACTTTGTGTCTGACCCCGGTCTATTGTGATTGGACGGTGTGGAGGGAGATTCACACTGTGTCTGACCCCGTGAGTTTGTGATGGGACGGTGTGATTGGAAATTCACTCTGTGTCTGACCCCGGGAGTGTGTGTTGGGACGGTGAGGAGGGAGATTCACTCTGTGTCTGACCCCGGGAACGTGTGATGGGACGGTTTGGATGCAGATTCACTCTGTTCCTGACGCCGGGAGTGTGTGCTGGGACGGTGAGGAGGGAGATTTACTCTTTGTCTGACCCCGGGAGTTTGTGATGGAAAGGTGTGGATGCAGATTCACTCTATGTCTGACCCCTGGAATTTGTGATGGGATGGTGTGGAAGGAGATTCACTCAGTGTCTGACCCCGGGCTTTTGTGATGGGATTGTGTGGAGGGAGATTCACTCTGTGTCTGACCCCTGGAGTTTGTGATGGACGGTGTGGATGGAGATTCACTCTATGTCTCACCCCTGGAATTTGTGATGGGATGGTGTGGAGGGAGTTTCAATCTGTGTCTGACATCGGCAATGTGTGATGGGACGGTTTGGATGGAGATTCACTCTGTGTCTGACCCCGGGCTTATGTGATGGGACGGTGAGGAGGGAGATTCACTCTGTGTCTGACCACGGGCTTTTGTGATGGGACGGTGAGGAGGCAGATTCACTCTGTGTCTGACCCCTTGAATTTGTGATAGGATGGTGTGGAAGGAGATTCACTCTGTGTCTGACCCCGGCAATGTGTGATGAGACGGTTTGGATGGAGGTTCACTCAGTGTCTGACCCCGAGGGGTTTAAGATGGGACGGTGTGGATGGAGATTCACTCTGTGTCTTACCCCGGGAATGTGTGATGGGACAGTTTGGATGGAGATTCACTCTGTGACTGACCCGGGCTTTTGTGATGGGACGGTGAAGAGGGAGATTCACTCTGTGTCTGACCCCGGGAACGTGTGATGGGACGGTTTGGATGGAGGTTCACAGTGAGTCTGACCCCAGGAGTGTGTGATGGGACGGTGAAGAGGGAGATTCACTCTGTGTCTGACCCCGGGAACGTGTGATGGGACGGTTTGGATGGAGGTTCACAGTGAGTCTGACCCCAGGAGTGTGTGATGGGACTGTGAAGAGGGAGATTCACTCTGTGACAGACCCCGGGAACGTGTGATGGGACGGTTTGGATGGAGATTCAATCTCTATCTGACCCCGGGCTTTTCTGATGGGACGGTGTGGAGGGAGATTCACTTTGTGTCTGACCCCGGGAGATTGTGATGGGACGGTGTGGTTGGAAATTCACTCTGTGTCTGACCCCGGGTGTGTGTGTTGGGACGGTGAGGAGGGAGATTCACTCTGTGTCTGACCCCGGGAACGTGTGATGGGACGGTTTGGATGCAAATTCACTCTGTTCCTGACGCCGGGAGTGTGTGATGGGACGGTGAGGAGGGAGATTTTTCTCTTTGTCTGACCCCGGGAGTTTGTGATGGAAAGGTGTGGTTGCAGATTCACTCTATGTCTCACCCCTGGAATTTGTGATGGGATGGTGTGGAGGGAGATTCACTCTGTGTCTGACCCCTGGAATTTGTGATGGGATTGTGTGGAGGGAGATTCACTCTGTGTCTGACCCCGTGAGTTTGTGATGGACGGTGTGGATGGAGATTCACTCTATGTCTCACCCCTGGAATTTGTGATGGGATGGTGTGGAAGGAAATTCACTCTGTGTCTGACCACGGGCAATGTGTGATGGAAAGGTGTGGATGCAGTTTCACTCTATGTCTGACCCCTGGAATTTGTGATGGGTTGGTGTGGAAGGAGATTCACTCTGTGTCTGACCCCGGGCAATGTGTGATGGGACGGTTTGGATGCAGGTTCACTGAGTGTCTGACCCCGGGCTTTTGTGATAGGATTGTGTGGAGGGAGATTCACTCTTTGTCTGACCACGTGAAAGTGTGATGGGACCGTTTGGATGGAGATTCACTCTGTGTCTGACCCCGCACTTTTGTGTTGGGACAGTGTGGATGGAGATTCACTGTGTCTGACCCCGCACATTTGTGATGGGACGGTGTGGATGGAGATTCACTCTGTGTCAGACCCCGAGAGTGTGTGATGGGACGGTGTGGAGGAAGATTCACTTTGTTTCTGACCCCGGGAGTTTTTGATGGAAATGTGTGGATGCAGATTCACTCTGTGTCTGACCCCGGGCTTTTGTGATGGGACGGTGAGGAGGGAGATTCAATATCTGTCTGACCCCGGGCTTTTATGATGGGACGGTGTGGAGGGAGATTCACTCTGTGTCTGACCCCGGGCTTTTGTGATGGGACGGTGAGTAGGGAGATTCACTCTGTGTCTGACCCCGTGAGTACGTGATGGGCCGGTGTGTATGGAGATTCCCTCTGTGTCTGACCCCGGGAGTGTGTGATGGGACGGTGTGTTTGGAAATTCACTCTGTGTCTGACCCCGGGAGTGTGTGATGGGTCGGTGAGGAGGGAGATTCACTCTGTGTCTGACCACGGGAACGTGTGATGGGACGGATTGGATGCACATTCACTCTGTGCCTGACGCCGGGAGTGTGTGATGGGACGGTGAGGAGGGAGATTTACTCTTTGTCTGACCCCGGGAGTTTGTGATGGAAAGGTGTGGATGCAGATTCACTCTATGTCTGACCACTGGAATTTGTGATGGGATGATGTGGAAGGAGATTCACTCTGTGTCTGACCACGGCATTGTGTGATTGGACAGTTTGGATGGAGGTTCACTCAGTGTCTGACCCCAGGCTTTTGTGATGGGTTTGTGTGGAGGGAGATTCTCTCTGTGTCTGACCCCGGGAGATTGTGATGGGACGGTTTGGATGGGTATTCACTCTGTGTCTGACCGCGGGGAAGTGTTAAGGGGCGTTTTGGATCTAGATTCACTCTGTGTCTGACCCCGGGCTTTTGTGATGGGACGGTGTGGATGGAGATTCACTCTGAGTCTGACCCAGGGAAAGTATGATGGGACGGTTTGGATGGACATTCACTTTGTGTCTGACCCCGGGTTTTTGTGATGGGAAGGTCTGGATGGAGATTCACTCTGTGTCTGACCCCGGGAGTTTGTGATGGGACGGTGTGGATGGAGATTCACTCTTTGTCTGACCCCGGGAAAGTGTGATGGGACGGTGTGGATGGAGATTCACTCTGTGTCAGACCCCGGGAGAGTGTGATGGGACGGTGTGGAGGGAGATTCACTCTGTTTCTGACCCCGGGAGTTTGTGATGGAAATGTGTGGTTGCAGATTCACTCTCTGTCTGACCACGGAATTTGTGAATGGACGGTGTGGAGGGAGTTTCAATCTGTGTCTGACATCGGCAATGTGTGATGGGACGGTTTGGATGGAGATTCACTCTGTGTCTGACCCCGGGCTTTTGTGATGGAACGGTGAGGAGGGGGATTCACTCTGTGTCTGACCCCGGGAGTTTGTGATGGGACGGTGTGATTGGAAATTCACTCTGTGTCTGACCCCGGGAGTGTGTGTTGGGACGGTGAGGAGGGAGATTCACTCTGTGTCTGACCCCGGGAGTTTGTGATGGACGGTGTGGATGGAGATTCACTCTATGTCTCACCCCTGGAATTTGTGATGGGATGATGTGGAAGGAGATTCACTCTGTGTCTGACCACGGCAATGTGTGATGGAAAGGTGTGGATGCAGTTTCACTCTATGTCTTACCCCTGGAATTTGTGATGGGATGGTGTGGAGGGAGATTCACTCTGTGTCTGACCCCGTGAAAGTGTGATGGGACCGTTTGGATGGAGATTCACTCTGTGTCTGACCCCGCACTTTTGTGATGGGACAGTGTGGATGGAGATTCACTCTGTGTCTGACCCCGCACTTTTGTGATGGGACGGTGTGGATGGAGATTCACTCTGTGTCAGACCCCGGGAGTGTGTGATGGGACGGTGTGGAGGGAGATTCACTCTGTTTCTGACCCCGGGAGTTTGTGATGGAAATGTGTGGATGCAGATTCACTCTATGTCTGACCACGGAATTTGTGATTGGACGGGGTGGAGGGAGTTTCAATCTGTGTCTGACATCGGCAATGTGTGATGGGACGGTTTGGATTGAGATTCACTCTGTGTCTGACCCCGGGCTTTTGTGATGGAACGGTGAGGAGGGAGATTCACACTGTGTCTGACGCCGGGCTTTTGTGATGGGACGGTGAGGAGGGAGATTCAATATCTGTCTGACCCCGGGCTTTTGTGATGGGACAGTGTGGAGGGAAATTCACTCTGTGTCTGACCCCTTGAGTTTGTGATGGGACGGTGATGAGGGAGATTCACTCTGTGTCTGACCCAGGGAATGTGTGATGGGACGGTTTGGATGCAGATTCACTCTGTGTCTGACCCCGGGAGTC
Source organism: Hemitrygon akajei (assembly GCF_048418815.1). Lineage (NCBI taxonomy): Eukaryota > Metazoa > Chordata > Chondrichthyes > Myliobatiformes > Dasyatidae > Hemitrygon > Hemitrygon akajei. The sequence continues at coordinate 2,111,227 of NW_027331960.1, read as the reverse complement.
TTGATTGGACGGTGAGAAGGGAGCTTTACTCTTTGTCTGACCCCGGGAGTATGTGATGGAAAGGTGTGGATGCAGATTCACTCTATGTCTGACCCCTGGAATTTGTGATAGGATGGTGTGGAAGGAGATTCCCTCTGTGTCTGACCCCGTCAATGAGTGATGAGACGGTTTGGATGGAGGTTCTCTCAGTGTCTGACCCCGAGCGGTTTAAGATGGGACGGTGTGGATGGAGATTCACTCTGTGACTGACCCGGGCTTTTGTGATGGGACGGTGAAGTGGGAGATTCACTTTATGTCTGACCCCGGTCTATTGTGATGGGACGGTGTGGATGGAGATTCACTCTGTGTCTGACCCCTGGAAAGTGTGATGGGACGGTGTGGATGGAGATATACTCTGTGTCAGACCCTGGGAGTGTGTGATGGGACGGTGTGGAGGGAGATTCACTCTCTTTCTGACCCCGGGAGTTTGTGATGGAAATGTGTGGTTGCAGTTTCACTCTATGTCTGACCACGGAATTTGTGAATGGACGGTGTGGAGGGAGTTTCAATCTGTGTCTGACATCGGCAATGTGTGAGGGGACGGTTTGGGTGGAGATTCACTCTGTGTCTGACCCCGGGAGTCTGTGATTGGACGATGAGAAGGGAGCTTTACTCTTTGTCTGACCCCGGGAGTATGTGATGGAAAGGTGTGGATGCAGATTCACTCTATGTCTGACCCCTGGAATTTGTGATGGGATGGTGTGGAAGGAGAATCACTCTGTGTCTGACCCCGGCAATGTGTGATGAGACGGTTTGGATGGAGGTTCACTCAGTGTCTGACCCCGAGGGGTTTAAGATGGGACGGTGTGGATGGAGATTCACTCTGTGTCTGACCACGGGAACGTGTGATGAGACGGTTTGGATGGAGGTTCACTCCGAGTCTGACCACAGGAGTGTGTGATGGGACGGTGAAGAGGGAGATTCACTCTGTGTCAGACCCCGGGAACGTGTGATGGGACGGTTTGGATGGAGATTCAATCTCTATCTGACACCGGGCTTTTCTGATGGGCCGGTGTGTACGGAGATTCACTTTGTGTCTGACCCCGGTCTATTGTGATTGGACGGTGTGGAGGGAGATTCACACTGTGTCTGACCCCGTGAGTTTGTGATGGGACGGTGTGATTGGAAATTCACTCTGTGTCTGACCCCGGGAGTGTGTGTTGGGACGGTGAGGAGGGAGATTCACTCTGTGTCTGACCCCGGGAACGTGTGATGGGACGATTTGGATGCAGATTCACTCTGTTCCTGACGCCGGGAGTGTGTGATGGGACGGTGTGGAGGGAGATTTACTCTTTGTCTGACCCCGGGAGTTTGTGATGGAAAGGTGTGGATGCAGATTCACTCTATGTCTGACCCCTGGAATTTGTGATGGGATGGTGTGGAAGGAGATTCACTCAGTGTCTGACCCCGGGCTTTTGTGATGGGATTGTGTGGAGGGAGATTCACTCTGTGTCTGACCCCGGGAGTTTGTGATGGACGGTGTGGATGGAGATTCACTCTATGTCTCACCCCTGGAATTTGTGATGGGATGGTGTGGAGGGAGTTTCAATCTGTGTCTGACATCGGCAATGTGTGATGGGACGGTTTGGATGGAGATTCACTCTGTGTCTGACCCCGGGCTTATGTGATGGGACGGTGAGGAGGGAGATTCACTCTGTGTCTGACCACGGGCTTTTGTGATGGGACGGTGAGGAGGCAGATTCACTCTGTGTCTGACCCCTTGAATTTGTGATAGGATGGTGTGGAAGGAGATTCACTCTGTGTCTGACCCCGGCAATGTGTGATGAGACGGTTTGGATGGAGGTTCACTCAGTGTCTGACCCCGAGGGGTTTAAGATGGGACGGTGTGGATGGAGATTCACTCTGTGTCTTACCCCGGGAATGTGTGATGGGACAGTTTGGATGGAGATTCACTCTGTGACTGACCCGGGCTTTTGTGATGGGACGGTGAAGAGGGAGATTCACTCTGTGTCTGACCCCGGGAACGTGTGATGGGACGGTTTGGATGGAGGTTCACAGTGAGTCTGACCCCAGGAGTGTGTGATGGGACGGTGAAGAGGAAGATTCACTCTGTGTCTGACCCCGGGAACGTGTGATGGGACGGTTTGGATGGAGGTTCACAGTGAGTCTGACCCCAGGAGTGTGTGATGGGACTGTGAAGAGGGAGATTCACTCTGTGACAGACCCCGGGAACGTGTGATGGGACGGTTTGGATGGAGATTCAATCTCTATCTGACCCCGGGCTTTTCTGATGGGACGGTGTGGAGGGAGATTCACTTTGTGTCTGACCCCGGGAGATTGTGATGGGACGGTGTGATTGGAAATTCACTCTGTGTCTGACCCCGGGTGTGTGTGTTGGGACGGTGAGGAGGGAGATTCACTCTGTGTCTGACCCCGGGAACGTGTGATGGGACGGTTTGGATGCAAATTCACTCTGTTCCTGACGCCGGGAGTGTGTGATGGGACGGTGAGGAGGGAGATTCAATATCTGTCTGACCCCGGGCTTTTGTGATGGGACGGTGAGTAGGGAGATTCACTCTGTGTCTGACCCCGTGAGTACGTGATGGGCCGGTGTGTATGGAGATTCCCTCTGTGTCTGACCCCGGGAGTGTGTGATGGGACGGTGTGTTTGGAAATTCACTCTGTGTCTGACCCCGGGAGTGTGTGATGGGTCGGTGAGGAGGGAGATTCACTCTGTGTCTGACCACGGGAACGTGTGATGGGACGGATTGGATGCAGATTCACTCTGTGCCTGACGCCGGGAGTGTGTGATGGGACGGTGAGGAGGGAGATTTACTCTTTGTCTGACCCCGGGAGTTTGTGATGGAAAGGTGTGGATGCAGATTCACTCTATGTCTGACCACTGGAATTTGTGATGGGATGATGTGGAAGGAGATTCACACTGTGTCTGACCACGGCATTGTGTGATTGGACAGTTTGGATGGAGGTTCACTCAGTGTCTGACCCCAGGCTTTTGTGATGGGTTTGTGTGGAGGGAGATTCACTCTGTGTCTGACCCCGGGAGATTGTGATGGGACGGTTTGGATGGGTATTCACTCTGTGTCTGACCGCGGGGAAGTGTTAAGGGGCGTTTTGGATCTAGATTCACTCTGTGTCTGACCCCGGGCTTTTGTGATGGGACGGTGTGGATGGAGATTCACTCTGAGTCTGACCCAGGGAAAGTATGATGGGACGGTTTGGATGGACATTCACTTTGTGTCTGACCCCGGGTTTTTGTGATGGGAAGGTCTGGATGGAGATTCACTCTGTGTCTGACCCCGGGAGTTTGTGATGGGACGGTGTGGATGGAGATTCACTCTGTGTCTGACCCCGGGAAAGTGTGATGGGACGGTGTGGATGGAGATTCACTCTGTGTCAGACCCCGGGAGAGTGTGATGGGACGGTGTGGAGGGAGATTCACTCTGTGTCTGACCCCGGGAGTTTGTGATGGAAATGTGTGGTTGCAGATTCACTCTCTGTCTGACCACGGAATTTGTGAATGGACGGTGTGGAGGGAGTTTCAATCTGGGTCTGACATCGGCAATGTGTGATGGGACGGTTTGGATGGAGATTCACTCTGTGTCTGACCCCGGGCTTTTGTGATGGAACGGTGAGGAGGGAGATTCACTCTGTGTCTGACCCCGGGCTTTTGTGATGGGACGGTGAGGAGGGAGATTCAATATCTGTCTGACCCCGGGCTTTTGTGATGGGACGGTGTGGAGGGAGATTCACTCTGTGTCTGACCCCTTGAGTTTGTGTTGGGCCGGTGTGTATGGAGATTCACTTTGTGTCTGAGCCAGGGTTTTTGTGATGGGCCGGTGTTAATGGAGATTCACCTTGTGTCTGACCCCGCCAGTGTGTGATGGGACGGTGATGAGGGAGATTCACTCTGTGTCTGACCCAGGGAATGTGTGATGGGACGGTTTGGATGCAGATTCACTCTGTGTCTGACCCCGGGCTTTTGTGATGGGACGGTGAGGAGGGAGATTCAATATCTGTCTGACCCCTGGCTTTTGTGTTGGGACGTTGTGGAGGGAGATTCACTCTGTGTCTGACCCCGGGCTTTTGTGATGGGACGGTGAGTAGGGAGATTCACTCTGTGTCTGACCCCGTGAGTTCGTGATGGGCCGGTGTGGATGGATATTCCCTCTGTGTCTGACCCCGGGAGTGTGTGATGGGACGGTGTGTTTGGAAATTCACTCTGTGTCTGACCCCGGGAGTGTGTGATGGGTCGGTGAGGAGGGAGATTCACTCTGTGTCTGACCACGGGAACGTGTGATGGGACGGATTGGATGCAGATTCACTCTGTGCCTGTCGCCGGGAGTGTGTGATGGGACGGTGAGGAGGGAGATTTACTCTTTGTCTGACCCCGGGAGTTTGTGATGGAAAGGTGTGGAAGCAGATTCACTCTATGTCTGACCACTGGAATTTGTGATGGGATGATGTGGAAGGAGATTCACTCTGTGTCTGACCACGGCATTGTGTGATGGGACGGTTTAGATGGAGGTTCACTCAGTGTCTGACCGCAGGCTTTTGTGATGGGTTTGTGTGGAGGGAGATTCACGCTGTGTCTGACCCCGGGAGATTGTGATGGGACGGTTTGGATGGGGATTCCCTCTGTGTCTGACCGCGGGGAAGTGTTAAGGGACGGTGTGGATGGAGATTCACTCTGTGTCTTACCCCGGGAATGTGTGATGGGACAGTTTGGATGGAGATTCACTCTGTGACTGCCCCGGGCTTTTGTGATGGGACGGTGAAGAGGGAGATTCACTCTGTGTCTGACCCCGGGAACGTGTGATGGGACGGTTTGGATGGAGGTTCACTCTGAGTCTGACCCCGGGCTTTTCTGATGGGCCGGTGTGTATGGAGATTCACTTTGTGTCTGACCCCGGTCTGTTGTGATGGGACGGTGTGGAGGGAGATTCACACTATGTCTGACCCCGGGATTTTGTGCTGGGACCGTGAGGAGGGAGATTCACTCTGTGTCTGACCCCGGGAACGTGTGATGGGACGGTATGGATGCAGATTCACTCTGTTCCTGACCCCGGGAGTGTGTGATGGGACGGTGAGGAGGGAGATTTACTCTTTGTCTGACCCCGGGAGTTTGTGATGGAAAGGTGTGGATGCAGATTCACTCCATGTCTGACCCCTGGAATTTGTGATGGGATGGTGTGGAAGGAGATTCACTCAGTGTCTGACCCCGGGCTTTTGTGATGGGATTGTGTGGAGGGAGATTCACTCTGTGTCTGACCTCGGGAGTTTGTGATGGACGGTGTGGATGGAAATTCACTCTATGTCTCACCCCTGGAATTTGTGATGGGATGGTGTGGAGGGAGTTTCAATCTGTGTCTGACATCAGCAATGTGTGATGGGACGGTTTGGATGGAGATTCACTCTGTGTCTGACCCCGGGCTTTTGTGATGGGACGGTGAGGAGGGAGATTCACTCTGTGTCTGACCCCGGGCTTTTGTGATGGGACGGTGATGAGGGAGATTCACTCTGTGTCTGACCCAGGGAATGTGTGATGGGACGGTGTGGATGGAGATTCACTCTGTGTCAGACCCCGGGAGAGTGTGATGGGACGGTGTGGAGGGAGATTCACTCTGTTTCTGACCCCGGGAGTTTGTGATGGAAATGTGTGGTTGCAGATTCACTCTCTGTCTGACCACGGAATTTGTGAATGGACGGTGTGGAGGGAGTTTCAATCTGTGTCTGACATCGGCAATGTGTGATGGGACGGTTTGGATGGAGATTCACTCTGTGTCTGACCCCGGGCTTTTGTGATGGAACGGTGAGGAGGGAGATTCACTCTGTGTCTGACCCCGGGCTTTTGTGATGGGACGGTGAGGAGGGAGATTCAATATCTGTCTGACCCCGGGCTTTTGTGATGGGACGGTGTGGAGGGAGATTCACTCTGTGTCTGACCCCTTGAGTTTGTGATGGGCCGGTGTGTATGGAGATTCACTTTGTGTCTGACCCAGGGTTTTTGTGATGGGCCGGTGTTAATGGAGATTCACCTTGTGTCTGACCCCGCCAGTGTGTGATGGGACGGTGATGAGGGAGATTCACTCTGTGTCTGACCCAGGGAATGTGTGATGGGACGGTTTGGATGCAGATTCACTCTGTGTCTGACCCCGGGCTTTTGTGATGGGACAGTGAGGAGGGAGATTCAATATCTGTCTGACCCCGGGCTTTTGTGTTGGGACGGTGTGGAGGGAGATTCACTCTGTGTCTGACCCCGGGCTTTTGTGATGGGACGGTGAGTAGGGAGATTCACTCTGTGTCTGACCCCGTGAGTTCGTGATGGGCCGGTGTGGATGGAGATTCCCTCTGTGTCTGACCCCGGGAGTGTGTGATGGGACGGTGTGTTTGGAAATTCACTCTGTGTCTGACCCCGGGAGTGTGTGATGGGTCGGTGAGGAGGGAGATTCACTCTGTGTCTGACCACGGGAACGTGTGATGGGACGGATTGGATGCAGATTCACTCTGTGGCTGTCGCCGGGAGTGTGTGATGGGACGGTGAGGAGGGAGATTTACTCTTTGTCTGACCCCGGGAGTTTGTGATGGAAAGGTGTGGATGCAGATTCACTCTATGTCTGACCGCTGGAATTTGTGATGGGATGATGTGGAAGGAGATTCACTTTGTGTCTGACCACGGCATTGTGTGATGGGACGGTTTAGATGGAGGTTCACTCAGTGTCTGACCCCAGGCTTTTGTGATGGGTTTGTGTGGAGGGAGATTCACTCTGTGTCTGACCCCGGGAGATTGTGATGGGACGGTTTGGATGGGGATTCACTCTGTGTCTGACCGCGGGGAAGTGTTAAGGGACGGTGTGGATGGAGATTCACTCTGTGTCTGACCCCGGGAAAGTGTGATGGGACGGTGTGGATGGAGATTCACTCTGTGTCAGACCCCGGGAGAGTGGGATGGGACGGTGTGGAGGGAGATTCACTCTGTTTCTGACCCCGGGAGTTTGTGATGGAAATGTGTGGTTGCAGATTCACTCTCTGTCTGACCACGGAATTTGTGAATGGACGGTGTGGAGGGAGTTTCAATCTGTGTCTGACATCGGCAATGTGTGATGGGACGGTTTGGATGGAGATTCACTCTGTGTCTGACCCCGGGCTTTTGTGATGGAACGGTGAGGAGGGAGATTCACTCTGTGTCTGACCCCGGGCTTATGTGATGGGACGGTGAGGAGGGAGATTCAATATCTGTCTGACCCCGGGCTTTTGTGATGGGACGGTGTGGAGGGAGATTCACTCTGTGTCTGACCCCTTGAGTTTGTGATGGGCCGGTGTGTATGGAGATTCACTTTGTGTCTGAGCCAGGGTTTTTGTGATGGGTCGGTGTTAATGGAGATTCACTCTATGTCTCACCCCTGGAATTTGTGATGGGATGGTGTGGAGGGAGTTTCAATCTGTGTCTGACATCGGCAATGTGTGATGGGACGGTTTGGATGGAGATTCACTCTGTGTCTGACCACGGGCTTTTGTGATGGGACGGTGAGGAGGCAGATTCACTCTGTGTCTGACCCCTTGAGTATGTGATAGGATGGTGTGGAAGGAAATTCACTCTGTGTCTGACCCCGGCAATGTGTGATGAGACGGTTTGGATGGAGGTTCACTCAGTGTCTGACCCCGAGGGGTTTAAGATGAGACGGTGTGGATGGAGATTCACTCTGTGTCTTACCCCGGGAATGTGTGATGGGACAGTTTGGATGGAGATTCACTCTGTGACTGACCCGGGCTTTTGTGATGGGACGGTGAAGAGGGAGATTCACTCTGTGTCTGACCCCGGGAACGTGTGATGGGACGGTTTGGATGGAGGTTCACAGTGAGTCTGACCCCAGGAGTGTGTGATGGGACGGTGAAGAGGGAGATTCACTCTGTGACAGACCCCGGGAACGTGTGATGGGACGGTTTGGATGGAGATTCAATCTCTATCTGACCCCGGGCTTTTCTGATGGGACGGTGTGGAGGGAGATTCACTTTGTGTCTGACCCCGGGAGATTGTGATGGGACGGTGTGATTGGAAATTCACTCTGTGTCTGACCCCGGGTGTGTGTGTTGGGACGGTGAGGAGGGAGATTCACTCTGTGTCTGACCCCGGGAACGTGTGATGGGACGGTTTGGATGCAAATTCACTCTGTTCCTGACGCCGGGAGTGTGTGATGGGACGGTGAGGAGGGAGATTTTTCTCTTTCTCTGACCCCGGGAGTTTGTGATGGAAAGGTGTGGTTGCAGATTCACTCTATGTCTGACCCCTGGAATTTGTGATGGGATGGTGTGGAAGGAGATTCACTCAGTGTCTGACCCCAGGCTTTTGTGATGGGATTGTGTGGAGGGAGATTCACTCTGTGTCTGACCCCGTGAGTTTGTGATGGACGGTGTGGATGGAGATTCACTCTATGTCTCACCCCTGGAATTTGTGATGGGATGGTGTGGAAGGAAATTCACTCTGTGTCTGACCACGGGCAATGTGTGATGAGACGGTTTGGATGGAGGTTCACTCCGAGTCTGACCACAGGAGTGTGTGATGGGACGGTGAAGAGGGAGATTCACTCTGTGTCAGACCCCGGGAACGTGTGATGGGACGGTTTGGATGGAGATTCAATCTCTATCTGACCCCGGGCTTTTCTGATGGGACGGTGTGGAGGGAGATTCACTTTATGTCTGACCCCGGTCTATTGTGATGGGACGGTGTGGATGGAGATTCACTCTGTGTCTGACCCCTGGAAAGTGTGATGGGACGGTGTGGATGGAGATATACTCTGTGTCAGACCCTGGGAGTGTGTGATGGGACGGTGTAGAGGGAGATTCACTCTCTTTCTGACCCCGGGAGTTTGTGATGGAAATGTGTGGTTGCAGTTTCACTCTATGTCTGACCACGGAATTTGTGAATGGACGGTGTGGAGGGAGTTTCAATCTGTGTCTGACATCGGCAATGTGTGATGGGACGGTTTGAGTGGAGATTCACTCTGTGTCTGACCCCGGGAGTCTGTGATTGGACGATGAGAAGGGAGCTTTACTCTTTGTCTGACCCCGGGAGTATGTGATGGAAAGGTGTGGATGCAGATTCACTCTATGTCTGACCCCTGGAATTTGTGATGGGATGGTGTGGAAGGAGAATCACTCTGTGTCTGACCCCGGCAATGTGTGATGAGACGGTTTGGATGGAGGTTCACTCAGTGTCTGACCCCGAGGGGTTTAAGATGGGACGGGGTGGATGGAGATTCACTCTGTGTCTGACCACGGGAACGTGTGATGAGACGGTTTGGATGGAGGTTCACTCCGAGTCTGACCACAGGAGTGTGTGATGGGACGGTGAAGAGGGAGATTCACTCTGTGTCAGACCCCGGGAACGTGTGATGGGACGGTTTGGATGGAGATTCAATCTCTATCTGACACCGGGCTTTTCTGATGTGCCGGTGTGTACGGAGATTCACTTTGTGTCTGACCCCGGTCTATTGTGATTGGACGGTGTGGAGGGAGATTCACACTGTGTCTGACCCCGTGAGTTTGTGATGGGACGGTGTGATTGGAAATTCACTCTGTGTCTGACCCCGGGAGTGTGTGTTGGGACGGTGAGGAGGGAGATTCACTCTGTTCCTGACGCCGGGAGTGTGTGATGGGACGGTGAGGAGGGAGATTTACTCTTTGTCTGACCCCGGGAGTTTGTGATGGAAAGGTGTGGATGCAGATTCACTCTATGTCTGACCCCTGGAATTTGTGATGGGATGGTGTCGAAGGAGATTCACTCAGTGTCTGACCCCGGGCTTTTGTGATGGGATTGTGTTTAGGGAGATTCACTCTGTGTCTGACCCCGGGAGTTTGTGATGGACGGTGTGGATGGAGATTCACTCTATGTCTCACCCCTGGAATTTGTGATGGGATGGTGTGGAGGGAGTTTCAATCTGTGTCTGACATCGGCAATGTGTGATGGGACGGTTTGGATGGAGATTCACTCTGTGTCTGACCCCGGGCTTATGTGATGGGACGGTGAGAAGGGAGATTCACTCTGTGTCTGACCACGGGCTTTTGTGATGGGACGGTGAGGAGGCAGATTCACTCTGTGTCTGACCCCTTGAGTATGTGATAGGATGGTGTGGAAGGAAATTCACTCTGTGTCTGACCCCGGCAATGTGTGATGAGACGGTTTGGATGGAGGTTCACTCAGTGTCTGACCCCGAGGGGTTTAAGATGAGACGGTGTGGATGGAGATTCACTCTGTGTCTTACCCCGGGAATGTGTGATGGGACAGTTTGGATGGAGATTCACTCTGTGACTGACCCGGGCTTTTGTGATGGGACGGTGAAGAGGGAGATTCACTCTGTGTCTGACCCCGGGAACGTGTGATGGGACGGTTTGGATGGAGGTTCACAGTGAGTCTGACCCCAGGAGTGTGTGATGGGACGGTGAAGAGGGAGATTCACTCTGTGTCTGACCCCGGGAACGTGTGATGGGACGGTTTGGATGGAGGTTCACAGTGAGTCTGACCCCAGGAGTGTGTGATGGGACGGTGAAGAGGGAGATTCACTCTGTGACAGACCCCGGGAACGTGTGATGGGACGGTTTGGATGGAGATTCAATCTCTATCTGACCCCGGGCTTTTCTGATGGGACGGTGTGGAGGGAGATTCACTTTGTGTCTGACCCCGGGAGATTGTGATGGGACGGTGTGATTGGAAATTCACTCTGTGTCTGACCCCGGGTGTGTGTGTGTTGGGACGGTGAGGAGGGAGATTCACTCTGTGTCTGACCCCGGGAACGTGTGATGGGACGGTTTGGATGCAAATTCACTCTGTTCCTGACGCCGGGAGTGTGTGATTGGACGGTGAGGAGGGAGATTTTTCTCTTTGTCTGACCCCGGGAGTTTGTGATGGAAAGGTGTGGTTGCAGATTCACTCTATGTCTGACCCCTGGAATTTGTGATGGGATGGTGTGGAAGGAGATTCACTCAGTGTCTGACCCCGGGCTTTTGTGATGGGATTGTGTGGAGGGAGATTCACTCTGTGTCTGACCCCGTGAGTTTGTGATGGACGGTGTGGATGGAGATTCACTCTATGTCTCACCCCTGGAATTTGTGATGGGATGGTGTGGAAGGAAATTCACTCTGTGTCTGACCACGGGCAATGTGTGATGGAAAGGTGTGGATGCAGTTTCACTCTATGTCTGACCCCTGGAATTTGTGATGGGTTGGTGTGGAAGGAGATTCACTCTGTGTCTGAACCCGGGCAATGTGTGATGGGATGGTTTGGATGCAGGTTCACTGAGTGTCTGACCCCGGGCTTTTGTGATAGGATTGTGTGGAGGGAGATTCACTCTGTGTCTGACCACGTGAAAGTGTGATGGGACCGTTTGGATGGAGATTCACTCTGTGTCTGACCCCGCACTTTTGTGATGGGACAGTCTGGATGGAGATTCACTGTGTCTGACCCCGCACTTTTGTGATGGGACGGTGTGGATGGAGATTCACTCTGTGTCAGACCCCGGGAGTGTGTGATGGGACGGTGTGGAGGAAGATTCACTTTGTTTCTGACCCCGGGAGTTTTTGATGGAAATGTGTGGATGCAGATTCACTCTAAATCTGACCACGGAATTTGCGATTTGACGGGGTGGAGGGAGTTTCAATCTGTGTCTGACATCGGCAATGTGTGATGGGACGGATTGGATGGAGATTCACTCTGTGTCTGACCTCGGGCTTTTGTGATGGGACGGTGAGGAGGGAGATTCCATATCTGTCTGACCCCGGGCTTTTGTGATGGGACGGTGTGGAGGGAGATTCACTCTGTTTCTGACCCCGGGCTTTTGTGATGGGACGGTGAGTAGGGAGATTCACTCTCTGTCTGACCCCGTGAGTACGTGATGGGCCGGTGTGGATGGAGATTCCCTCTGTGTCTGACCCCGGGAGTGTGTGATGGGACGGTGTGTTTGGAAATTCACTCTGTGTCTGACCCCGGGAGTGTGTGATGGGTCGGTGAGGAGGGAGATTCACTCTGTGTCTGACCACGGGAACGTGTGATGGGACGGATTTGATGCAGATTCACTCTGTGCCTGACGCCGGGAGTGTGTGATGGGACGGTGAGGAGGGAGATTTACTCTTCGTCTGACCCCGGGAGTTTGTGATGGAAAGGTGTGGATGCAGATTCACTCTATGTCTGACCACTGGAATTTGTGAGGGGATGATGTGGAAGGAGATTCACTCTGTGTCTGAACACGGCATTGTGTGATTGGACAGTTTGGATGGAGGTTCACTCAGTGTCTGACCCCAGGCTGTTGTGATGGGTTTGTGTGGAGGGAGATTCACTCTGTGTCTGACCCCGGGAGATTGTGATGGGACGGTTTGGATGGGTATTCACTCTGTGTCTGACCGCGGGGAAGTGTTAAGGGGCGTTTTGGATGTAGATTCACTCTGTGTCTGACCCCGGGCTTTTGTGATGGGACGGTGTGGATGGAGATTCACTCTGAGTCTGACCCAGGGAAAGTATGATGGGACGGTTTGGATGGACATTCACTTTGTGTCTGACCCCGGGTTTTTGTGATGGGAAGGTCTGGATGGAGATTCACTCTGTGTCTGACCCCGGGAGTTTGTGATGGGACGGCGTGGATGGAGATTCACTCTGTGTCTGACCCCGGGAAAGTGTGATGGGACGGTGTGGATGGAGATTCACTCTGTGTCAGACCCCGGGAGAGTGTGATGGGACGGTGTGGAGGGAGATTCACTCTGTTTCTGACCCCGGGAGTTTGTGATGGAAATGTGTGGTTGCAGATTCACTCTCGGTCTGACCACGGAATTTGTGAATGGACGGTGTGGAGGGAGTTTCAATCTGTGTCTGACATCGGCAATGTGTGATGGGACGGTTTGGATGGAGATTCACTCTGTGTCTGACCCCGGGCTTTTGTGATGGAACGGTGAGGAGGGAGATTCACTCTGTGTCTGACCCCGGGCTTTTGTGATGGGACGGTGAGGAGGGAGATTCAATATCTGTCTGACCCCGGGCTTTTGTGATGGGACGGTGTGGAGGGAGATTCACTCTGTGTCTGACCCCTTGAGTTTGTGATGGGCCGGTGTGTATGGAGATTCACTTTGTGTCTGACCCAGGGTTTTTGTGATGGGCCGGTGTTAATGGAGATTCACCTTGTGTCTGACCCCGCCAGTGTGTGATGGGACGGTGATGAGGGAGATTCACTCTGTGTCTGACCCAGGGAATGTGTGATGGGACGGTTTGGATGCAGATTCACTCTGTGTCTGACCCCGGGCTTTTGTGATGGGACAGTGAGGAGGGAGATTCAATATCTGTCTGACCCCGGGCTTTTGTGTTGGGACGGTGTGGAGGGAGATTCACTCTGTGTCTGACCCCGGGCTTTTGTGATGGGACGGTGAGTAGGGAGATTCACTCTGTGTCTGACCCCGTGAGTTCGTGATGGGCCGGTGTGGATGGAGATTCCCTCTGTGTCTGACCCCGGGAGTGTGTGATGGGACGGTGTGTTTGGAAATTCACTCTGTGTCTGACCCCGGGAGTGTGTGATGGGTCGGTGAGGAGGGAGATTCACTCTGTGTCTGACCACGGGAACGTGTGATGGGACGGATTGGATGCAGATTCACTCTGTGGCTGTCGCCGGGAGTGTGTGATGGGACGGTGAGGAGGGAGATTTACTCTTTGTCTGACCCCGGGAGTTTGTGATGGAAAGGTGTGGATGCAGATTCACTCTATGTCTGACCACTGGAATTTGTGATGGGATGATGTGGAAGGAGATTCACTCTGTGTCTGACCACGGCATTGTGTGATGGGACGGTTTAGATGGAGGTTCACTCAGTGTCTGACCCCAGGCTTTTGTGATGGGTTTGTGTGGAGGGAGATTCACTCTGTGTCTGACCCCGGGAGATTGTGATGGGACGGTTTGGATGGGGATTCACTCTGTGTCTGACCGCGGGGAAGTGTTAAGGGACGGTGTGGATGGAGATTCACTCTGTGTCTGACCCCGGGAAAGTGTGATGGGACGGTGTGGATGGAGATTCACTCTGTGTCAGACCCCGGGAGAGTGTGATGGGACGGTGTGGAGGGAGATTCGCTCTGTTTCTGACCCCGGGAGTTTGTGATGGAAATGTGTGGTTGCAGATTCACTCTCTCTCTGACCACGGAATTTGTGAATGGACGGTGTGGAGGGAGTTTCAATCTGTGTCTGACATCGGCAATGTGTGATGGGACGGTTTGGATGGAGATTCACTCTGTGTCTGACCCCGGGCTTTTGTGATGGAACGGTGAGGAGGGAGATTCACTCTGTGTCTGACCCCGGGCTTATGTGATGGGACGGTGAGGAGGGAGATTCAATATCTGTCTGACCCCGGGCTTTTGTGATGGGACGGTGTGGAGGGAGATTCACTCTGTGTCTGACCCCTTGAGTTTGTGATGGGCCGGTGTGTATGGAGATTCACTTTGTGTCTGAGCCAGGGTTTTTGTGATGGGCCGGTGTTAATGGAGATTCACCTTGTGTCTGACCCCGCCAGTGTGTGATGGGACGGTGATGAGGGAGATTCACTCTGTGTCTGACCCAGGGAATGTGTGATGGGACGGTTTGGATGCAGATTCACTCTGTGTCTGACCCCGGGCTTTTGTGATGGGACGGTGAGGAGGGAGATTCAATATCTGTCTGACCCCGGGCTTTTGTGTTGGGACGGTGTGGAGGGAGATTCACTCTGTGTCTGACCCCGGGCTTTTGTGATGGGACGGTGAGTAGGGAGATTCACTCTGTGTCTGACCCCGTGAGTTCGTGATGGGCCGGTGTGGATGGAGATTCCCTCTGTGTCTGACCCCGGGAGTGTGTGATGGGACGGTGTGTTTGGAAATTCACTCTGTGTCTGACCCCGGGAGTGTGTGATGGGTCGGTGAGGAGGGAGATTCACTCTGTGTCTGACCACGGGAACGTGTGATGGGACGGATTGGATGCAGATTCACTCTGTGGCTGTCGCCGGGAGTGTGTGATGGGACGGTGAGGAGGGAGATTTACTCTTTGTCTGACCCCGGGAGTTTGTGATGGAAAGGTGTGGATGCAGATTCACTCTATGTCTGACCACTGGAATTTGTGATGGGATGATGTGGAAGGAGATTCACTCTGTGTCTGACCACGGCATTGTGTGATGGGACGGTTTAGATGGAGGTTCACTCAGTGTCTGACCCCAGGCTTTTGTGATGGGTTTGTGTGGAGGGAGATTCACTCTGTGTCTGACCCCGGGAGATTGTGATGGGACGGTTTGGATGGGGATTCACTCTGTGTCTGACCGCGGGGAAGTGTTAAGGGACGGTGTGGATGGAGATTCACTCTGTGTCTGACCCCTGGAATTTGTGATGGGATGGTGTGGAAGGAGATTCACTCAGTGTCTGACCCCGGGCTTTTGTGATGGGATTGTGTGGAGGGAGATTCACTCTGTGTCTGACCCCGTGAGTTTGTGATGGACGGTGTGGATGGAGATTCACTCTATGTCTCACCCCTGGAATTTGTGATGGGATGGTGTGGAAGGAAATTCACTCTGTGTCTGACCACGGGCAATGTGTGATGGAAAGGTGTGGATGCAGTTTCACTCTATGTCTGACCCCTGGAATTTGTGATGGGTTGGTGTGGAAGGAGATTCACTCTGTGTCTGACCCCGGGCAATGTGTGATGGGATGGTTTGGATGCAGATTCACTGAGTGTCTGACCCCGGGCTTTTGTGATAGGATTGTGTGGAGGGAGATTCACTCTGTGTCTGACCACGTGAAAGTGTGATGGGACCGTTTGGATGGAGATTCACTCTGTGTCTGACCCCGCACTTTTGTGATGGGACAGTGTGGATGGAGATTCACTGTGTCTGACCCCGCACTTTTGTGATGGGACGGTGTGGATGGAGATTCACTCTGTGTCAGACCCCGGGAGTGTGTGATGGGACGGTGTGGAGGAAGATTCACTTTGTTTCTGACCCCGGGAGTTTTTGATGGATATGTGTGGATGCAGATTCACTCTAAATCTGACCACGGAATTTGCGATTTGACGGGGTGGAGGGAGTTTCAATCTGTGTCTGACATCGGCAATGTGTGATGGGACGGATTGGATGGAGATTCACTCTGTGTCTGACCCCGGGCTTATGTGATGGGACGGTGAGGAGGGAGATTCCATATCTGTCTGACCCCGGGCTTTTGTGATGGGACGGTGTGGAGGGAGATTCACTCTGTGTCTGACCCCGGGCTTTTGTGATGGGACGGTGAGTAGGGAGATTCACTCTGTGTCTGACCCCGTGAGTACGTGATGGGCCGGTGTGGATGGAGATTCCCTCTGTGTCTGACCCCGGGAGTGTGTGATGGGACGGTGTGTTTGGAAATTCACTCTGTGTCTGACCCCGGGAGTGTGTGATGGGTCGGTGAGGAGGGAGATTCACTCTGTGTCTGACCACGGGAACGTGTGATAGGACGGATTGGATGCAGATTCACTCTGTGCCTGACGCCGGGAGTGTGTGATGGGACGGTGAGGAGGGAGATTTACTCTTTGTCTGACCCCGGGAGTTTGTGATGGAAAGGTGTGGATGCAGATTCACTCTATGTCTGACCACTGGAATTTGTGATGGGATGATGTGGAAGGAGATTCACTCTGTGTCTGAACACGGCATTGTGTGATTGGACAGTTTGGATGGAGGTTCACTCAGTGTCTGACCCCAGGCTGTTGTGATGGGTTTGTGTGGAGGGAGATTCACTCTGTGTCTGACCCCGGGAGATTGTGATGGGACGGTTTGGATGGGTATTCACTCTGTGTCTGACCGCGGGGAAGTGTTAAGGGGCGTTTTGGATGTAGATTCACTCTGTGTCTGACCCCGGGCTTTTGTGATGGGACGGTGTGGATGGAGATTCACTCTGAGTCTGACCCAGGGAAAGTATGATGGGACGGTTTGGATGGACATTCACTTTGTGTCTGACCCCGGGTTTTTGTGATGGGAAGGTCTGGATGGAGATTCACTCTGTGTCTGACCCCGGGAGTTTGTGATGGGACGGCGTGGATGGAGATTCACTCTGTGTCTGACCCCGGGAAAGTGTGATGGGACGGTGTGGATGGAGATTCACTCTGTGTCAGACCCCGGGAGAGTGTGATGGGACGGTGTGGAGGGAGATTCACTCTGTTTCTGACCCCGGGAGTTTGTGATGGAAATGTGTGGTTGCAGATTCACTCTCTGTCTGACCACGGAATTTGTGAATGGACGGTGTGGAGGGAGTTTCAATCTGTGTCTGACATCGGCAATGTGTGATGGGACGGTTTGGATGGAGATTCACTCTGTGTCTGACCCCGGGCTTTTGTGATGGAACGGTGAGGAGGGAGATTCACTCTGTGTCTGACCCCGGGCTTTTGTGATGGGACGGTGAGGAGGGAGATTCAATATCTGTCTGACCCCGGGCTTTTGTGATGGGACGGTGTGGAGGGAGATTCACTCTGTGTCTGACCCCTTGAGTTTGTGATGGGCCGGTGTGTATGGAGATTCACTTTGTGTCTGACCCAGGGTTTTTGTGATGGGCCGGTTTTAATGGAGATTCACCTTGTGTCTGACCCCGCCAGTGTGTGATGGGACGGTGATGAGGGAGATTCACTCTGTGTCTGACCCAGGGAATGTGTGATGGGACGGTTTGGATGCAGATTCACTCTGTGTCTGACCCCGGGCTTTTGTGATGGGACGGTGAGTAGGGAGATTCACTCTGTGTCTGACCCCGTGAGTTCGTGATGGGCCGGTGTGGATGGAGATTCCCTCTGTGTCTGACCCCGGGAGTGTGTGATGGGACGGTGTGTTTGGAAATTCACTCTGTGTCTGACCCCGGGAGTGTGTGATGGGTCGGTGAGGAGGGAGATTCACTCTGTGTCTGACCACGGGAACGTGTGATGGGACGGATTGGATGCAGATTCACTCTGTGGCTGTCGCCGGGAGTGTGTGATGGGACGGTGAGGAGGGAGATTTACTCTTTGTCTGACCCCGGGAGTTTGTGATGGAAAGGTGTGGATGCAGATTCACTCTATGTCTGACCACTGGAATTTGTGATGGGATGATGTGGAAGGAGATTCACTCTGTGTCTGACCACGGCATTGTGTGATGGGACGGTTTAGATGGAGGTTCACTCAGTGTCTGACCCCAGGCTTTTGTGATGGGTTTGTGTGGAGGGAGATTCACTCTGTGTCTGACCCCGGGAGATTGTGATGGGACGGTTTGGATGGGGATTCACTCTGTGTCTGACCGCGGGGAAGTGTTAAGGGACGGTGTGGATGGAGATTCACTCTGTGTCTGACCCCGGGACAGTGTGATGGGACGGTGTGGATGGAGATTCACTCTGTGTCAGACCCCGGGAGAGTGTGATGGGACGGTGTGGAGGGAGATTCGCTCTGTTTCTGACCCCGGGAGTTTGTGATGGAAATGTGTGGTTGCAGATTCACTCTCTCTCTGACCACGGAATTTGTGAATGGACGGTGTGGAGGGAGTTTCAATCTGTGTCTGACATCGGCAATGTGTGATGGGACGGTTTGGATGGAGATTCACTCTGTGTCTGACCCCGGGCTTTTGTGATGGAACGGTGAGGAGGGAGATTCACTCTGTGTCTGACCCCGGGCTTATGTGATGGGACGGTGAGGAGGGAGATTCAATATCTGTCTGACCCCGGGCTTTTGTGATGGGACGGTGTGGAGGGAGATTCACTCTGTGTCTGACCCCTTGAGTTTGTGATGGGCCGGTGTGTATGGAGATTCACTTTGTGTCTGAGCCAGGGTTTTTGTGATGGGCCGGTGTTAATGGAGATTCACCTTGTGTCTGACCCCGCCAGTGTGTGATGGGACGGTGATGAGGGAGATTCACTCTGTGTCTGACCCAGGGAATGTGTGATGGGACGGTTTGGATGCAGATTCACTCTGTGTCTGACCCCGGGCTTTTGTGATGGGACGGTGAGGAGGGAGATTCAATATCTGTCTGACCCCGGGCTTTTGTGTTGGGACGGTGTGGAGGGAGATTCACTCTGTGTCTGACCCCGGGCTTTTGTGATGGGACGGTGAGTAGGGAGATTCACTCTGTGTCTGACCCCGTGAGTTCGTGATGGGCCGGTGTGGATGGAGATTCCCTCTGTGTCTGACCCCGGGAGTGTGTGATGGGACGGTGTGTTTGGAAATTCACTCTGTGTCTGACCCCGGGAGTGTGTGATGGGACGGTGAGGAGGGAGATTCACTCTGTGTCTGACCACGGGAACGTGTGATGGGACGGATTGGATGCAGATTCACTCTGTGGCTGTCGCCGGGAGTGTGTGATGGGACGGTGAGGAGGGAGATTTACTCTTTGTCTGACCCCGGGAGTTTGTGATGGAAAGGTGTGGATGCAGATTCACTCTATGTCTGACCACTGGAATTTGTGATGGGATGATGTGGAAGGAGATTCACTCTGTGTCTGACCACGGCATTGTGTGATGGGACGGTTTAGATGGAGGTTCACTCAGTGTCTGACCCCAGGCTTTTGTGATGGGTTTGTGTGGAGGGAGATTCACTCTGTGTCTGACCCCGGGAGATTGTGATGGGACGGTTTGGATGGGGATTCACTCTGTGTCTGACCGCGGGGAAGTGTTAAGGGGCGTTTTGGATGTAGATTCACTCTGTGTCTGACCCCGGGCTTTTGTGATGGGAAGGTCTGAATGGAGATTCACTCTGTGTCTGACCCCGGGAGTTTGTGATGGGACGGTGTGGATGGAGATTCACTCTGTGTCTGACCCCGGGAATGTGTGATGGGACGGTGTGGATGGAGATTCACTCTGTGTTAGACCCCGGGAGAGTGTGATGGGACGGTGTGGAGGGAGATTCACTCTGTGTCTGACCCCGGGAGTGTGTGATGGAAATGTGTGGTTGCAGATTCACTCTATGTCTGACCACGGAATTTGTGAATGGACGGTGTGGAGGGAGTTTCAATCTGTGTCTGACATTGGCAATGTGTGATGGGACGGTTTGGATGGAGATTCACTCTGTGTCTGACCCCGGGCTTTTGTGATGGAACGGTGAGGAGGGAGATTCACTCTGTGTCTGACCCCGGGCTTTTGTGATGGGACGGTGAGGAGGGCGATTCAATATCTGTCTGACCCCGGGCTTTTGTGATGGGACGGTGTGGAGGGAGATTCACTCTGTGTCTGACCCCGGGAGATTGTGATGGGACGGTTTGGATGGGTATTCACTCTGTGTCTGACCGCGGGGAAGTGTTAAGGGGCGTTTTGGATGTAGATTCACTCTGTGTCTGACCCCGGGCTTTTGTGATGGGACGGTGTGGATGGAGATTCACTCTGAGTCTGACCCAGGGAAAGTATGATGGGACGGTTTGGATGGACATTCACTTTGTGTCTGACCCCGGGTTTTTGTGATGGGAAGGTCTGGATGGAGATTCACTCTGTGTCAGACCCCGGGAGAGTGTGATGGGACGGTGTGGAGGGAGATTCACTCTGTTTCTGACCCCGGGAGTTTGTGATGGAAATGTGTGGTTGCAGATTCACTCTCTGTCTGACCACGGAATTTGTGAATGGACGGTGTGGAGGGAGTTTCAATCTGTGTCTGACATCGGCAATGTGTGATGGGACGGTTTGGATGGAGATTCACTCTGTGTCTGACCCCGGGCTTTTGTGATGGAACGGTGAGGAGGGAGATTCACTCTGTGTCTGACCCCGGGCTTTTGTGATGGGACGGTGTGGAGGGAGATTCACTCTGTTTCTGACCCCGGGAGTTTGTGATGGAAATGTGTGGTTGCAGATTCACTCTCGGTCTGACCACGGAATTTGTGAATGGACGGTGTGGAGGGAGTTTCAATCTGTGTCTGACATCGGCAATGTGTGATGGGACGGTTTGGATGGAGATTCACTCTGTGTCTGACCCCGGGCTTTTGTGATGGAACGGTGAGGAGGGAGATTCACTCTGTGTCTGACCCCGGGCTTTTGTGATGGGACGGTGAGGAGGGAGATTCAATATCTGTCTGACCCCGGGCTTTTGTGATGGGACGGTGTGGAGGGAGATTCACTCTGTGTCTGACCCCTTGAGTTTGTGATGGGCCGGTGTGTATGGAGATTCACTTTGTGTCTGACCCAGGGTTTTTGTGATGGGCCGGTGTTAATGGAGATTCACCTTGTGTCTGACCCCGCCAGTGTGTGATGGGACGGTGATGAGGGAGATTCACTCTGTGTCTGACCCAGGGAATGTGTGATGGGACGGTTTGGATGCAGATTCACTCTGTGTCTGACCCCGGGCTTTTGTGATGGGACAGTGAGGAGGGAGATTCAATATCTGTCTGACCCCGGGCTTTTGTGTTGGGACGGTGTGGAGGGAGATTCACTCTGTGTCTGACCCCGGGCTTTTGTGATGGGACGGTGAGTAGGGAGATTCACTCTGTGTCTGACCCCGTGAGTTCGTGATGGGCCGGTGTGGATGGAGATTCCGTCTGTGTCTGACCCCGGGAGTGTGTGATGGGACGGTGTGTTTGGAAATTCACTCTGTGTCTGACCCCGGGAGTGTGTGATGGGTCGGTGAGGAGGGAGATTCACTCTGTGTCTGACCACGGGAACGTGTGATGGGACGGATTGAATGCAGATTCACTCTGTGGCTGTCGCCGGGAGTGTGTGATGGGACGGTGAGGAGGGAGATTTACTCTTTGTCTGACCCCGGGAGTTTGTGATGGAAAGGTGTGGATGCAGATTCACTCTATGTCTGACCACTGGAATTTGTGATGGGATGATGTGGATGGAGATTCACTCTGTGTCTGACCACGGCATTGTGTGATGGGACGGTTTAGATGGAGGTTCACTCAGTGTCTGACCCCAGGCTTTTGTGATGGGTTTGTGTGGAGGGAGATTCACTCTGTGTCTGACCCCGGGAGATTGTGATGGGACGGTTTGGATGGGGATTCACTCTGTGTCTGACCGCGGGGAAGTGTTAAGGGACGGTGTGGATGGAGATTCACTCTGTGTCTGACCCCGGGAAAGTGTGATGGGACGGTGTGGATGGAGATTCACTCTGTGTCAGACCCCGGGAGAGTGTGATGGGACGGTGTGGAGGGAGATTCACTCTGTTTCTGACCCCGGGAGTTTGTGATGGAAATGTGTGGTTGCAGATTCACTCTCTGTCTGACCACGGAATTTGTGAATGGACGGTGTGGAGGGAGTTTCAATCTGTGTCTGACATCGGCAATGTGTGATGGGACGGTTTGGATGGAGATTCACTCTGTGTCTGACCCCGGGCTTTTGTGATGGAACGGTGAGGAGGGAGATTCACTCTGTGTCTGACCCCGGGCTTATGTGATGGGACGGTGAGGAGGGAGATTCAATATCTGTCTGACCCCGGGCTTTTGTGATGGGACGGTGTGGAGGGAGATTCACTCTGTGTCTGACCCCTTGAGTTTGTGATGGGCCGGTGTGTATGGAGATTCACTTTGTGTCTGAGCCAGGGTTTTTGTGATGGGCCGGTGTTAATGGAGATTCACCTTGTGTCTGACCCCGCCAGTGTGTGATGGGACGGTGATGAGGGAGATTCACTCTGTGTCTGACCCAGGGAATGTGTGATGGGACGGTTTGGATGCAGATTCACTCTGTGTCTGACCCCGGGCTTTTGTGATGGGACGGTGAGGAGGGAGATTCAATATCTGTCTGACCCCGGGCTTTTGTGTTGGGACGGTGTGGAGGGAGATTCACTCTGTGTCTGACCCCGGGCTTTTGTGATGGGACGGTGAGTAGGGAGATTCACTCTGTGTCTGACCCCGTGAGTTCGTGATGGGCCGGTGTGGATGGAGATTCCCTCTGTGTCTGACCCCGGGAGTGTGTGATGGGACGGTGTGTTTGGAAATTCACTCTGTGTCTGACCCCGGGAGTGTGTGATGGGTCGGTGAGGAGGGAGATTCACTCTGTGTCTGACCACGGGAACGTGTGATGGGACGGATTGGATGCAGATTCACTCTGTGGCTGTCGCCGGGAGTGTGTGATGGGACGGTGAGGAGGGAGATTTACTCTTTGTCTGACCCCGGGAGTTTGTGATGGAAAGGTGTGGATGCAGATTCACTCTATGTCTGACCACTGGAATTTGTGATGGGATGATGTGGAAGGAGATTCACTCTGTGTCTGACCACGGCATTGTGTGATGGGACGGTTTAGATGGAGGTTCACTCAGTGTCTGACCCCAGGCTTTTGTGATGGGTTTGTGTGGAGGGAGATTCACTCTGTGTCTGACCCCGGGAGATTGTGATGGGACGGTTTGGATGGGGATTCACTCTGTGTCTGACCGCGGGGAAGTGTTAAGGGGCGTTTTGGATGTAGATTCACTCTGTGTCTGACCCCGGGCTTTTGTGATGGGAAGGTCTGAATGGAGATTCACTCTGTGTCTGACCCCGGGAGTTTGTGATGGGACGGTGTGGATGGAGATTCACTCTGTGTCTGACCCCGGGAATGTGTGATGGGACGGTGTGGATGGAGATTCACTCTGTGTTAGACCCCGGGAGAGTGTGATGGGACGGTGTGGAGGGAGATTCACTCTGTGTCTGACCCCGGGAGTGTGTGATGGAAATGTGTGGTTGCAGATTCACTCTATGTCTGACCACGGAATTTGTGAATGGACGGTGTGGAGGGAGTTTCAATCTGTGTCTGACATTGGCAATGTGTGATGGGACGGTTTGGATGGAGATTCACTCTGTGTCTGACCCCGGGCTTTTGTGATGGAACGGTGAGGAGGGAGATTCACTCTGTGTCTGACCCCGGGCTTTTGTGATGGGACGGTGAGGAGGGCGATTCAATATCTGTCTGACCCCGGGCTTTTGTGATGGGACGGTGTGGAGGGAGATTCACTCTGTGTCTGACCCCGGGAGATTGTGATGGGACGGTTTGGATGGGTATTCACTCTGTGTCTGACCGCGGGGAAGTGTTAAGGGGCGTTTTGGATGTAGATTCACTCTGTGTCTGACCCCGGGCTTTTGTGATGGGACGGTGTGGATGGAGATTCACTCTGAGTCTGACCCAGGGAAAGTATGATGGGACGGTTTGGATGGACATTCACTTTGTGTCTGACCCCGGGTTTTTGTGATGGGAAGGTCTGGATGGAGATTCACTCTGTGTCAGACCCCGGGAGAGTGTGATGGGACGGTGTGGAGGGAGATTCACTCTGTTTCTGACCCCGGGAGTTTGTGATGGAAATGTGTGGTTGCAGATTCACTCTCTGTCTGACCACGGAATTTGTGAATGGACGGTGTGGAGGGAGTTTCAATCTGTGTCTGACATCGGCAATGTGTGATGGGACGGTTTGGATGGAGATTCACTCTGTGTCTGACCCCGGGCTTTTGTGATGGAACGGTGAGGAGGGAGATTCACTCTGTGTCTGACCCCGGGCTTTTGTGATGGGACGGTGTGGAGGGAGATTCACTCTGTTTCTGACCCCGGGAGTTTGTGATGGAAATGTGTGGTTGCAGATTCACTCTCGGTCTGACCACGGAATTTGTGAATGGACGGTGTGGAGGGAGTTTCAATCTGTGTCTGACATCGGCAATGTGTGATGGGACGGTTTGGATGGAGATTCACTCTGTGTCTGACCCCGGGCTTTTGTGATGGAACGGTGAGGAGGGAGATTCACTCTGTGTCTGACCCCGGGCTTTTGTGATGGGACGGTGAGGAGGGAGATTCAATATCTGTCTGACCCCGGGCTTTTGTGATGGGACGGTGTGGAGGGAGATTCACTCTGTGTCTGACCCCTTGAGTTTGTGATGGGCCGGTGTGTATGGAGATTCACTTTGTGTCTGACCCAGGGTTTTTGTGATGGGCCGGTGTTAATGGAGATTCACCTTGTGTCTGACCCCGCCAGTGTGTGATGGGACGGTGATGAGGGAGATTCACTCTGTGTCTGACCCAGGGAATGTGTGATGGGACGGTTTGGATGCAGATTCACTCTGTGTCTGACCCCGGGCTTTTGTGATGGGACAGTGAGGAGGGAGATTCAATATCTGTCTGACCCCGGGCTTTTGTGTTGGGACGGTGTGGAGGGAGATTCACTCTGTGTCTGACCCCGGGCTTTTGTGATGGGACGGTGAGTAGGGAGATTCACTCTGTGTCTGACCCCGTGAGTTCGTGATGGGCCGGTGTGGATGGAGATTCCGTCTGTGTCTGACCCCGGGAGTGTGTGATGGGACGGTGTGTTTGGAAATTCACTCTGTGTCTGACCCCGGGAGTGTGTGATGGGTCGGTGAGGAGGGAGATTCACTCTGTGTCTGACCACGGGAACGTGTGATGGGACGGATTGAATGCAGATTCACTCTGTGGCTGTCGCCGGGAGTGTGTGATGGGACGGTGAGGAGGGAGATTTACTCTTTGTCTGACCCCGGGAGTTTGTGATGGAAAGGTGTGGATGCAGATTCACTCTATGTCTGACCACTGGAATTTGTGATGGGATGATGTGGATGGAGATTCACTCTGTGTCTGACCACGGCATTGTGTGATGGGACGGTTTAGATGGAGGTTCACTCAGTGTCTGACCCCAGGCTTTTGTGATGGGTTTGTGTGGAGGGAGATTCACTCTGTGTCTGACCCCGGGAGATTGTGATGGGACGGTTTGGATGGGGATTCACTCTGTGTCTGACCGCGGGGAAGTGTTAAGGGACGGTGTGGATGGAGATTCACTCTGTGTCTGACCCCGGGAAAGTGTGATGGGACGGTGTGGATGGAGATTCACTCTGTGTCAGACCCCGGGAGAGTGTGATGGGACGGTGTGGAGGGAGATTCACTCTGTTTCTGACCCCGGGAGTTTGTGATGGAAATGTGTGGTTGCAGATTCACTCTCTGTCTGACCACGGAATTTGTGAATGGACGGTGTGGAGGGAGTTTCAATCTGTGTCTGACATCGGCAATGTGTGATGGGACGGTTTGGATGGAGATTCACTCTGTGTCTGACCCCGGGCTTTTGTGATGGAACGGTGAGGAGGGAGATTCACTCTGTGTCTGACCCCGGGCTTATGTGATGGGACGGTGAGGAGGGAGATTCAATATCTGTCTGACCCCGGGCTTTTGTGATGGGACGGTGTGGAGGGAGATTCACTCTGTGTCTGACCCCTTGAGTTTGTGATGGGCCGGTGTGTATGGAGATTCACTTTGTGTCTGAGCCAGGGTTTTTGTGATGGGCCGGTGTTAATGGAGATTCACCTTGTGTCTGACCCCGCCAGTGTGTGATGGGACGGTGATGAGGGAGATTCACTCTGTGTCTGACCCAGGGAATGTGTGATGGGACGGTTTGGATGCAGATTCACTCTGTGTCTGACCCCGGGCTTTTGTGATGGGACGGTGAGGAGGGAGATTCAATATCTGTCTGACCCCGGGCTTTTGTGTTGGGACGGTGTGGAGGGAGATTCACTCTGTGTCTGACCCCGGGCTTTTGTGATGGGACGGTGAGTAGGGAGATTCACTCTGTGTCTGACCCCGTGAGTTCGTGATGGGCCGGTGTGGATGGAGATTCCCTCTGTGTCTGACCCCGGGAGTGTGTGATGGGACGGTGTGTTTGGAAATTCACTCTGTGTCTGACCCCGGGAGTGTGTGATGGGTCGGTGAGGAGGGAGATTCACTCTGTGTCTGACCACGGGAACGTGTGATGGGACGGATTGGATGCAGATTCACTCTGTGGCTGTCGCCGGGAGTGTGTGATGGGACGGTGAGGAGGGAGATTTACTCTTTGTCTGACCCCGGGAGTTTGTGATGGAAAGGTGTGGATGCAGATTCACTCTATGTCTGACCACTGGAATTTGTGATGGGATGATGTGGAAGGAGATTCACTCTGTGTCTGACCACGGCATTGTGTGATGGGACGGTTTAGATGGAGGTTCACTCAGTGTCTGACCCCAGGCTTTTGTGATGGGTTTGTGTGGAGGGAGATTCACTCTGTGTCTGACCCCGGGAGATTGTGATGGGACGGTTTGGATGGGGATTCACTCTGTGTCTGACCGCGGGGAAGTGTTAAGGGACGGTGTGGATGGAGATTCACTCTGTGTCTGACCCCGGGAAAGTGTGATGGGACGGTGTGGATGGAGATTCACTCTGTGTCAGACCCCGGGAGAGTGTGATGGGACGGTGTGGAGGGAGATTCACTCTGTTTCTGACCCCGGGAGTTTGTGATGGAAATGTGTGGTTGCAGATTCACTCTCTGTCTGACCACGGAATTTGTGAATGGACGGTGTGGAGGGAGTTTCAATCTGTGTCTGACATCGGCAATGTGTGATGGGACGGTTTGGATGGAGATTCACTCTGTGTCTGACCCCGGGCTTTTGTGATGGAACGGTGAGGAGGGAGATTCACTCTGTGTCTGACCCCGGGCTTATGTGATGGGACGGTGAGGAGGGAGATTCAATATCTGTCTGACCCCGGGCTTTTGTGATGGGACGGTGTGGAGGGAGATTCACTCTGTGTCTGACCCCTTGAGTTTGTGATGGGCCGGTGTGTATGGAGATTCACTTTGTGTCTGAGCCAGGGTTTTTGTGATGGGCCGGTGTTAATGGAGATTCACCTTGTGTCTGACCCCGCCAGTGTGTGATGGGACGGTGATGAGGGAGATTCACTCTGTGTCTGACCCAGGGAATGTGTGATGGGACGGTTTGGATGCAGATTCACTCTGTGTCTGACCCCGGGCTTTTGTGATGGGACGGTGAGGAGGGAGATTCAATATCTGTCTGACCCCGGGCTTTTGTGTTGGGACGGTGTGGAGGGAGATTCACTCTGTGTCTGACCCCGGGCTTTTGTGATGGGACGGTGAGTAGGGAGATTCACTCTGTGTCTGACCCCGTGAGTTCGTGATGGGCCGGTGTGGATGGAGATTCCCTCTGTGTCTGACCCCGGGAGTGTGTGATGGGACGGTGTGTTTGGAAATTCACTCTGTGTCTGACCCCGGGAGTGTGTGATGGGTCGGTGAGGAGGGAGATTCACTCTGTGTCTGACCACGGGAACGTGTGATGGGACGGATTGGATGCAGATTCACTCTGTGGCTGTCGCCGGGAGTGTGTGATGGGACGGTGAGGAGGGAGATTTACTCTTTGTCTGACCCCGGGAGTTTGTGATGGAAAGGTGTGGATGCAGATTCACTCTATGTCTGACCACTGGAATTTGTGATGGGATGATGTGGAAGGAGATTCACTCTGTGTCTGACCACGGCATTGTGTGATGGGACGGTTTAGATGGAGGTTCACTCAGTGTCTGACCCCAGGCTTTTGTGATGGGTTTGTGTGGAGGGAGATTCACTCTGTGTCTGACCCCGGGAGATTGTGATGGGACGGTTTGGATGGGGATTCACTCTGTGTCTGACCGCGGGGAAGTGTTAAGGGACGGTGTGGATGGAGATTCACTCTGTGTCTGACCCCTGGAATTTGTGATGGGATGGTGTGGAAGGAGATTCACTCAGTGTCTGACCCCGGGCTTTTGTGATGGGATTGTGTGGAGGGAGATTCACTCTGTGTCTGACCCCGTGAGTTTGTGATGGACGGTGTGGATGGAGATTCACTCTATGTCTCACCCCTGGAATTTGTGATGGGATGGTGTGGAAGGAAATTCACTCTGTGTCTGACCACGGGCAATGTGTGATGGAAAGGTGTGGATGGAGGTTCACTCAGTGTCTGACCCCAGGCTGTTGTGATGGGTTTGTGTGGAGGGAGATTCACTCTGTGTCTGACCCCGGGAGATTGTGATGGGACGGTTTGGATGGGTATTCACTCTGTGTCTGACCGCGGGGAAGTGTTAAGGGGCGTTTTGGATGTAGATTCACTCTGTGTCTGACCACGGGCTTTTGTGATGGGACGGTGTGGATGGAGATTCACTCAGAGTCTGACCCAGGGAAAGTATGATGGGACGGTTTGGATGGACATTCACTTTGTGTCTGACCCCGGGTTTTTGTGATGGGAAGGTCTGGATGGAGATTCACTCTGTGTCTGACCCCGGGAGTTTGTGATGGGACGGCGTGGATGGAGATTCACTCTGTGTCTGACCCCGGGAAAGTGTGATGGGACGGTGTGGATGGAGATTCACTCTGTGTCAGACCCCGGGAGAGTGTGATGGGACGGTGTGGAGGGAGATTCACTCTGTTTCTGACCCCGGGAGTTTGTGATGGAAATGTGTGGTTGCAGATTCACTCTCTGTCTGACCACGGAATTTGTGAATGGACGGTGTGGAGGGAGTTTCAATCTGTGTCTGACATCGGCAATGTGTGATGGGACGGTTTGGATGGAGATTCACTCTGTGTCTGACCCCGGGCTTTTGTGATGGAACGGTGAGGAGGGAGATTCACTCTGTGTCTGACCCCGGGCTTATGTGATGGGACGGTGAGGAGGGAGATTCAATATCTGTCTGACCCCGGGCTTTTGTGATGGGACGGTGTGGAGGGAGATTCACTCTGTGTCTGACCCCTTGAGTTTGTGATGGGCCGGTGTGTATGGAGATTCACTTTGTGTCTGAGCCAGGGTTTTTGTGATGGGCCGGTGTTAATGGAGATTCACCTTGTGTCTGACCCCGCCAGTGTGTGATGGGACGGTGATGAGGGAGATTCACTCTGTGTCTGACCCAGGGAATGTGTGATGGGACGGTTTGGATGCAGATTCACTCTGTGTCTGACCCCGGGCTTTTGTGATGGGACGGTGAGGAGGGAGATTCAATATCTGTCTGACCCCGGGCTTTTGTGTTGGGACGGTGTGGAGGGAGATTCACTCTGTGTCTGACCCCGGGCTTTTGTGATGGGACGGTGAGTAGGGAGATTCACTCTGTGTCTGACCCCGTGAGTTCGTGATGGGCCGGTGTGGATGGAGATTCCCTCTGTGTCTGACCCCGGGAGTGTGTGATGGGACGGTGTGTTTGGAAATTCACTCTGTGTCTGACCCCGGGAGTGTGTGATGGGTCGGTGTGGAGGGAGATTCACTCTGTGTCTGACCCCGGGCTTTTGTGATGGGACGGTGAGTAGGGAGATTCACTCTGTGTCTGACCCCGTGAGTACGTGATGGGCCGGTGTGGATGGAGATTCCCTCTGTGTCTGACCCCGGGAGTGTGTGATGGGACGGTGTGTTTGGAAATTCACTCTGTGTCTGACCCCGGGAGTGTGTGATGGGTCGGTGAGGAGGGAGATTCACTCTGTGTCTGACCACGGGAACGTGTGATAGGACGGATTGGATGCAGATTCACTCTGTGCCTGACGCCGGGAGTGTGTGATGGGACGGTGAGGAGGGAGATTTACTCTTTGTCTGACCCCGGGAGTTTGTGATGGAAAGGTGTGGATGCAGATTCACTCTATGTCTGACCACTGGAATTTGTGATGGGATGATGTGGAAGGAGATTCACTCTGTGTCTGAACACGGCATTGTGTGATTGGACAGTTTGGATGGAGGTTCACTCAGTGTCTGACCCCAGGCTGTTGTGATGGGTTTGTGTGGATGGAGATTCACTCTGTGTCTGACCCCGGGAGATTGTGATGGGACGGTTTGGATGGGTATTCACTCTGTGTCTGACCGCGGGGAAGTGTTAAGGGGCGTTTTGGATGTAGATTCACAATGTGTCTGACCCCGGGCTTTTGTGATGGGACGGTGTGGATGGAGATTCACTCTGAGTCTGACCCAGGGAAAGTATGATGGGACGGTTTGGATGGACATTCACTTTGTGTCTGACCCCGGGTTTTTGTGATGGGAAGGTCTGGATGGAGATTCACTCTGTGTCTGACCCCGGGAGTTTGTGATGGGACGGCGTGGATGGAGATTCACTCTGTGTCTGACCCCGGGAAAGTGTGATGGGACGGTGTGGATGGAGATTCACTCTGTGTCAGACCCCGGGAGAGTGTGATGGGACGGTGTGGAGGGAGATTCACTCTGTTTCTGACCCCGGGAGTTTGTGATGGAAATGTGTGGTTGCAGATTCACTCTCTGTCTGACCACGGAATTTGTGAATGGACGGTGTGGAGGGAGTTTCAATCTGTGTCTGACATCGGCAATGTGTGATGGGACGGTTTGGATGGAGATTCACTCTGTGTCTGACCCCGGGCTTTTGTGATGGAACGGTGAGGAGGGAGATTCACTCTGTGTCTGACCCCGGGCTTATGTGATGGGACGGTGAGGAGGGAGATTCAATATCTGTCTGACCCCGGGCTTTTGTGATGGGACGGTGTGGAGGGAGATTCACTCTGTGTCTGACCCCTTGAGTTTGTGATGGGCCGGTGTGTATGGAGATTCACTTTGTGTCTGAGCCAGGGTTTTTGTGATGGGCCGGTGTTAATGGAGATTCACCTTGTGTCTGACCCCGCCAGTGTGTGATGGGACGGTGATGAGGGAGATTCACTCTGTGTCTGACCCAGGGAATGTGTGATGGGACGGTTTGGATGCAGATTCACTCTGTGTCTGACCCCGGGCTTTTGTGATGGGACGGTGAGGAGGGAGATTCAATATCTGTCTGACCCCGGGCTTTTGTGTTGGGACGGTGTGGAGGGAGATTCACTCTGTGTCTGACCCCGGGCTTTTGTGATGGGACGGTGAGTAGGGAGATTCACTCTGTGTCTGACCCCGTGAGTTCGTGATGGGCCGGTGTGGATGGAGATTCCCTCTGTGTCTGACCCCGGGAGTGTGTGATGGGACGGTGTGTTTGGAAATTCACTCTGTGTCTGACCCCGGGAGTGTGTGATGGGTCGGTGAGGAGGGAGATTCACTCTGTGTCTGACCACGGGAACGTGTGATGGGACGGATTGGATGCAGATTCACTCTGTGGCTGTCGCCGGGAGTGTGTGATGGGACGGTGAGGAGGGAGATTTACTCTTTGTCTGACCCCGGGAGTTTGTGATGGAAAGGTGTGGATGCAGATTCACTCTATGTCTGACCACTGGAATTTGTGATGGGATGATGTGGAAGGAGATTCACTCTGTGTCTGACCACGGCATTGTGTGATGGGACGGTTTAGATGGAGGTTCACTCAGTGTCTGACCCCAGGCTTTTGTGATGGGTTTGTGTGGAGGGAGATTCACTCTGTGTCTGACCCCGGGAGATTGTGATGGGACGGTTTGGATGGGGATTCACTCTGTGTCTGACCGCGGGGAAGTGTTAAGGGACGGTGTGGATGGAGATTCACTCTGTGTCTGACCCCTGGAATTTGTGATGGGATGGTGTGGAAGGAGATTCACTCAGTGTCTGACCCCGGGCTTTTGTGATGGGATTGTGTGGAGGGAGATTCACTCTGTGTCTGACCCCGTGAGTTTGTGATGGACGGTGTGGATGGAGATTCACTCTATGTCTCACCCCTGGAATTTGTGATGGGATGGTGTGGAAGGAAATTCACTCTGTGTCTGACCACGGGCAATGTGTGATGGAAAGGTGTGGATGCAGTTTCACTCTATGTCTGACCCCTGGAATTTGTGATGGGTTGGTGTGGAAGGAGATTCACTCTGTGTCTGACCCCGGGCAATGTGTGATGGGATGGTTTGGATGCAGATTCACTGAGTGTCTGACCCCGGGCTTTTGTGATAGGATTGTGTGGAGGGAGATTCACTCTGTGTCTGACCACGTGAAAGTGTGATGGGACCGTTTGGATGGAGATTCACTCTGTGTCTGACCCCGCACTTTTGTGATGGGACAGTGTGGATGGAGATTCACTGTGTCTGACCCCGCACTTTTGTGATGGGACGGTGTGGATGGAGATTCACTCTGTGTCAGACCCCGGGAGTGTGTGATGGGACGGTGTGGAGGAAGATTCACTTTGTTTCTGACCCCGGGAGTTTTTGATGGATATGTGTGGATGCAGATTCACTCTAAATCTGACCACGGAATTTGCGATTTGACGGGGTGGAGGGAGTTTCAATCTGTGTCTGACATCGGCAATGTGTGATGGGACGGATTGGATGGAGATTCACTCTGTGTCTGACCCCGGGCTTATGTGATGGGACGGTGAGGAGGGAGATTCCATATCTGTCTGACCCCGGGCTTTTGTGATGGGACGGTGTGGAGGGAGATTCACTCTGTGTCTGACCCCGGGCTTTTGTGATGGGACGGTGAGTAGGGAGATTCACTCTGTGTCTGACCCCGTGAGTACGTGATGGGCCGGTGTGGATGGAGATTCCCTCTGTGTCTGACCCCGGGAGTGTGTGATGGGACGGTGTGTTTGGAAATTCACTCTGTGTCTGACCCCGGGAGTGTGTGATGGGTCGGTGAGGAGGGAGATTCACTCTGTGTCTGACCACGGGAACGTGTGATAGGACGGATTGGATGCAGATTCACTCTGTGCCTGACGCCGGGAGTGTGTGATGGGACGGTGAGGAGGGAGATTTACTCTTTGTCTGACCCCGGGAGTTTGTGATGGAAAGGTGTGGATGCAGATTCACTCTATGTCTGACCACTGGAATTTGTGATGGGATGATGTGGAAGGAGATTCACTCTGTGTCTGAACACGGCATTGTGTGATTGGACAGTTTGGATGGAGGTTCACTCAGTGTCTGACCCCAGGCTGTTGTGATGGGTTTGTGTGGAGGGAGATTCACTCTGTGTCTGACCCCGGGAGATTGTGATGGGACGGTTTGGATGGGTATTCACTCTGTGTCTGACCGCGGGGAAGTGTTAAGGGGCGTTTTGGATGTAGATTCACTCTGTGTCTGACCCCGGGCTTTTGTGATGGGACGGTGTGGATGGAGATTCACTCTGAGTCTGACCCAGGGAAAGTATGATGGGACGGTTTGGATGGACATTCACTTTGTGTCTGACCCCGGGTTTTTGTGATGGGAAGGTCTGGATGGAGATTCACTCTGTGTCTGACCCCGGGAGTTTGTGATGGGACGGCGTGGATGGAGATTCACTCTGTGTCTGACCCCGGGAAAGTGTGATGGGACGGTGTGGATGGAGATTCACTCTGTGTCAGACCCCGGGAGAGTGTGATGGGACGGTGTGGAGGGAGATTCACTCTGTTTCTGACCCCGGGAGTTTGTGATGGAAATGTGTGGTTGCAGATTCACTCTCTGTCTGACCACGGAATTTGTGAATGGACGGTGTGGAGGGAGTTTCAATCTGTGTCTGACATCGGCAATGTGTGATGGGACGGTTTGGATGGAGATTCACTCTGTGTCTGACCCCGGGCTTTTGTGATGGAACGGTGAGGAGGGAGATTCACTCTGTGTCTGACCCCGGGCTTTTGTGATGGGACGGTGAGGAGGGAGATTCAATATCTGTCTGACCCCGGGCTTTTGTGATGGGACGGTGTGGAGGGAGATTCACTCTGTGTCTGACCCCTTGAGTTTGTGATGGGCCGGTGTGTATGGAGATTCACTTTGTGTCTGACCCAGGGTTTTTGTGATGGGCCGGTTTTAATGGAGATTCACCTTGTGTCTGACCCCGCCAGTGTGTGATGGGACGGTGATGAGGGAGATTCACTCTGTGTCTGACCCAGGGAATGTGTGATGGGACGGTTTGGATGCAGATTCACTCTGTGTCTGACCCCGGGCTTTTGTGATGGGACGGTGAGTAGGGAGATTCACTCTGTGTCTGACCCCGTGAGTTCGTGATGGGCCGGTGTGGATGGAGATTCCCTCTGTGTCTGACCCCGGGAGTGTGTGATGGGACGGTGTGTTTGGAAATTCACTCTGTGTCTGACCCCGGGAGTGTGTGATGGGTCGGTGAGGAGGGAGATTCACTCTGTGTCTGACCACGGGAACGTGTGATGGGACGGATTGGATGCAGATTCACTCTGTGGCTGTCGCCGGGAGTGTGTGATGGGACGGTGAGGAGGGAGATTTACTCTTTGTCTGACCCCGGGAGTTTGTGATGGAAAGGTGTGGATGCAGATTCACTCTATGTCTGACCACTGGAATTTGTGATGGGATGATGTGGAAGGAGATTCACTCTGTGTCTGACCACGGCATTGTGTGATGGGACGGTTTAGATGGAGGTTCACTCAGTGTCTGACCCCAGGCTTTTGTGATGGGTTTGTGTGGAGGGAGATTCACTCTGTGTCTGACCCCGGGAGATTGTGATGGGACGGTTTGGATGGGGATTCACTCTGTGTCTGACCGCGGGGAAGTGTTAAGGGACGGTGTGGATGGAGATTCACTCTGTGTCTGACCCCGGGAAAGTGTGATGGGACGGTGTGGATGGAGATTCACTCTGTGTCAGACCCCGGGAGAGTGTGATGGGACGGTGTGGAGGGAGATTCACTCTGTTTCTGACCCCGGGAGTTTGTGATGGAAATGTGTGGTTGCAGATTCACTCTCTGTCTGACCACGGAATTTGTGAATGGACGGTGTGGAGGGAGTTTCAATCTGTGTCTGACATCGGCAATGTGTGATGGGACGGTTTGGATGGAGATTCACTCTGTGTCTGACCCCGGGCTTTTGTGATGGAACGGTGAGGAGGGAGATTCACTCTGTGTCTGACCCCGGGCTTATGTGATGGGACGGTGAGGAGGGAGATTCAATATCTGTCTGACCCCGGGCTTTTGTGATGGGACGGTGTGGAGGGAGATTCACTCTGTGTCTGACCCCTTGAGTTTGTGATGGGCCGGTGTGTATGGAGATTCACTTTGTGTCTGAGCCAGGGTTTTTGTGATGGGCCGGTGTTAATGGAGATTCACCTTGTGTCTGACCCCGCCAGTGTGTGATGGGACGGTGATGAGGGAGATTCACTCTGTGTCTGACCCAGGGAATGTGTGATGGGACGGTTTGGATGCAGATTCACTCTGTGTCTGACCCCGGGCTTTTGTGATGGGACGGTGAGGAGGGAGATTCAATATCTGTCTGACCCCGGGCTTTTGTGTTGGGACGGTGTGGAGGGAGATTCACTCTGTGTCTGACCCCGGGCTTTTGTGATGGGACGGTGAGTAGGGAGATTCACTCTGTGTCTGACCCCGTGAGTTCGTGATGGGCCGGTGTGGATGGAGATTCCCTCTGTGTCTGACCCCGGGAGTGTGTGATGGGACGGTGTGTTTGGAAATTCACTCTGTGTCTGACCCCGGGAGTGTGTGATGGGTCGGTGAGGAGGGAGATTCACTCTGTGTCTGACCACGGGAACGTGTGATGGGACGGATTGGATGCAGATTCACTCTGTGGCTGTCGCCGGGAGTGTGTGATGGGACGGTGAGGAGGGAGATTTACTCTTTGTCTGACCCCGGGAGTTTGTGATGGAAAGGTGTGGATGCAGATTCACTCTATGTCTGACCACTGGAATTTGTGATGGGATGATGTGGAAGGAGATTCACTCTGTGTCTGACCACGGCATTGTGTGATGGGACGGTTTAGATGGAGGTTCACTCAGTGTCTGACCCCAGGCTTTTGTGATGGGTTTGTGTGGAGGGAGATTCACTCTGTGTCTGACCCCGGGAGATTGTGATGGGACGGTTTGGATGGGGATTCACTCTGTGTCTGACCGCGGGGAAGTGTTAAGGGGCGTTTTGGATGTAGATTCACTCTGTGTCTGACCCCGGGCTTTTGTGATGGGAAGGTCTGAATGGAGATTCACTCTGTGTCTGACCCCGGGAGTTTGTGATGGGACGGTGTGGATGGAGATTCACTCTGTGTCTGACCCCGGGAATGTGTGATGGGACGGTGTGGATGGAGATTCACTCTGTGTTAGACCCCGGGAGAGTGTGATGGGACGGTGTGGAGGGAGATTCACTCTGTGTCTGACCCCGGGAGTGTGTGATGGAAATGTGTGTTTGCAGATTCACTCTATGTCTGACCACGGAATTTGTGAATGGACGGTGTGGAGGGAGTTTCAATCTGTGTCTGACATTGGCAATGTGTGATGGGACGGTTTGGATGGAGATTCACTCTGTGTCTGACCCCGGGCTTTTGTGATGGAACGGTGAGGAGGGAGATTCACTCTGTGTCTGACCCCGGGCTTTTGTGATGGGACGGTGAGGAGGGCGATTCAATATCTGTCTGACCCCGGGCTTTTGTGATGGGACGGTGTGGAGGGAGATTCACTCTGTGTCTGACCCCGGGAGATTGTGATGGGACGGTTTGGATGGGTATTCACTCTGTGTCTGACCGCGGGGAAGTGTTAAGGGGCGTTTTGGATGTAGATTCACTCTGTGTCTGACCCCGGGCTTTTGTGATGGGACGGTGTGGATGGAGATTCACTCTGAGTCTGACCCAGGGAAAGTATGATGGGACGGTTTGGATGGACATTCACTTTGTGTCTGACCCCGGGTTTTTGTGATGGGAAGGTCTGGATGGAGATTCACTCTGTGTCAGACCCCGGGAGAGTGTGATGGGACGGTGTGGAGGGAGATTCACTCTGTTTCTGACCCCGGGAGTTTGTGATGGAAATGTGTGGTTGCAGATTCACTCTCTGTCTGACCACGGAATTTGTGAATGGACGGTGTTGAGGGAGTTTCAATCTGTGTCTGACATCGGCAATGTGTGATGGGACGGTTTGGATGGAGATTCACTCTGTGTCTGACCCCGGGCTTTTGTGATGGAACGGTGAGGAGGGAGATTCACTCTGTGTCTGACCCCGGGCTTTTGTGATGGGACGGTGAGGAGGGAGATTCAATATCTGTCTGACCCCGGGCTTTTGTGATGGGACGGTGTGGAGGGAGATTCACTCTGTGTCTGACCCCTTGAGTTTGTGATGGGCCGGTGTGTATGGAGATTCACTTTGTGTCTGACCCAGGGTTTTTGTGATGGGCCGGTTTTAATGGAGATTCACCTTGTGTCTGACCCCGCCAGTGTGTGATGGGACGGTGATGAGGGAGATTCACTCTGTGTCTGACCCAGGGAATGTGTGATGGGACGGTTTGGATGCAGATTCACTCTGTGTCTGACCCCGGGCTTTTGTGATGGGACAGTGAGGAGGGAGATTCAATATCTGTCTGACCCCGGGCTTTTGTGTTGGGACGGTGTGGAGGGAGATTCACTCTGTGTCTGACCCCGGGCTTTTGTGATGGGACGGTGAGTAGGGAGATTCACTCTGTGTCTGACCCCGTGAGTTCGTGATGGGCCGGTGTGGATGGAGATTCCCTCTGTGTCTGACCCCGGGAGTGTGTGATGGGACGGTGTGTTTGGAAATTCACTCTGTGTCTGACCCCGGGAGTGTGTGATGGGTCGGTGAGGAGGGAGATTCACTCTGTGTCTGACCACGGGAACGTGTGATGGGACGGATTGGATGCAGATTCACTCTGTGGCTGTCGCCGGGAGTGTGTGATGGGACGGTGAGGAGGGAGATTTACTCTTTGTCTGACCCCGGGAGTTTGTGATGGAAAGGTGTGGATGCAGATTCACTCTATGTCTGACCACTGGAATTTGTGATGGGATGATGTGGAAGGAGATTCACTCTGTGTCTGACCACGGCATTGTGTGATGGGACGGTTTAGATGGAGGTTCACTCAGTGTCTGACCCCAGGCTTTTGTGATGGGTTTGTGTGGAGGGAGATTCACTCTGTGTCTGACCCCGGGAGATTGTGATGGGACGGTTTGGATGGGGATTCACTCTGTGTCTGACCGCGGGGAAGTGTTAAGGGACGGTGTGGATGGAGATTCACTCTGTGTCTGACCCCGGGAAAGTGTGATGGGACGGTGTGGATGGAGATTCACTCTGTGTCAGACCCCGGGAGAGTGTGATGGGACGGTGTGGAGGGAGATTCACTCTGTTTCTGACCCCGGGAGTTTGTGATGGAAATATGTGGTTGCAGATTCACTCTCTGTCTGACCACGGAATTTGTGAATGGACGGTGTGGAGGGAGTTTCAATCTGTGTCTGACATCGGCAATGTGTGATGGGACGGTTTGGATGGAGATTCACTCTGTGTCTGACCCCGGGCTTTTGTGATGGAACGGTGAGGAGGGAGATTCACTCTGTGTCTGACCCCGGGCTTATGTGATGGGACGGTGAGGAGGGAGATTCAATATCTGTCTGACCCCGGGCTTTTGTGATGGGACGGTGTGGAGGGAGATTCACTCTGTGTCTGACCCCTTGAGTTTGTGATGGGCCGGTGTGTATGGAGATTCACTTTGTGTCTGAGCCAGGGTTTTTGTGATGGGCCGGTGTTAATGGAGATTCACCTTGTGTCTGACCCCGCCAGTGTGTGATGGGACGGTGATGAGGGAGATTCACTCTGTGTCTGACCCAGGGAATGTGTGATGGGACGGTTTGGATGCAGATTCACTCTGTGTCTGACCCCGGGCTTTTGTGATGGGACGGTGAGGAGGGAGATTCAATATCTGTCTGACCCCGGGCTTTTGTGTTGGGACGGTGTGGAGGGAGATTCACTCTGTGTCTGACCCCGGGCTTTTGTGATGGGACGGTGAGTAGGGAGATTCACTCTGTGTCTGACCCCGTGAGTTCGTGATGGGCCGGTGTGGATGGAGATTCCCTCTGTGTCTGACCCCGGGAGTGTGTGATGGGACGGTGTGTTTGGAAATTCACTCTGTGTCTGACCCCGGGAGTGTGTGATGGGTCGGTGAGGAGGGAGATTCACTCTGTGTCTGACCACGGGAACGTGTGATGGGACGGATTGGATGCAGATTCACTCTGTGGCTGTCGCCGGGAGTGTGTGATGGGACGGTGAGGAGGGAGATTTACTCTTTGTCTGACCCCGGGAGTTTGTGATGGAAAGGTGTGGATGCAGATTCACTCTATGTCTGACCACTGGAATTTGTGATGGGATGATGTGGAAGGAGATTCACTCTGTGTCTGACCACGGCATTGTGTGATGGGACGGTTTAGATGGAGGTTCACTCAGTGTCTGACCCCAGGCTTTTGTGATGGGTTTGTGTGGAGGGAGATTCACTCTGTGTCTGACCCCGGGAGATTGTGATGGGACGGTTTGGATGGGGATTCACTCTGTGTCTGACCGCGGGGAAGTGTTAAGGGGCGTTTTGGATGTAGATTCACTCTGTGTCTGACCCCGGGCTTTTGTGATGGGAAGGTCTGAATGGAGATTCACTCTGTGTCTGACCCCGGGAGTTTGTGATGGGACGGTGTGGATGGAGATTCACTCTGTGTCTGACCCCGGGAATGTGTGATGGGACGGTGTGGATGGAGATTCACTCTGTGTTAGACCCCGGGAGAGTGTGATGGGACGGTGTGGAGGGAGATTCACTCTGTTTCTGACCCCGGGAGTTTGTGATGGAAATGTGTGGTTGCAGATTCACTCTATGTCTGACCACGGAATTTGTGAATGGACGGTGTGGAGGGAGTTTCAATCTGTGTCTGACATTGGCAATGTGTGATGGGACGGTTTGGATGGAGATTCACTCTGTGTCTGACCCCGGGCTTTTGTGATGGAACGGTGAGGAGGGAGATTCACTCTGTGTCTGACCCCGGGCTTTTGTGATGGGACGGTGAGGAGGGCGATTCAATATCTGTCTGACCCCGGGCTTTTGTGATGGGACGGTGTGGAGGGAGATTCACTCTGTGTCTGACCCCTTGAGTTTGTGATGGGCCGGTGTGTATGGAGATTCACTTTGTGTCTGACCCAGGGTTTTTGTGATGGGCCGGTGTTAATGGAGATTCACCTTGTGTCTGACCCCGCCAGTGTGTGATGGGACGGTGATGAGGGAGATTCACTCTGTGTCTGACCCAGGGAATGTGTGATGGGACGGTTTGGATGCAGATTCACTCTGTGTCTGACCCCGGGCTTTTGTGAGGGGACGGTGAGGAGGGTGATTCAATATCTGTCTGACCCCGGGCTTTTGTGATGGGCCGGTGTGTATGGAGATTCACTTTGTGTCTGACCCCGGATTTTTGTGATGGGCCGGTGTGGATGGAGATTCACTCTGAGTCTGACCCAGGGAAAGTATGATGGGACGGTTAGGATGGACATTCACTTTGTGTCTGACCCCGGGTTTTTGCGATGGGAAGGTCTGGATGGAGATTCACTCTGTGTCTGACCCCGGGCTTTTGTGATGGGACGGTGAGGAGGGAGATTCAATATCTGTCTGACCCCGGGCTTTTGTGATGGGACGGTGTGGAGGGAGATTCACTCTGTGTCTGACCCAGGGTTTTTGTGATGGGCCGGTGTTAATGGAGATTCGCCTTGTGTCTGACCCCGCCAGTGTGTGATGGGTCGGTGATGAAGGAGATTCACTCTGTGTCTGACCCAGGGAATGTGTGATGGGATGGTTTGGATGCAGATTCACTCTGTGTCTGACCCGGGGCTTTTGTGATAGGACGGTGAGGAGGGAGATTCAATATATGTCTGACCCCGGGCTTTTGTGATGGGACGGTGTGGATGGAGATTCACTCTGAGTCTGACCCAGGGAAAGTATGAAGGGACGGTTTGGATGGACATTCACTTTGTGTCTGACCCCGGGTTTTTGTGATGGGAAGGTCTGGATGGAGATTCACTCTGTGTCTGACCCCATGAGTTTGTGATGGGACGGTGTGTATGGAGATTCACTCTGTGTCTGACCCCGGGAAAGTGTGATGGGACGGTGAGGAGGGAGATTCAATATCTGTCTGACCCCGGGCTTTTGTGATGGGCCGGTGTGTATGGAGATTCACTTTGTGTCTGACCCAGGGTTTTTGTGATGGGCCGGTGTTAATGGAGATTCACCTTGTGTCTGACCCCTCCAGTGTGTGATGGGACGGTGATGAGGGAGATTCACTCTGTGTCTGACCCAGGGAATGTGTGATGGGACGGTTTGGATGCAGTTTCACTCTGTGTCTGAACCCGGGCTTTTGTGATGGGACGGTGAGGAGGGAGATTCAATATCTGTCTGACCCCGGGCTTTTGTGATGGGACGGTGTGGAGGGAGATTCACTCTGTGTCTGACCCCGGGCTTTTGTGATGGGACGGTGAGTAGGGAGATTCACTCTGTGTCTGACCCCGTGAGTCGTGATGGGCCGGTGTGGATGGAGATTCCCTCTGTGTCTGACCCCGGGAGTGTGTGATGGGACGGTGTGTTTGGAAATTCACTCTGTGTCTGACCCCGGGTGTGTGTGATGGGTCGGTGAGGAGGGAGATTCACTCTGTGTCTGACCACGGGAACGTGTGATGGGACGGATTGGATGCAGATTCACTCTGTGCCTGTCGCCGGGAGTGTGTGATGGGACGGTGAGGAGGGAGATTTACTCTTTGTCTGACCCCGGGAGTTTGTGATGGAAAGGTGTGGATGCAGATTCACTCTATGTCTGACCACTGGAATTTGTGATGGGATGATGTGGAAGGAGATTCTCTCTGTGTCTGACCACGGCATTGTGTGATGGGACGGTTTGGATGGAGGTTCACTCAGTGTCTGACCACAGGCTTTTGTGATGGGTTTGTGTGGAGGGAGATTCACTCTGTGTCTGACCCCGGGAGATTGTGATGGGACGGTTTGGATGGGGATTCACTCTGTGTCTGACCGCGGGGAAGTGTTAAGGGGCGTTTTGGATGTAGATTCACTCTGTGTCTGACCCCGGGCTTTTGTGATGGGAAGGTCGGAATGGAGATTCACTCTGTGTCTGACCCCGGGAGTTTGTGATGGGACGGGGTGGATGGAGATTCACTCTGTGTCTGACCCCTGGAATGTGTGATGGGACGGTGTGGATGGAGATTCACTCTGTGTCAGACCCCGGGAGAGTGTGATGGGACGGTGTGGAGGGAGATTCACTCTGTTTCTGACCCCGGGAGTTTGTGATGGAAATGTGTGGTTGCAGATTCACTCTATGTCTGACCACGGAATTTGTGAATGGACGGTGTGGATGGAGATTCACTCTGTGTCTGACCCCGGGCTTTTGTGATGGAACGGTGAGGAGGGAGATTCAATATCTGTCTGACCCCGGGCTTTTGTGATGGAACGGTGAGGAGGGAGATTCACTCTGTGTCTGACCCCGGGCTTTTGTGATGGGACGGTGAGGAGGGCGATTCAATATCTGTCTGACCCCGGGCTTTTGTGATGGGACGGTGTGGAGGGAGATTCACTCTGTGTCTGACCCCTTGAGTTTGTGATGGGCCGGTGTGTATGGAGATTCACTTTGTGTCTGACCCAGGGTTTTTGTGATGGGCCGGTGTTAATGGAGATTCACCTTGTGTCTGACCCCGCCAGTGTGTGATGGGACGGTGATGAGGGAGATTCACTCTGTGTCTGACCCAGGGAATGTGTGATGGGACGGTTTGGATGCAGATTCACTCTGTGTCTGACCCCGGGCTTTTGTGATGGGACGGTGAGGAGGGTGATTCAATATCTGTCTGACCCCGGGCTTTTGTGATTGGCCGGTGTGTATGGAGATTCACTTTGTGTCTGACCCCGGGTTTTTGTGATGGGCCGGTGTGGATGGAGATTCACTCTGAGTCTGACCCAGGGAAAGTATGATGGGACGGTTAGGATGGACATTCACTTTGTGTCTGACCCCGGGTTTTTGTGATGGGAAGGTCTGGATGGAGATTCACTCTGTGTCTGACCCCGGGCTTTTGTGATGGGACGGTGAGGAGGGAGATTCAATATCTGTCTGACCCCGGGCTTTTGTGATGGGACGGTGTGGAGGGAGATTCACTCTGTGTCTGACCCAGGGTTTTTGTGATGGGCCGGTGTTAATGGAGATTCGCCTTGTGTCTGACCTCGCCAGTGTGTGATGGGTCGGTGATGAAGGAGATTCACTCTGTGTCTGACCCAGGGAATGTGTGATGGGATGGTTTGGATGCAGATTCACTCTGTGTCTGACCCCGGGCTTTTGTGATGGGACGGTGAGGAGGGAGATTCAATATATGTCTGACCCCGGGCTTTTGTGATGGGACGGTGTGGATGGAGATTCACTCTGAGTCTGACCCAGGGAAAGTATGAAGGGACGGTTTGGATGGACATTCACTTTGTGTCTGACCCCGGGTTTTTGTGATGGGAAGGTCTGGATGGAGATTCACTCTGTGTCTGACCCCAGGAGTTTGTGATGGGACGGTGTGGATGGAGATTCACTCTGTGTCTGACCCCGGGAAAGTGTGATGGGACGGTGAGGAGGGAGATTCAATATCTGTCTGACCCCGGGCTTTTGTGATGGGCCGGTGTGTATGGAGATTCACTTTGTGTCTGACCCAGGGTTTTTGTGATGGGCCGGTGTTAATGGAGATTCACCTTGTGTCTGACCCCTCCAGTGTGTGATGGGACGGTGATGAGGGAGATTCACTCTGTGTCTGACCCAGGGAATGTGTGATGGGATGGTTTGGATGCAGATTCACTCTGTGTCTGACCCGGGGCTTTTGTGATAGGACGGTGAGGAGGGAGATTCAATATATGTCTGACCCCGGGCTTTTGTGATGGGACGGTGTGGATGGAGATTCACTCTGAGTCTGACCCAGGGAAAGTATGAAGGGACGGTTTGGATGGACATTCACTTTGTGTCTGACCCCGGGTTTTTGTGATGGGAAGGTCTGGATGGAGATTCACTCTGTGTCTGACCCCAGGAGTTTGTGATGGGACGGTGTGTATGGAGATTCACTCTGTGTCTGACCCCGGGAAAGTGTGATGGGACGGTGAGGAGGGAGATTCAATATCTGTCTGACCCCGGGCTTTTGTGAGGGGACGGTGAGGAGGGTGATTCAATATCTGTCTGACCCCGGGCTTTTGTGATGGGCCGGTGTGTATGGAGATTCACTTTGTGTCTGACCCCGGATTTTTGTGATGGGCCGGTGTGGATGGAGATTCACTCTGAGTCTGACCCAGGGAAAGTATGATGGGACGGTTAGGATGGACATTCACTTTGTGTCTGACCCCGGGTTTTTGCGATGGGAAGGTCTGGATGGAGATTCACTCTGTGTCTGACCCCGGGCTTTTGTGATGGGACGGTGAGGAGGGAGATTCAATATCTGTCTGACCCCGGGCTTTTGTGATGGGACGGTGTGGAGGGAGATTCACTCTGTGTCTGACCCAGGGTTTTTGTGATGGGCCGGTG
Organism: Hemitrygon akajei; assembly: GCF_048418815.1. Classification (NCBI taxonomy): domain Eukaryota; kingdom Metazoa; phylum Chordata; class Chondrichthyes; order Myliobatiformes; family Dasyatidae; genus Hemitrygon; species Hemitrygon akajei. Next base: position 2,066,369 of record NW_027331960.1, on the reverse strand, counting down.
TTAATGGAGATTCGCCTTGTGTCTGACCCCGCCAGTGTGTGATGGGTCGGTGATGAAGGAGATTCACTCTGTGTCTGACCCAGGGAATGTGTGATGGGATGGTTTGGATGCAGATTCACTCTGTGTCTGACCCGGGGCTTTTGTGATAGGACGGTGAGGAGGGAGATTCAATATATGTCTGACCCCGGGCTTTTGTGATGGGACGGTGTGGATGGAGATTCACTCTGAGTCTGACCCAGGGAAAGTATGAAGGGACGGTTTGGATGGACATTCACTTTGTGTCTGACCCCGGGTTTTTGTGATGGGAAGGTCTGGATGGAGATTCACTCTGTGTCTGACCCCATGAGTTTGTGATGGGACGGTGTGTATGGAGATTCACTCTGTGTCTGACCCCGGGAAAGTGTGATGGGACGGTGAGGAGGGAGATTCAATATCTGTCTGACCCCGGGCTTTTGTGATGGGCCGGTGTGTATGGAGATTCACTTTGTGTCTGACCCAGGGTTTTTGTGATGGGCCGGTGTTAATGGAGATTCACCTTGTGTCTGACCCCTCCAGTGTGTGATGGGACGGTGATGAGGGAGATTCACTCTGTGTCTGACCCAGGGAATGTGTGATGGGACGGTTTGGATGCAGTTTCACTCTGTGTCTGAACCCGGGCTTTTGTGATGGGACGGTGAGGAGGGAGATTCAATATCTGTCTGACCCCGGGCTTTTGTGATGGGACGGTGTGGAGGGAGATTCACTCTGTGTCTGACCCCGGGCTTTTGTGATGGGACGGTGAGTAGGGAGATTCACTCTGTGTCTGACCCCGTGAGTCGTGATGGGCCGGTGTGGATGGAGATTCCCTCTGTGTCTGACCCCGGGAGTGTGTGATGGGACGGTGTGTTTGGAAATTCACTCTGTGTCTGACCCCGGGTGTGTGTGATGGGTCGGTGAGGAGGGAGATTCACTCTGTGTCTGACCACGGGAACGTGTGATGGGACGGATTGGATGCAGATTCACTCTGTGCCTGTCGCCGGGAGTGTGTGATGGGACGGTGAGGAGGGAGATTTACTCTTTGTCTGACCCCGGGAGTTTGTGATGGAAAGGTGTGGATGCAGATTCACTCTATGTCTGACCACTGGAATTTGTGATGGGATGATGTGGAAGGAGATTCTCTCTGTGTCTGACCACGGCATTGTGTGATGGGACGGTTTGGATGGAGGTTCACTCAGTGTCTGACCACAGGCTTTTGTGATGGGTTTGTGTGGAGGGAGATTCACTCTGTGTCTGACCCCGGGAGATTGTGATGGGACGGTTTGGATGGGGATTCACTCTGTGTCTGACCGCGGGGAAGTGTTAAGGGGCGTTTTGGATGTAGATTCACTCTGTGTCTGACCCCGGGCTTTTGTGATGGGAAGGTCGGAATGGAGATTCACTCTGTGTCTGACCCCGGGAGTTTGTGATGGGACGGGGTGGATGGAGATTCACTCTGTGTCTGACCCCTGGAATGTGTGATGGGACGGTGTGGATGGAGATTCACTCTGTGTCAGACCCCGGGAGAGTGTGATGGGACGGTGTGGAGGGAGATTCACTCTGTTTCTGACCCCGGGAGTTTGTGATGGAAATGTGTGGTTGCAGATTCACTCTATGTCTGACCACGGAATTTGTGAATGGACGGTGTGGATGGAGATTCACTCTGTGTCTGACCCCGGGCTTTTGTGATGGAACGGTGAGGAGGGAGATTCAATATCTGTCTGACCCCGGGCTTTTGTGATGGAACGGTGAGGAGGGAGATTCACTCTGTGTCTGACCCCGGGCTTTTGTGATGGGACGGTGAGGAGGGCGATTCAATATCTGTCTGACCCCGGGCTTTTGTGATGGGACGGTGTGGAGGGAGATTCACTCTGTGTCTGACCCCTTGAGTTTGTGATGGGCCGGTGTGTATGGAGATTCACTTTGTGTCTGACCCAGGGTTTTTGTGATGGGCCGGTGTTAATGGAGATTCACCTTGTGTCTGACCCCGCCAGTGTGTGATGGGACGGTGATGAGGGAGATTCACTCTGTGTCTGACCCAGGGAATGTGTGATGGGACGGTTTGGATGCAGATTCACTCTGTGTCTGACCCCGGGCTTTTGTGATGGGACGGTGAGGAGGGTGATTCAATATCTGTCTGACCCCGGGCTTTTGTGATTGGCCGGTGTGTATGGAGATTCACTTTGTGTCTGACCCCGGGTTTTTGTGATGGGCCGGTGTGGATGGAGATTCACTCTGAGTCTGACCCAGGGAAAGTATGATGGGACGGTTAGGATGGACATTCACTTTGTGTCTGACCCCGGGTTTTTGTGATGGGAAGGTCTGGATGGAGATTCACTCTGTGTCTGACCCCGGGCTTTTGTGATGGGACGGTGAGGAGGGAGATTCAATATCTGTCTGACCCCGGGCTTTTGTGATGGGACGGTGTGGAGGGAGATTCACTCTGTGTCTGACCCAGGGTTTTTGTGATGGGCCGGTGTTAATGGAGATTCGCCTTGTGTCTGACCTCGCCAGTGTGTGATGGGTCGGTGATGAAGGAGATTCACTCTGTGTCTGACCCAGGGAATGTGTGATGGGATGGTTTGGATGCAGATTCACTCTGTGTCTGACCCCGGGCTTTTGTGATGGGACGGTGAGGAGGGAGATTCAATATATGTCTGACCCCGGGCTTTTGTGATGGGACGGTGTGGATGGAGATTCACTCTGAGTCTGACCCAGGGAAAGTATGAAGGGACGGTTTGGATGGACATTCACTTTGTGTCTGACCCCGGGTTTTTGTGATGGGAAGGTCTGGATGGAGATTCACTCTGTGTCTGACCCCAGGAGTTTGTGATGGGACGGTGTGGATGGAGATTCACTCTGTGTCTGACCCCGGGAAAGTGTGATGGGACGGTGAGGAGGGAGATTCAATATCTGTCTGACCCCGGGCTTTTGTGATGGGCCGGTGTGTATGGAGATTCACTTTGTGTCTGACCCAGGGTTTTTGTGATGGGCCGGTGTTAATGGAGATTCACCTTGTGTCTGACCCCTCCAGTGTGTGATGGGACGGTGATGAGGGAGATTCACTCTGTGTCTGACCCAGGGAATGTGTGATGGGATGGTTTGGATGCAGATTCACTCTGTGTCTGACCCGGGGCTTTTGTGATAGGACGGTGAGGAGGGAGATTCAATATATGTCTGACCCCGGGCTTTTGTGATGGGACGGTGTGGATGGAGATTCACTCTGAGTCTGACCCAGGGAAAGTATGAAGGGACGGTTTGGATGGACATTCACTTTGTGTCTGACCCCGGGTTTTTGTGATGGGAAGGTCTGGATGGAGATTCACTCTGTGTCTGACCCCAGGAGTTTGTGATGGGACGGTGTGTATGGAGATTCACTCTGTGTCTGACCCCGGGAAAGTGTGATGGGACGGTGAGGAGGGAGATTCAATATCTGTCTGACCCCGGGCTTTTGTGATGGGCCGGTGTGTATGGAGATTCACTTTGTGTCTGACCCAGGGTTTTTGTGATGGGCCGGTGTTAATGGAGATTCACCTTGTGTCTGACCCCTCCAGTGTGTGATGGGACGGTGATGAGGGAGATTCACTCTGTGTCTGACCCAGGGAATGTGTGATGGGACGGTTTGGATGCAGTTTCACTCTGTGTCTGAACCCGGGCTTTTGTGATGGGACGGTGAGGAGGGAGATTCAATATCTGTCTGACCCCGGGCTTTTGTGATGGGACGGTGTGGAGGGAGATTCACTCTGTGTCTGACCCCGGGCTTTTGTGATGGGACGGTGAGTAGGGAGATTCACTCTGTGTCTGACCCCGTGAGTCGTGATGGGCCGGTGTGGATGGAGATTCCCTCTGTGTCTGACCCCGGGAGTGTGTGATGGGACGGTGTGTTTGGAAATTCACTCTGTGTCTGACCCCGGGTGTGTGTGATGGGTCGGTGAGGAGGGAGATTCACTCTGTGTCTGACCACGGGAACGTGTGATGGGACGGATTGGATGCAGATTCACTCTGTGCCTGTCGCCGGGAGTGTGTGATGGGACGGTGAGGAGGGAGATTTACTCTTTGTCTGACCCCGGGAGTTTGTGATGGAAAGGTGTGGATGCAGATTCACTCTATGTCTGACCACTGGAATTTGTGATGGGATGATGTGGAAGGAGATTCTCTCTGTGTCTGACCACGGCATTGTGTGATGGGACGGTTTGGATGGAGGTTCACTCAGTGTCTGACCACAGGCTTTTGTGATGGGTTTGTGTGGAGGGAGATTCACTCTGTGTCTGACCCCGGGAGATTGTGATGGGACGGTTTGGATGGGGATTCACTCTGTGTCTGACCGCAGGGAAGTGTTAAGGGGCGTTTTGGATGTAGATTCACTCTGTGTCTGACCCCGGGCTTTTGTGATGGGAAGGTCGGAATGGAGATTCACTCTGTGTCTGACCCCGGGAGTTTGTGATGGGACGGGGTGGATGGAGATTCACTCTGTGTCTGAACCCTGGAATGTGTGACGGGACGGTGTGGATGGAGATTCACTCTGTGTCAGACCCCGGGAGAGTGTGATGGGACGGTGTGGAGGGAGATTCACTCTGTTTCTGACCCCGGGAGTTTGTGATGGAAATGTGTGGTTGCAGATTCACTCTATGTCTGACCACGGAATTTGTGAATGGACGGTGTGGATGGAGATTCACTCTGTGTCTGACCCCGGGCTTTTGTGATGGGACGGTGAGGAGGGAGATTCACTCTGTGTCTGACCCCGGGCTTTTGTGATGGGACGGTGAGGAGGGCGATTCAATATCTGTCTGACCCCGGGCTTTTGTGATGGGACGGTGTGGAGGGAGATTCACTCTGTGTCTGACCCCTTGAGTTTGTGATGGGCCGGTGTGTATGGAGATTCACTTTGTGTCTGACCCAGGGTTTTTGTGATGGGCCGGTGTTAATGGAGATTCACCTTGTGTCTGACCCCGCCAGTGTGTGATGGGACGGTGATGAGGGAGATTCACTCTGTGTCTGACCCAGGGAATGTGTGATGGGACGGTTTGGATGCAGATTCACTCTGTGTCTGACCCCGGGCTTTTGTGATGGGACGGTGAGGAGGGTGATTCAATATCTGTCTGACCCCGGGCTTTTGTGATTGGCCGGTGTGTATGGAGATTCACTTTGTGTCTGACCCCGGGTTTTTGTGATGGGCCGGTGTGGATGGAGATTCACTCTGAGTCTGACCCAGGGAAAGTATGATGGGACGGTTAGGATGGACATTCACTTTGTGTCTGACCCCGGGTTTTTGTGATGGGAAGGTCTGGATGGAGATTCACTCTGTGTCTGACCCCGGGCTTTTGTGATGGGACGGTGAGGAGGGAGATTCAATATCTGTCTGACCCCGGGCTTTTGTGATGGGACGGTGTGGAGGGAGATTCACTCTGTGTCTGACCCAGGGTTTTTGTGATGGGCCGGTGTTAATGGAGATTCGCCTTGTGTCTGACCTCGCCAGTGTGTGATGGGTCGGTGATGAAGGAGATTCACTCTGTGTCTGACCCAGGGAATGTGTGATGGGATGGTTTGGATGCAGATTCACTCTGTGTCTGACCCCGGGCTTTTGTGATGGGACGGTGAGGAGGGAGATTCAATATATGTCTGACCCCGGGCTTTTGTGATGGGACGGTGTGGATGGAGATTCACTCTGAGTCTGACCCAGGGAAAGTATGAAGGGACGGTTTGGATGGACATTCACTTTGTGTCTGACCCCGGGTTTTTGTGATGGGAAGGTCTGGATGGAGATTCACTCTGTGTCTGACCCCAGGAGTTTGTGATGGGACGGTGTGGATGGAGATTCACTCTGTGTCTGACCCCGGGAAAGTGTGATGGGACGGTGAGGAGGGAGATTCAATATCTGTCTGACCCCGGGCTTTTGTGATGGGCCGGTGTGTATGGAGATTCACTTTGTGTCTGACCCAGGGTTTTTGTGATGGGCCGGTGTTAATGGAGATTCACCTTGTGTCTGACCCCTCCAGTGTGTGATGGGACGGTGATGAGGGAGATTCACTCTGTGTCTGACCCAGGGAATGTGTGATGGGATGGTTTGGATGCAGATTCACTCTGTGTCTGACCCGGGGCTTTTGTGATAGGACGGTGAGGAGGGAGATTCAATATATGTCTGACCCCGGGCTTTTGTGATGGGACGGTGTGGATGGAGATTCACTCTGAGTCTGACCCAGGGAAAGTATGAAGGGACGGTTTGGATGGACATTCACTTTGTGTCTGACCCCGGGTTTTTGTGATGGGAAGGTCTGGATGGAGATTCACTCTGTGTCTGACCCCAGGAGTTTGTGATGGGACGGTGTGTATGGAGATTCACTCTGTGTCTGACCCCGGGAAAGTGTGATGGGACGGTGAGGAGGGAGATTCAATATCTGTCTGACCCCGGGCTTTTGTGATGGGACGGTGTGGAGGGAGATTCACTCTGTGTCTGACCCCTTGAGTTTGTGATGGGCCGGTGTGTATGGAGATTCACTTTGTGTCTGACCCAGGGTTTTTGTGATGGGCCGGTGTTAATGGAGATTCACCTTGTGTCTGACCCCGCCAGTGTGTGATGGGACGGTGATGAGGGAGATTCACTCTGTGTCTGACCCAGGGAATGTGTGATGGGACGGTTTGGATGCAGATTCACTCTGTGTCTGACCCCGGGCTTTTGTGATGGGACGGTGAGGAGGGTGATTCAATATCTGTCTGACCCCGGGCTTTTGTGATTGGCCGGTGTGTATGGAGATTCACTTTGTGTCTGACCCCGGGTTTTTGTGATGGGCCGGTGTGGATGGAGATTCACTCTGAGTCTGACCCAGGGAAAGTATGATGGGACGGTTAGGATGGACATTCACTTTGTGTCTGACCCCGGGTTTTTGTGATGGGAAGGTCTGGATGGAGATTCACTCTGTGTCTGACCCCGGGCTTTTGTGATGGGACGGTGAGGAGGGAGATTCAATATCTGTCTGACCCCGGGCTTTTGTGATGGGACGGTGTGGAGGGAGATTCACTCTGTGTCTGACCCAGGGTTTTTGTGATGGGCCGGTGTTAATGGAGATTCGCCTTGTGTCTGACCTCGCCAGTGTGTGATGGGTCGGTGATGAAGGAGATTCACTCTGTGTCTGACCCAGGGAATGTGTGATGGGATGGTTTGGATGCAGATTCACTCTGTGTCTGACCCCGGGCTTTTGTGATGGGACGGTGAGGAGGGAGATTCAATATATGTCTGACCCCGGGCTTTTGTGATGGGACGGTGTGGATGGAGATTCACTCTGAGTCTGACCCAGGGAAAGTATGAAGGGACGGTTTGGATGGACATTCACTTTGTGTCTGACCCCGGGTTTTTGTGATGGGAAGGTCTGGATGGAGATTCACTCTGTGTCTGACCCCAGGAGTTTGTGATGGGACGGTGTGGATGGAGATTCACTCTGTGTCTGACCCCGGGAAAGTGTGATGGGACGGTGAGGAGGGAGATTCAATATCTGTCTGACCCCGGGCTTTTGTGATGGGCCGGTGTGTATGGAGATTCACTTTGTGTCTGACCCAGGGTTTTTGTGATGGGCCCGTGTTAATGGAGATTCACCTTGTGTCTGACCCCTCCAGTGTGTGATGGGACGGTGATGAGGGAGATTCACTCTGTGTCTGACCCAGGGAATGTGTGATGGGACGGTTTGGATGCAGTTTCACTCTGTGTCTGAACCCGGGCTTTTGTGATGGGACGGTGAGGAGGGAGATTCAATATCTGTCTGACCCCGGGCTTTTGTGATGGGACGGTGTGGAGGGAGATTCACTCTGTGTCTGACCCCGGGCTTTTGTGATGGGACGGTGAGTAGGGAGATTCACTCTGTGTCTGACCACGGCATTGTGTGATGGGACGGTTTGGATGGAGGTTCACTCAGTGTCTGACCACAGGCTTTTGTGATGGGTTTGTGTGGAGGGAGATTCACTCTGTGTCTGACCCCGGGAGATTGTGATGGGACGGTTTGGATGGGGATTCACTCTGTGTCTAACCGCGGGGAAGTGTTAAGGGGCGTTTTGGATGTAGATTCACTCTGTGTCTGACCCCGGGCTTTTGTGATGGGAAGGTCGGAATGGAGATTCACTCTGTGTCTGACCCCGGGAGTTTGTGATGGGACGGGGTGGATGGATATTCACTCTGTGTCTGACCCCTGGAATGTGTGATGGGACGGTGTGGATGGAGATTCACTCTGTGTCAGACCCCGGGAGAGTGTGATGGGACGGTGTGGAGGGAGATTCACTCTGTGTCTGACCCCGGGAGAGTGTGATGGGACGGTGTGGAGGGAGATTCACTCTGTTTTTGACCCCGGGAGTTTGTGATGGAAATGTGTGGTTGCAGATTCACTCTATGTCTGACCACGGAATTTGTGAATGGACGGTGTGGATGGAGATTCACTCTGTGTCTGACCCCGGGCTTTTGTGATGGAACGGTGAGCAGGGAGATTCACTCTGTGTCTGACCCCGGGCTTTTGTGATGGGACGGTGAGGAGGGCGATTCAATATCTGTCTGACCCCGGGCTTTAGTGATGGGACGGTGTGGAGGGAGATTCACTCTGTGTCTGACCCCTTGAGTTTGTTATGGGCCGGTGTGTATGGAGATTCACTTTGTGTCTGAGCCAGGGTTTTTGTGATGGGCCGGTGTTAATGGAGATTCACCTTGTGTCTGACCCCGCCAGTGTGTGATGGGACGGTGATGAGGGAGATTCACTCTGTGTCTGACCCAGGGAATGTGTGATGGGACGGTTTGGATGCAGATTCACTCTGTGTCTGACCCCGGGCTTTTGTGATGGGACGGTGAGGAGGGAGATTCAATATCTGTCTGACCCCGGGCTTTTGTGATGGGCCGGTGTGTATGGAGATTCACTTTGTGTCTGACCCCGGGTTTTTGTGATGGGCCGCTGTGGATGGAGATTCACTCTGAGTCTGACCCAGGGAAAGTATGATGGGACGGTTAGGATGGACATTCACTTTGTGTCTGACCACGGGTTTTTGTGATGGGAAGGTCTGGATGGAGATTCACTCTGTGTCTGACCCCGGGCTTTTGTGATGGGACGGTGAGGAGGGAGATTCAATATCTGTCTGACCCCGGGCTTTTGTGATGGGACGGTGTGGAGGGAGATTCACTCTGTGTCTGACCCAGGGTTTTTGTGATGGGCCGGTGTTAATGGAGATTCGCCTTGTGTCTGACCCCGCCAGTGTGTGATGGGTCGGTGATGAGGGAGATTCACTCTGTGTCTGACCCAGGGAATGTGTGATGGGATGGTGAGGAGGGAGATTCACTCTGTGTCTGACCACGGGAACGTGTGATGGGACGGATTGGATGCAGATTCACTCTGTGCCTGTCGCCGGGAGTGTGTGATGGGACGGTGAGGAGGGAGATTTACTCTTTGTCTGACCCCGGGAGTTTGTGATGGAAAGGTGTGGATGCAGATTCACTCTATGTCTGACCACTGGAATTTGTGATTGGATGATGTGGAAGGAGATTCTCTCTGTGTCTGACCACGGCATTGTGTGATGGGACGGTTTGGATGGAGGTTCACTCAGTGTCTGACCACAGGCTTTTGTGATGGGTTTGTGTGGAGGGAGATTCACTCTGTGTCTGACCCCGGGAGATTGTGATGGGACGGTTTGGATGGGGATTCACTCTGTGTCTGACCGCGGGGATGTGTTAAGGGGCGTTTTGGATGTAGATTCACTCTGTGTCTGACCCCGGGCTTTTGTGATGGGAAGGTCTGAATGGAGATTCACTCTGTGTCTGACCCCGGGAGTTTGTGATGGGACGGGGTGGATGGATATTCACTCTGTGTCTGACCCCTGGAATGTGTGATGGGACGGTGTGGATGGAGATTCACTCTGTGTCAGACCCCGGGAGAGTGTGATGGGACGGTGTGGAGGGAGATTCACTCTGTGTCTGACCCCGGGAGAGTGTGATGGGACGGTGTGGTGGGAGATTCACTCTGTTTCTGACCCCGGGAGTTTGTGATGGAAATGTGTGGTTGCAGATTCACTCTATGTCTGACCACGGAATTTGTGAATGGACGGTGTGGATGGAGATTCACTCTGTGTCTGACCCCGGGCTTTTGTGATGGAACGGTGAGGAGGGAGATTCAATATCTGTCTGACCCCGGGCTTTTGTGATGGAACGGTGAGGAGGGAGATTCACTCTGTGTCTGACCCCGGGCTTTTGTGATGGGACGGTGAGGAGGGCGATTCAATATCTGTCTGACCCCGGGCTTTAGTGATGGGACGGTGTGGAGGGAGATTCACTCTGTGTCTGACCCCTTGAGTTTGTTATGGGCCGGTGTGTATGGAGATTCACTTTGTGTCTGACCCAGGGTTTTTGTGATGGGCCGGTGTTAATGGAGATTCACCTTGTGTCTGACCCCGCCAGTGTGTGATGGGACGGTGATGAGGGAGATTCACTCTGTGTCTGACCCAGGGAATGTGTGATGGGACGGTTTGGATGCAGATTCATTCTGTGTCTGACCCCGGGCTTTTGTGATGGGACGGTGAGGAGGGAGATTCAATATCTGTCTGACCCCGGGCTTTTGTGATGGGCCGGTGTGTATGGAGATTCACTTTGTGTCTGACCCCGGGTTTTTGTGATGGGCCGGTGTGGATGGAGATTCACTCTGAGTCTGACCCAGGGAAAGTATGATGGGACGGTTAGGATGGACATTCACTTTGTGTCTGACCCCGGGTTTTTGTGATGGGAAGGTCTGGATGGAGATTCACTCTGTGTCTGACCCCGGGCTTTTGTGATGGGACGGTGAGGAGGGAGATTCAATATCTGTCTGACCCCGGGCTTTTGTGATGGGACGGTGTGGAGGGAGATTCACTCTGTGTCTGACCCAGGGTTTTTGTGATGGGCCGGTGTTAATGGAGATTCGCCTTGTGTCTGACCCCGCCAGTGTGTGATGGGTCGGTGATGAGGGAGATTCACTCTGTGTCTGACCCAGGGAATGTGTGATGGGATGGTTTGGATGCAGATTCACTCTGTGTCTGACCCCGGGCTTTTGTGATGGGACGGTGAGGAGGGAGATTCAATATATGTCTGACCCCGGGCTTTTGTGATGGGACGGTGTGGATGGAGATTCACTCTGAGTCTGACCCAGGGAAAGTATGATGGGACGGTTTGGATGGACATTCACTTTGTGTCTGACCCCGGGTTTTTGTGATGGGAAGGTCTGGATGGAGATTCACTCTGTGTCTGACCCCGGGAGTTTGTGATGGAAATGTGTGGTTGCAGATTCACTCTCTGTCTGACCACGGAATTTGTGAATGGACGGTGTGGAGGGAGTTTCAATCTGTGTCTGACATCGGCAATGTGTGATGGGACGGTTTGGATGGAGATTCACTCTGTGTCTGACCCCGGGCTTTTGTGATGGAACGGTGAGGAGGGAGATTCACTCTGTGTCTGACCCCGGGCTTATGTGATGGGACGGTGAGGAGGGAGATTCAATATCTGTCTGACCCCGGGCTTTTGTGATGGGACGGTGTGGAGGGAGATTCACTCTGTGTCTGACCCCTTGAGTTTGTGATGGGCCGGTGTGTATGGAGATTCACTTTGTGTCTGACCCAGGGTTTTTGTGATGGGCCGGTGTTAATGGAGATTCACCTTGTGTCTGACCCCGCCAGTGTGTGATGGGACGGTGATGAGGGAGATTCACTCTGTGTCTGACCCAGGGAATGTGTGATGGGACGGTTTGGATGCAGATTCACTCTGTGTCTGACCCCGGGCTTTTGTGATGGGACGGTGAGGAGGGAGATTCAATATCTGTCTGACCCCGGGCTTTTGTGTTGGGACGGTGTGGAGGGAGATTCACTCTGTGTCTGACCCCGGGCTTTTGTGATGGGACGGTGAGTAGGGAGATTCACTCTGTGTCTGACCCCGTGAGTTCGTGATGGGCCGGTGTGGATGGAGATTCCCTCTGTGTCTGACCCCGGGAGTGTGTGATGGGACGGTGTGTTTGGAAATTCACTCTGTGTCTGACCCCGGGAGTGTGTGATGGGTCGGTGAGGAGGGAGATTCACTCTGTGTCTGACCACGGGAACGTGTGATGGGACGGATTGGATGCAGATTCACTCTGTGCCTGTCGCCGGGAGTGTGTGATGGGACGGAGAGGAGGGAGATTAACTCTTTCTCTGACCCCGGGAGTTTGTGATGGAAAGGTGTGGATGCAGATTCACTCTATGTCTGAACACTGGAATTTGTGATGGGATGATGTGGAAGGAGATTCACTCTGTGTCTGACCACGGCATTGTGTGATGGGACGGTTTAGATGGAGGTTCACTCAGTGTCTGACCCCAGGCTTTTGTGATGGGTTTGTGTGGAGGGAGATTCACTCTGTGTCTGACCCCGGGAGATTGTGATGGGACGGTTTGGATGGGGATTCACTCTGTGTCTGACCGCGGGGAAGTGTTAAGGGGCGTTTTGGATGTAGATTCACTCTGTGTCTGACCCCGGGCTTTTGTGATGGGAAGGTCTGAATGGAGATTCACTCTGTGTCTGACCCAGGGAGTTTGTGATGGGACCGTGTGGATGGAGATTCACTCTGTGTCTGACCCCGGGAATGTGTGATGGGACGGTGTGGATGGAGATTCACTCTGTGTTAGACCCCGGGAGAGTGTGATGGGACGGTGTGGAGGGAGATTCACTCTGTTTCTGACCCCGGGAGTTTGTGATGGAAATGTGTGGTTGCAGATTCACTCTATGTCTGACCACGGAATTTGTGAATGGACGGTGTGGAGGGAGTTTCAATCTGTGTCTGACATTGGCAATGTGTGATGGGACGGTTTGGATGGAGATTCACTCTGTGTCTGACCCCGGGCTTTTGTGATGGAACGGTGAGGAGGGAGATTCACTCTGTGTCTGACCCAGGGCTTTTGTGATGGGACGGTGAGGAGGGCGATTCAATATCTGTCTGACCCCGGGCTTTTGTGATGGGACGGTGTGGAGGGAGATTCACTCTGTGTCTGACCCCTTGAGTTGGTGATGGGCCGGTGTGTATGGAGATTCACTTTGTGTCTGAGCCAGGGTTTTTGTGATGGGCCGGTGTTAATGGAGATTCACCTTGTGTCTGACCCCGCCAGTGTGTGATGGGACGGTGATGAGGGAGAATCACTCTGTGTCTGACCCAGGGAATGTGTGATGGGACGGTTTGGATGCAGATTCACTCTGTGTCTGACCCCGGGCTTTTGTGATGGGACGGTGAGGAGGGTGATTCAATATCTGTCTGACCCCGGGCTTTTGTGATGGGCCGGTGTGTATGGAGATTCACTTTGTGTCTGACCCCGGGTTTTTGTGATGGGCCGGTGTGGATGGAGATTCACTCTGAGTCTGACCCAGGGAAAGTATGATGGGACGGTTAGGATGGACATTCACTTTGTGTCTGACCCCGGGTTTTTGTGATGGGAAGGTCTGGATGGAGATTCACTCTGTGTCTGACCCCGGGCTTTTGTGATGGGACGGTGTGGAGGGAGATTCACTCTGTGTCTGACCCAGGGTTTTTGTGATGGGCCGGTGTTAATGGAGATTCGCCTTGTGTCTGACCCCGCCAGTGTGTGATGGGTCGGTGATGAAGGAGATTCACTCTGTGTCTGACCCAGGGAATGTGTGATGGGATGGTTTGGATGCAGATTCACTCTGTGTCTGACCCCGGGCTTTTGTGATGGGACGGTGAGGAGGGAGATTCAATATATGTCTGACCCCGGGCTTTTGTGATGGGACGGTGTGGATGGAGATTCACTCTGAGTCTGACCCAGGGAAAGTATGAAGGGACGGTTTGGATGGACATTCACTTTGTGTCTGACCCCGGGTTTTTGTGATGGGAAGGTCTGGATGGAGATTCACTCTGTGTCTAACCCCAGGAGTTTGTGATGGGACGGTGTGGATGGAGATTCACTCTGTGTCTGACCCCGGGAAAGTGTGATGGGACGGTGAGGAGGGAGATTCAATATCTGTCTGACCCCGGGCTTTTGTGATGGGCCGGTGTGTATGGAGATTCACTTTGTGTCTGACCCAGGGTTTTTGTGATGGGCCGGTGTTAATGGAGATTCACCTTGTGTCTGACCCCTCCAGTGTGTGATGGGACGGTGATGAGGGAGATTCACTCTGTGTCTGACCCAGGGAATGTGTGATGGGACGGTTTGGATGCAGTTTCTCTCTGTGTCTGAACCCGGGCTTTTGTGATGGGACGGTGAGGAGGGAGATTCAATATCTGTCTGACCCCGGGCTTTTGTGATGGGACGGTGTGGAGGGAGATTCACTCTGTGTCTGACCCCGGGCTTTTGTGATGGGACGGTGAGTAGGGAGATTCACTCTGTGTCTGACACCGTGAGTTCGTGATGGGCCGGTGTGGATGGAGATTCCCTCTGTGTCTGACCCCGGGAGTGTGTGATGGGACGGTGTGTTTGGAAATTCACTCTGTGTCTGACCCCGGGAGTGTGTGATGGGTCGGTGAGGAGGGAGATTCACTCTGTGTCTGACCACGGGAACGTGTGATGGGACGGATTGGATGCAGATTCACTCTGTGCCTGTCGCCGGGAGTGTGTGATGGGACGGTGAGGAGGGAGATTTTCTCTTTGTCTGACCCCGGGAGTTTGTGATGGAAAGGTGTGGATGCAGATTCACTCTATGTCTGACCACTGGAATTTGTGATGGGATGATGTGGAAGGAGATTCTCTCTGTGTCTGACCACGGCATTGTGTGATGGGACGGTTTGGATGGAGGTTCACTCAGTGTCTGACCACAGGCTTTTGTGATGGGTTTGTGTGGAGGGAGATTCACTCTGTGTCTGACCCCGGGAGATTGTGATGGGACGGTTTGGATGGGGATTCACTCTGTCTCTGACCGCGGGGAAGTGTTAAGGGGCGTTTTGGATGTAGATTCACTCTGTGTCTGACCCCGGGCTTTTGTGATGGGAAGGTCGGAATGGAGATTCACTCTGTGTCTGACCCCTGGAGTTTGTGATGGGACGGGGTGGATGGAGATTCACTCTGTGTCAGACCCCGGGAGAGTGTGATGGGACGGTGTGGAGGGAGATTCACTCTGTTTCTGACCCCGGGAGTTTGTGATGGAAATGTGTGGTTGCAGATTCACTCTATGTCTGACCACGGAATTTGTGAATGGACGGTGTGGATGGAGATTCACTCTGTGTCTGACCCCGGGCTTTTGTGATGGAACGGTTTGGATGGAGATTCACTCTGTGTCTGACCCCGGGCTTTTGTGATGGAACGGTGAGGAGGGAGATTCACTCTGTGTCTGACCCCGGGCTTTTGTGATGGGACGGTGAGGAGGGCGATTCAATATCTGTCTGACCCCGGGCTTTTGTGATGGGACGGTGTGGAGGGAGATTCACTCTGTGTCTGACCCCTTGAGTTTGTGATGGGCCGGTGTGTATGGAGATTCACTTTGTGTCTGACCCAGGGTTTTTGTGATGGGCCGGTGTTAATGGAGATTCACCTTGTGTCTGACCCCGCCAGTGTGTGATGGGACGGTGATGAGGGAGATTCACTCTGTGTCTGACCCAGGGAATGTCTGATGGGACGGTTTGGATGCAGATTCACTCTGTGTCTGACCCCGGGCTTTTGTGATGGGACGGTGAGGAGGGAGATTCAATATCTGTCTGACCCCGGGCTTTTGTGATGTGCCGGTGTGTATGGAGATTCACTTTGTGTCTGACCCCGGGTTTTTGTGATGGGCCGGTGTGGATGGAGATTCACTCTGAGTCTGACCCAGGGAAAGTATGATGGGACGGTTAGGATGGACATTCACTTTGTGTCTGACCCCGGGTTTTTGTGATGGGAAGGTCTGGATGGAGAATCACTCTGTGTCTGACCCCGGGCTTTTGTGATGGGACGGTGAGGAGGGAGATTCAATATCTGTCTGACCCCGGGCTTTTGTGATGGGACGGTGTGGAGGGAGATTCACTCTGTGTCTGACCGCGGGGAAGTGTTAAGGGGCGTTTTGGATGTAGATTCACTCTGTGTCTGACCCCGGGCTTTTGTGATGGGAAGGTCGGAATGGAGATTCACTCTGTGTCTGACCCCGGGAGTTTGTGATGGGACGGGGTGGATGGAGATTCACTCTGTGTCTGACCCCTGGAATGTGTGATGGGACGGTGTGGATGGAGATTCACTCTGTGTCAGACCCCGGGCTTTTCTGATGGGACGGTGAGGAGGGAGATTCAATATATGTCTGACCCCGGGCTTTTGTGATGGGACGGTGTGGATGGAGATTCACTCTGAGTCTGACCCAGGGAAAGTATGATGGGACGGTTTGGATGGACATTCACTTTGTGTCTGACCCCGGGTTTTTGTGATGGGCCGGTGTTAATGGAGATTCGCCTTGTGTCTGACCCCGCCAGTGTGTGATGGGTCGGTGATGAGGGAGATTCACTCTGTGTCTGACCCAGGGAATGTGTGATGGGATGGTTTGGATGCAGATTCACTCTGTGTCTGACCCCGGGCTTTTGTGATGGGACGGTGAGGAGGGAGATTCAATATATGTCTGACCCCGGGCTTTTGTGATGGGACGGTGTGGATGGAGATTCACTCTGATTCTGACCCCGGGAGTTTGTGATGGGACGGTGTGGATGGAGATTCACTCTGTGTCTGACCCCGGGAAAGTGTGATGGGACGGTGAGGAGGGAGATTCAATATCTGTCTGACCCCGGGCTTTTGTGATGGGCCGGTGTGTATGGAGATTCACTTTGTGTCTGACCCAGGGTTTTTGTGATGGGCCGGTGTTAATGGAGATTCACCTTGTGTCTGACCCCTCCAGTGTGTGATGGGACGGTGATGAGGGAGATTCACTCTGTGTCTGACCCAGGGAATGTGTGATGGGACGGTTTGGATGCAGTTTCACTCTGTGTCTGAACCCGGGCTTTTGTGATGGGACGGTGAGGAGGGAGATTCAATATCTGTCTGACCCCGGGCTTTTGTGATGGGACGGTGTGGAGGGAGATTCACTCTGTGTCTGACCCCGGGCTTTTGTGATGGGACGGTGAGTAGGGAGATTCACTCTGTGTCTGACCCCGTGAGTTCGTGATGGGCCGGTGTGGATGGAGATTCCCTCTGTGTCTGACCCCGGGAGTGTGTGATGGGACGGTGTGTTTGGAAATTCACTCTGTGTCTGACCCCGGGAGTGTGTGATGGGTCGGTGAGGAGGGAGATTCACTCTGTGTCTGACCACGGGAACGTGTGATGGGACGGATTGGATGCAGATTCACTCTGTGCCTGTCGCCGGGAGTGTGTGATGGGACGGTGAGGAGGGAGATTTACTCTTTGTCTGACCCCGGGAGTTTGTGATGGAAAGGTGTGGATGCAGATTCACTCTATGTCTGACCACTGGAATTTGTGATGGGATGATGTGGAAGGAGATTCACTCTGTGTCTGTCCACGGCATTGTGTGATGGGACGGTTTGGATGGAGGTTCACTCAGTGTCTGACCACAGGCTTTTGTGATGGGTTTGTGTGGAGGGAGATTCACTCTGTGTCTGACCCCGGGAGATTGTGATGGGACGGTTTGGATGGGGATTCACTCTGTGTCTGACCGCTGGGAAGTGTTAAGGGGCGTTTTGGATGTAGATTCACTCTGTGTCTGACCCCGGGCTTTTGTGATGGGAAGGTCGGAATGGAGATTCACTCTGTGTCTGACCCCGGGAGTTTGTGATGGGACGGGGTGGATGGAGATTCACTCTGTGTCTGACCCCTGGAATGTGTGATGGGACGGTGTGGATGGAGATTCACTCTGTGTCAGACCCCGGGAGAGTGTGATGGGACGGTGTGGAGGGAGTTTCACTCTGTTTCTGACCCCGGGAGTTTGTGATGGAAATGTGTGGTTGCAGATTCACTCTATGTCTGACCACGGAATTTGTGAATGGACGGTGTGGATGGAGATTCACTCTGTGTCTGACCCCGGGCTTTTGTGATGGAACGGTGAGGAGGGAGATTCACTCTGTGTCTGACCCCGGGCTTTTGTGATGGGACGGTGAGGAGGGAGATTCAATATCTGTCTGACCCCGGGCTTTTGTGATGGGACGGTGTGGAGGGAGATTCACTCTGTGTCTGACCCCTTGAGTTTGTGATGGGCCGGTGTGTATGGAGATTCACTTTGTGTCTGACCCAGGGTTTTTGTGATGGGCCGGTGTTAATGGAGATTCACCTTGTGTGTGACCCCGCCAGTGTGTGATGGGACGGTGATGAGGGAGATTCACTCTGTGTCTGACCCAGGGAATGTGTGATGGGACGGTTTGGATGCAGATTCACTCTGTGTCTGACCCCGGGCTTTTGTGATGGGACGGTGAGGAGGGAGATTCAATATCTCTCTGACCCCTTGAGTTTGTGATGGGCCGGTGTGTATGGAGATTCACTTTGTGACTGACCCCGGGTTTTTGTGATGGGCCGGTGTGGATGGAGATTCACTCTGGGTCTGACCCCGGGAGTGTGTGATGGGACGGTGATGAGGGAGATTCACTCTGTGTCTGACCCAGGGAACGTGTGATGGGACGGTTTGGATGCAGATTCAGTCTGTGTCTGACCCCGGGAGTCTGTGATGGGACGATGAGAAGGGAGCTTTACTCTTTGTCTGACCCCGGGAGTATGTGATGGAAAGGTGTGGATGCAGATTCACTCTGTGTCTGACCCCTGGAATTTGTGATGGGACGGTGTGGATGGAGATTCACTCTGTGTCTTACCCCGGGAATGTGTGATGGGACAGTTTGGATGGAGATTCACTCTGTGACTGCCCCGGGCTTTTGTGATGGGACGGTGAAGAGGGAGATTCACTCTGTGTCTGACCCCGGGAACGTGTGATGGGACGGTTTGAATGGAGGTTCACTCTGAGTCTGACCCCAGGAGTGTGTGATGGGACGGTGAAGAGGGAGATTCACTCTGTGTCAGACCCCGGGAACGTGTGATGGGACGGTTTGGATGGAGATTCAATCTCTATCTGACCCCGGGCTTTTCTGATGGGCCGGTGTGTATGGAGATTCACTTTGTGTCTGACCCCGGTCTATTGTGATGGGACGGTGTGGAGGGAGATTCACACTGTGTCTGACCCCGGGAAAGTATGATGGGTCGGTGAGGAGGGAGATTCACTCTGTGTCTGACCACGGGAACGTGTGATGGGACGGATTGGATGCAGATTCACTCTGTGCCTGTCGCCGGGAGTGTGTGATGGGACGGTGAGGAGGGAGATTTACTCGTTGTCTGACCCCGGGAGTTTGTGATGGAAAGGTGTGGATGCAGATTCACTCTATGTCTGACCACTGGAATTTGTGATGGGATGATGTGGAAGGAGATTCACTCTGTGTCTGTCCACGGCATTGTGTGATGGGACGGTTTGGATGGAGGTTCACTCAGTGTCTGACCACAGGCTTTTGTGATGGGTTTGTGTGGAGGGAGATTCACTCTGTGTCTGACCCCGGGAGATTGTGATGGGACGGTTTGGATGGGGATTCACTCTGTGTCTGACCGCTGGGAAGTGTTAAGGGGCGTTTTGGATGTAGATAAACTCTGTGTCTGACCCCGGGCTTTTGTGTTGGGAAGGTCGGAATGGAGATTCACTCTGTGTCTGACCCCGGGAGTTTGTGATGGGACGGGGTGGATGGAGAGTCACTCTGTGTCTGACCCCTGGAATGTGTGATGGGACGGTGTGGATGGAGATTCACTCTGTGTCAGACCCCGGGAGAGTGTGATGGGACGGTGTGGAGGGAGTTTCACTCTGAGTCTGACCCCGGGAGTTTGTGATGGAAATGTGTGGTTGCAGATTCACTCTATGTCTGACCACGGAATTTGTGAATGGACGGTTTGGATGCAGATTCACTCTGTGTCTGACCCCGGGCTTTTGTGATGGGACGGTGAGGAGGGAGATTCAATATCTGTCTGACCCCGGGCTTTTGTGATGGGACGGTGTGGAGGGAGATTCACTCTGTGTCTGACCGCGGGGAAGTGTTAAGGGGCGTTTTGGATGTAGATTCACTCTGTGTCTGACCCCGGGCTTTTGTGATGGGAAGGTCGGAATGGAGATTCACTCTGTGTCTGACCCCGGGAGTTTGTGATGGGACGGGGTGGATGGAGATTCACTCTGTGTCTGACCCCTGGAATGTGTGATGGGACGGTGTGGATGGAGATTCACTCTGTGTCAGACCCCGGGCTTTTGTGATGGGACGGTGAGGAGGGAGATTCAATATATGTCTGACCCCGGGCTTTTGTGATGGGACGGTGTGGATGGAGATTCACACTGAGTCTGACCCAGGGAAAGTATGATGGGACGGTTTGGATGGACATTCACTTTGTGTCTGACCCCGGGTTTTTGTGATGGGCCGGTGTTAATGGAGATTCGCCTTGTGTCTGACCCCGCCAGTGTGTGATGGGTCGGTGATGAGGGAGATTCACTCTGTGTCTGACCCAGGGAATGTGTGATGGGATGGTTTGGATGCAGATTCACTCTGTGTCTGACCCCGGGCTTTTGTGATGGGACGGTGAGGAGGGAGATTCAATATATGTCTGACCCCGGGCTTTTGTGATGGGACGGTGTGGATGGAGATTCACTCTGAGTCTGACCCAGGGAAAGTATGATGGGACGGTTTGGATGGACATTCACTTTGTGTCTGACCCCGGGTTTTTGTGATGGGAATGTCTGAATGGAGATTCACTCTGTGTCTGACCCCGGGAGTTTGTGATGGGACGGTGTGGATGGAGATTCACTCTGTGTCTGACCCCGGGAAAGTGTGATGGGACGGTGAGGAGGGAGATTCAATATCTGTCTGACCCCGGGCTTTTGTGATGGGCCGGTGTGTATGGAGATTCACTTTGTGTCTGACCCAGGGTTTTTGTGATGGGCCGGTGTTAATGGAGATTCACCTTGTGTCTGACCCCTCCAGTGTGTGATGGGACGGTGATGAGGGAGATTCACTCTGTGTCTGACCCAGGGAATGTCTGATGGGACGGTTTGGATAGAGTTTCACTCTGTGTCTGAACCCGGGCTTTTGTGATGGGACGGTGAGGAGGGAGATTCAATATCTGTCTGACCCCGGGCTTTTGTGATGGGACGGTGTGGAGGGAGATTCACTCTGTGTCTGACCCCGGGCTTTTGTGATGGGACGGTGAGTAGGGAGATTCACTCTGTGTCTGACCCCGTGAGTTCGTGATGGGCCGGTGTGGATGGAGATTCCCTCTGTGTCTGACCCCGGGAGTGTGTGATGGGACGGTGTGTTTGGAAATTCACTCTGTGTCTGACCCCGGGAGTGTGTGATGGGTCGGTGAGGAGGGAGATTCACTCTGTGTCTGACCACGGGAACGTGTGATGGGACGGATTGGATGCAGATTCACTCTGTGCCTGTCGCCGGGAGTGTGTGATGGGACGGTGAGGAGGGAGATTTACTCTTTGTCTGACCCCGGGAATTTGTGATGGAAAGGTGTGGATGCAGATTCACTCTATGTCTGACCACTGGAATTTGTGATGGGATTATGTGGAAGGAGATTCACTCTGTGTCAGACCCCGGGAGAGTGTGATGGGACGGTGTGGAGGGAGTTTCACTCTGTTTCTGACCCCGGGAGTTTGTGATGGAAATGTGTGGTTGCAGATTCACTCTATGTCTGACCACGGAATTTGTGAATGGACGGTGTGGATGGAGATTCACTCTGTGTCTGACCCCGGGCTTTTGTGATGGAACGGTGAGGAGGGAGATTTAATATCTGTCTGACCCCGGGCTTTTGTGATGGGACGGTGTGGAGGGAGATTCACTCTGTGTCTGACCCCTTGAGTTTGTGATGGGCCGGAGTGTATGGAGATTCACTTTGTGTCTGACCCAGGGTTTTTGTGATGGGCCGGTGTTAATGGAGATTCACCTTGTGTCTGACCCCGCCAGTGTGTGATGGGACGGTGATGAGGGAGATTCACTCTGTGTCTGACCCAGGGAATGTGTGATGGGACGGTTTGGATGCAGATTCACTCTGTGTCTGACCCCGGGCTTTTGTGATGGGACGGTGAGGAGGGAGATTCAATATCTCTCTGACCCCTTGAGTTTGTGATGGGCCGGTGTGTATGGAGATTCACTTTGTGACTGACCCCGGGTTTTTGTGATGGGCCGGTGTGGATGGAGATTCACTCTGGGTCTGACCCCGGGAGTGTGTGATGGGACGGTGATGAGGGAGATTCACTCTGTGTCTGACCCAGGGAACGTGTGATGGGACGGTTTGGATGCAGATTCAGTCTGTGTCTGACCCCGGGAGTCTGTGATGGGACGATGAGAAGGGAGCTTTACTCTTTGTCTGACCCCGGGAGTATGTGATGGAAAGGTGTGGATGCAGATTCACTCTGTGTCTGACCCCTGGAATTTGTGATGGGACGGTGTGGATGGAGATTCACTCTGTGTCTTACCCCGGGAATCTGTGATGGGACAGTTTGGATGGAGATTCACTCTGTGACTGCCCCGGGCTTTTGTGATGGGACGGTGAAGAGGGAGATTCACTCTGTGTCTGACCCCGGGAACGTGTGATGGGACGGTTTGAATCGAGGTTCACTCTGAGTCTGACCCCAGGAGTGTGTGATGGGACGGTGAAGAGGGAGATTCACTCTGTGTCAGACCCCGGGAACGTGTGATGGGACGGTTTGGATGGAGATTCAATCTCTATCTGACCCCGGGCTTTTCTGATGGGCCGGTGTGTATGGAGATTCACTTTGTGTCTGACCCCGGTCTATTGTGATGGGACGGTGTGGAGGGAGATTCACACTGTGTCTGACCCCGGGAAAGTATGATGGGTCGGTGAGGAGGGAGATTCACTCTGTGTCTGACCACGGGAACGTGTGATGGGACGGATTGGATGCAGATTCACTCTGTGCCTGTCGCCGGGAGTGTGTGATGGGACGGTGAGGAGGGAGATTTACTCGTTGTCTGACCCCGGGAGTTTGTGATGGAAAGGTGTGGATGCAGATTCACTCTATGTCTGACCACTGGAATTTGTGATGGGATGATGTGGAAGGAGATTCACTCTGTGTCTGTCCACGGCATTGTGTGATGGGACGGTTTGGATGGAGGTTCACTCAGTGTCTGACCACAGGCTTTTGTGATGGGTTTGTGTGGAGGGAGATTCACTCTGTGTCTGACCCCGGGAGATTGTGATGGGACGGTTTGGATGGGGATTCACTCTGTGTCTGACCGCTGGGAAGTGTTAAGGGGCGTTTTGGATGTAGATTCACTCTGTGTCTGACCCCGGGCTTTTGTGATGGGAAGGTCGGAATGGAGATTCACTCTGTGTCTGACCCCGGGAGTTTGTGATGGGACGGGGTGGATGGAGAGTCACTCTGTGTCTGACCCCTGGAATGTGTGATGGGACGGTGTGGATGGAGATTCACTCTGTGTCAGACCCCGGGAGAGTGTGATGGGACGGTGTGGAGGGAGTTTCACTCTGTTTCTGACCCCGGGAGTTTGTGATGGAAATGTGTGGTTGCAGATTCACTCTATGTCTGACCACGGAATTTGTGAATGGACGGTGTGGATGGAGATTCACTCTGTGTCTGACCCCGGGCTTTTGTGATGGAACGGTGAGGAGGGAGATTCACTCTGTGTCTGACCCCGGGCTTTTGTGATGGGACGGTGAGGAGGGAGATTCAATATCTGTCTGACCCCGGGCTTTTGTGATGGGACGGTGTGGAGGGAGATTCACTCTGTGTCTGACCCCTTGAGTTTGTGATGGGCCGGTGTGTATGGAGATTCACTTTGTGTCTGACCCAGGGTTTTTGTGATGGGCCGGTGTTAATGGAGATTCACCTTGTGTGTGACCCCGCCAGTGTGTGATGGGACGGTGATGAGGGAGATTCACTCTGTGTCTGACCCAGGGAATGTGTGATGGGACGGTTTGGATGCAGATTCACTCTGTGTCTGACCCCGGGCTTTTGTGATGGGACGGTGAGGAGGGAGATTCAATATCTCTCTGACCCCTTGAGTTTGTGATGGGCCGGTGTGTATGGAGATTCACTTTGTGACTGACCCCGGGTTTTTGTGATGGGCCGGTGTGGATGGAGATTCACTCTGTGTCTGACCCAGGGAACGTGTGATGGGACGGTTTGGATGCAGATTCAGTCTGTGTTTGACCCCGGGAGTCTGTGATGGGACGATGAGAAGGGAGCTTTACTCTTTGTCTGACCCCGGGAGTATGTGATGGAAAGGTGTGGATGCAGATTCACTCTGTGTCTGACCCCTGGAATTTGTGATTGGACGGTGTGGATGGAGATTCACTCTGTGTCTTACCCCGGGAATGTGTGATGGGACGGTGAGGAGGGAGATTCAATATCTGTCTGACCCCGGGCTTTTGTGATGGGACGGTGTGGAGGGAGATTCACTCTGTGTCTGACCCCGGGCTTTTGTGATGGGACGGTGAGGAGGGAGAATCAATATCTGTCTGACCCCGGGCTTTTGTGATGGGACGGTGTGGAGGGAGATTCACTCTGTGTCTGACCCAGGGTTTTTGTGATGGGCCGGTGTTAATGGAGATTCGCCTTGTGTCTGACCCCGCCAGTGTGTGATGGGTCGGTGATGAGGGAGATTCACTCTGTGTCTGACCCAGGGAATGTGTGATGGGATGGTTTGGATGCAGATTCACTCTGTGTCTGACCCCGGGCTTTTGTGATGGGACGGTGAGGAGGGAGATTCAATATATGTCTGACCCCGGGCTTTTGTGATGGGACGGTGTGGATGGAGATTCACTCTGAGTCTGACCCAGGGAAAGTATGATGGGACGGTTTGGATGGACATTCACTTTGTGTCTGACCCCGGGTTTTTGTGATGGGAAGGTCTGGATGGAGATTCACTCTGTGTCTGACCCCGGGAGTTTGTGATGGGACGGTGTGGATGGAGATTCACTCTGTGTCTGACCCCGGGAAAGTGTGATGGGACGGTGAGGAGGGAGATTCAATATCTGTCTGACCCCGGGCTTTTGTGATGGGCCGGTGTGTATGGAGATTCACTTTGTGTCTGACCCCGGGTTTTTGTGATGGGAAGGTCTGGATGGAGATTCACTCTGTGTCTGACCCCGGGAGTTTGTGATGGAAATGTGTGGTTGCAGATTCACTCTCTGTCTGACCACGGAATTTGTGAATGGACGGTGTGGAGGGAGTTTCAATCTGTGTCTGACATCGGCAATGTGTGATGGGACGGTTTGGATGGAGATTCACTCTGTGTCTGACCCAGGGCTTTTGTGATGGAACGGTGAGGAGGGAGATTCACTCTGTGTCTGACCCCGGGCTTATGTGATGGGACGGTGAGGAGGGAGATTCAATATCTGTCTGACCCCGGGCTTTTGTGATGGGACGGTGTGGAGGGAGATTCACTCTGTGTCTGACCCCTTGAGTTTGTGATGGGCCGGTGTGTATGGAGATTCACTTTGTGTCTGAGCCAGGGTTTTTGTGATGGGCCGGTGTTAATGGAGATTCACCTTGTGTCTGACCCCGCCAGTGTGTGATGGGACGGTGATGAGGGAGATTCACTCTGTGTCTGACCCAGGGAATGTGTGATGGGACGGTTTGGATGCAGATTCACTCTGTGTCTGACCCCGGGCTTTTGTGATGGGACGGTGAGGAGGGAGATTCAATATCTGTCTGACCCCGGGCTTTTGTGTTGGGACGGTGTGGAGGGAGATTCACTCTGTGTCTGACCCCGGGCTTTTGTGATGGGACGGTGAGTAGGGAGATTCACTCTGTGTCTTACCCCGTGAGTTCGTGATGGGCCGGTGTGGATGGAGATTCCCTCTGTGTCTGACCCCGGGAGTGTGTGATGGGACGGTTTGGATGGAGGTTCACTCAGTGTCTGACCACAGGCTTTTGTGATGGGTTTGTGTGGAGGGAGATTCACTCTGTGTCTGACCCCGGGAGATTGTGATGGGACGGTTTGGATGGGGATTCACTCTGTGTCTGACCGCTGGGAAGTGTTAAGGGGCGTTTTGGATGTAGATTCACTCTGTGTCTGACCCCGGGCTTTTGTGATGGGAAGGTCGGAATGGAGATTCACTCTGTGTCTGACCCCGGGAGTTTGTGATGGGACGGGGTGGATGGAGAGTCACTCTGTGTCTGACCCCTGGAATGTGTGATGGGACGGTGTGGATGGAGATTCACTCTGTGTCAGACCCCGGGAGAGTGTGATGGGACGGTGTGGAGGGAGTTTCACTCTGTTTCTGACCCCGGGAGTTTGTGATGGAAATGTGTGGTTGCAGATTCACTCTGTGTCTTACCCCGGGCTTTTGTGATGGGACGGTGAGGAGGGAGATTCAATATCTGTCTGACCCCGGGCTTTTGTGATGGGACGGTGTGGAGGGAGATTCACTCTGTGTCTGACCCCTTGAGTTTGTGATGGGCCGGTGTGTATGGAGATTCACTTTGTGTCTGACCCAGGGTTTTTGTGATGGGCCGGTGTTAATGGAGATTCACCTTGTGTGTGACCCCGCCAGTGTGTGATGGGACGGTGATGAGGGAGATTCACTCTGTGTCTGACCCAGGGAATGTGTGATGGGACGGTTTGGATGCAGATTCACTCTGTGTCTGACCCCGGGCTTTTGTGATGGGACGGTGAGGAGGGAGATTCAATATCTCTCTGACCCCTTGAGTTTGTGATGGGCCGGTGTGTATGGAGATTCACTTTGTGACTGACCCCGGGTTTTTGTGATGGGCCGGTGTGGATGGAGATTCACTCTGTGTCTGACCCAGGGAACGTGTGATGGGACGGTTTGGATGCAGATTCAGTCTGTGTTTGACCCCGGGAGTCTGTGATTGGACGATGAGAAGGGAGCTTTACTCTTTGTCTGACCCCGGGAGTATGTGATGGAAAGGTGTGGATGCAGATTCACTCTGTGTCTGACCCCTGGAATTTGTGATTGGACGGTGTGGATGGAGATTCACTCTGTGTCTTACCCCGGGAATGTGTGATGGGACGGTGAGGAGGGAGATTCAATATCTGTCTGACCCCGGGCTTTTGTGATGGGACGGTGTGGAGGGAGATTCACTCTGTGTCTGACCCCGGGCTTTTGTGATGGGACGGTGAGTAGGGAGATTCACTCTGTGTCTGACCCCGTGAGTTCGTGATGGGCTGGTGTGGATGGAGAGTCCCTCTGTGTCTGACCCCGGGAGTGTGTGATGGGACGGTGTGTTTGGAAATTCACTCTGTGTCTGACCCCGGGAGTGTGTGATGGGTCGGTGAGGAGGGAGATTCACTCTGTGTCTGACCACGGGAACGTGTGATGGGACGGATTGGATGCAGATTCACTCTGTGCCTGTCGCCGGGAGTGTGTGATGGGACGGTGAGGAGGGAGATTTACTCTTTGTCTGACCCCGGGAGTTTGTGATGGAAAGGTGTGGATGCAGATTCACTCTATGTCTGACCACTGGAATTTGTGATGGGATGATGTGGAAGGAGATTCTCTCTGTGTCTGACCACGGCATTGTGTGATGGGACGGTTTGGATGGAGGTTCACTCAGTGTCTGACCACAGGCTTTTGTGATGGGTTTGTGTGCAGGGAGATTCACTCTGTGTCTGACCCCGGGAGATTGTGATGGGACGGTTTGGATGGGGATTCACTCTGTGTCTGACCGCGGGGAAGTGTTAAGGGGCGTTTTGAATGTAGATTCACTCTGTGTCTGACCCCGGGCTTTTGTGATGGGAAGGTCGGAATGGAGATTCACTCTGTGTCTGACCCCGGGAGTTTGTGATGGGACGGGGTGGATGGAGATTCACTCTGTGTCTGACCCCTGGAATGTGTGATGGGACGGTGTGGATGGAGATTCACTCTGTGTCAGACCCCGGGAGAGTGTGATGGGACGGTGTGGAGGGAGATTCACTCTGTTTCTGACCCCGGGAGTTTGTGATGGAAATGTGTGGTTGCAGATTCACTCTATGTCTGACCACGGAATTTGTGAATGGACGGTGTGGATGGAGATTCACTCTGTGTCTGACCCCGGGCTTTTGTGATGGAACGGTTTGGATGGAGATTCACTCTGTGTCTGACCCCGGGCTTTTGTGATGGAACGGTGAGGAGGGAGATTCACTCTGTGTCTGACCCCGGGCTTTTGTGATGGGACGGTGAGGAGGGCGATTCAATATCTGTCTGACCCCGGGCTTTTGTGATGGGACGGTGTGGAGGGAGATTCACTCTGTGTCTGACCCCTTGAGT
Source organism: Hemitrygon akajei (assembly GCF_048418815.1). Classification (NCBI taxonomy): domain Eukaryota; kingdom Metazoa; phylum Chordata; class Chondrichthyes; order Myliobatiformes; family Dasyatidae; genus Hemitrygon; species Hemitrygon akajei. Next base: position 2,038,166 of record NW_027331960.1, on the reverse strand, counting down.
TTGTGATGGGCCGGTGTGTATGGAGATTCACTTTGTGTCTGACCCAGGGTTTTTGTGATGGGCCGGTGTTAATGGAGATTCACCTTGTGTCTGACCCCGCCAGTGTGTGATGGGACGGTGATGAGGGAGATTCACTCTGTGTCTGACCCAGGGAATGTGTGATGGGACGGTTTGGATGCAGATTCACTCTGTGTCTGACCCCGGGCTTTTGTGATGGGACGGTGAGGAGGGAGATTCAATATCTGTCTGACCCCGGGCTTTTGTGATGTGCCGGTGTGTATGGAGATTCACTTTGTGTCTGACCCCGGGTTTTTGTGATGGGCCGGTGTGGATGGAGATTCACTCTGAGTCTGACCCAGGGAAAGTATGATGGGACGGTTAGGATGGACATTCACTTTGTGTCTGACCCCGGGTTTTTGTGATGGGAAGGTCTGGATGGAGATTCACTCTGTGTCTGACCCCGGGCTTTTGTGATGGGACGGTGAGGAGGGAGAATCAATATCTGTCTGACCCCGGGCTTTTGTGATGGGACGGTGTGGAGGGAGATTCACTCTGTGTCTGACCCAGGGTTTTTGTGATGGGCCGGTGTTAATGGAGATTCGCCTTGTGTCTGACCCCGCCAGTGTGTGATGGGTCGGTGATGAGGGAGATTCACTCTGTGTCTGACCCAGGGAATGTGTGATGGGATGGTTTGGATGCAGATTCACTCTGTGTCTGACCCCGGGCTTTTGTGATGGGACGGTGAGGAGGGAGATTCAATATATGTCTGACCCCGGGCTTTTGTGATGGGACGGTGTGGATGGAGATTCACTCTGAGTCTGACCCAGGGAAAGTATGATGGGACGGTTTGGATGGACATTCACTTTGTGTCTGACCCCGGGTTTTTGTGATGGGAAGTTCTGGATGGAGATTCACTCTGTGTCTGACCCCGGGAGTTTGTGATGGGACGGTGTGGATGGAGATTCACTCTGTGTCTGACCCCGGGAAAGTGTGATGGGACGGTGAGGAGGGAGATTCAATATCTGTCTGACCCCGGGCTTTTGTGATGGGCCGGTGTGTATGGAGATTCACTTTGTGTCTGACCCCGGGTTTTTGTGATGGGAAGGTCTGGATGGAGATTCACTCTGTGTCTGACCCCGGGAGTTTGTGATGGAAATGTCTGGTTGCAGATTCACTCTCTGTCTGACCACGGAATTTGTGAATGGACGGTGTGGAGGGAGTTTCAATCTGTGTCTGACATCGGCAATGTGTGATGGGACGGTTTGGATGGAGATTCACTCTGTTTCTGACCCCGGGAGTTTGTGATGGAAATGTGTGGTTGCAGATTCACTCTATGTCTGACCACGGAATTTGTGAATGGACGGTGTGGATGGAGATTCACTCTGTGTCTGACCCCGGGCTTTTGTGATGGAACGGTTTGGATGGAGATTCACTCTGTGTCTGACCCCGGGCTTTTGTGATGGAACGGTGAGGAGGGAGATTCACTCTGTGTCTGACCCCGGGCTTTTGTGATGGGACGGTGAGGAGGGCGATTCAATATCTGTCTGACCCCGGGCTTTTGTGATGGGACGGTGTGGAGGGAGATTCACTCTGTGTCTGACCCCTTGAGTTTGTGATGGGCCGGTGTGTATGGAGATTCACTTTGTGTCTGACCCAGGGTTTTTGTGATGGGCCGGTGTTAATGGAGATTCACCTTGTGTCTGACCCCGCCAGTGTGTGATGGGACGGTGATGAGGGAGATTCACTCTGTGTCTGACCCAGGGAATGTGTGATGGGACGGTTTGGATGCAGATTCACTCTGTGTCTGACCCCGGGCTTTTGTGATGGGACGGTGAGGAGGGAGATTCAATATCTGTCTGACCCCGGGCTTTTGTGATGTGCCGGTGTGTATGGAGATTCACTTTGTGTCTGACCCCGGGTTTTTGTGATGGGCCGGTGTGGATGGAGATTCACTCTGAGTCTGACCCAGGGAAAGTATGATGGGACGGTTAGGATGGACATTCACTTTGTGTCTGACCCCGGGTTTTTGTGATGGGAAGGTCTGGATGGAGATTCACTCTGTGTCTGACCCCGGGCTTTTGTGATGGGACGGTGAGGAGGGAGAATCAATATCTGTCTGACCCCGGGCTTTTGTGATGGGACGGTGTGGAGGGAGATTCACTCTGTGTCTGACCCAGGGTTTTTGTGATGGGCCGGTGTTAATGGAGATTCGCCTTGTGTCTGACCCCGCCAGTGTGTGATGGGTCGGTGATGAGGGAGATTCACTCTGTGTCTGACCCAGGGAATGTGTGATGGGATGGTTTGGATGCAGATTCACTCTGTGTCTGACCCCGGGCTTTTGTGATGGGACGGTGAGGAGGGAGATTCAATATATGTCTGACCCCGGGCTTTTGTGATGGGACGGTGTGGATGGAGATTCACTCTGAGTCTGACCCAGGGAAAGTATGATGGGACGGTTTGGATGGACATTCACTTTGTGTCTGACCCCGGGTTTTTGTGATGGGAAGTTCTGGATGGAGATTCACTCTGTGTCTGACCCCGGGAGTTTGTGATGGGACGGTGTGGATGGAGATTCACTCTGTGTCTGACCCCGGGAAAGTGTGATGGGACGGTGAGGAGGGAGATTCAATATCTGTCTGACCCCGGGCTTTTGTGATGGGCCGGTGTGTATGGAGATTCACTTTGTGTCTGACCCCGGGTTTTTGTGATGGGAAGGTCTGGATGGAGATTCACTCTGTGTCTGACCCCGGGAGTTTGTGATGGAAATGTCTGGTTGCAGATTCACTCTCTGTCTGACCACGGAATTTGTGAATGGACGGTGTGGAGGGAGTTTCAATCTGTGTCTGACATCGGCAATGTGTGATGGGACGGTTTGGATGGAGATTCACTCTGTGTCTGACCCAGGGCTTTTGTGATGGAACGGTGAGGAGGGAGATTCACTCTGTGTCTGACCCCGGGCTTATGTGATGGGACGGTGAGGAGGGAGATTCAATATCTGTCTGACCCCGGGCTTTTGTGATGGGACGGTGTGGAGGGAGATTCACTCTGTGTCTGACCCCTTGAGTTTGTGATGGGCCGGTGTGTATGGAGATTCACTTTGTGTCTGAGCCAGGGTTTTTGTGATGGGCCGGTGTTAATGGAGATTCACCTTGTGTCTGACCCCGCCAGTGTGTGATGGGACGGTGATGAGGGAGATTCACTCTGTGTCTGACCCAGGGAATGTGTGATGGGACGGTTTGGATGCAGATTCACTCTGTGTCTGACCCCGGGCTTTTGTGATGGGACGGTGAGGAGGGAGATTCAATATCTGTCTGACCCCGGGCTTTTGTGTTGGGACGGTGTGGAGGGAGATTCACTCTGTGTCTGACCCCGGGCTTTTGTGATGGGACGGTGAGTAGGGAGATTCACTCTGTGTCTTACCCCGTGAGTTCGTGATGGGCCGGTGTGGATGGAGATTCCCTCTGTGTCTGACCCCGGGAGTGTGTGATGGGACGGTGTGTTTGGAAATTCACTCTGTGTCTGACCCCGGGAGTGTGTGATGGGTCGGTGAGGAGGGAGATTCACTCTGTGTCTGACCACGGGAACGTGTGATGGGACGGATTGGATGCAGATTCACTCTGTGCCTGTCGCCGGGAGTGTGTGATGGGACGGTGAGGAGGGAGATTAACTCTTTCTCTGACCCCGGGAGTTTGTGATGGAAAGGTGTGGATGCAGATTCACTCTATGTCTGACCACTGGAATTTGTGATGGGATGATGTGGAAGGAGATTCACTCTGTGTCTGACCACGGCATTGTGTGATGGGACGGTTTAGATGGAGGTTCACTCAGTGTCTGACCCCAGGCTTTTGTGATGGGTTTGTGTGGAGGGAGATTCACTCTGTGTCTGACCCCGGGAGATTGTGATGGGACGGTTTGGATGGGGATTCACTCTGTGTCTGACCGCGGGGAAGTGTTAAGGGGCGTTTTGGATGTAGATTCACTCTGTGTCTGACCCCGGGCTTTTGTGATGGGAAGGTCTGAATGGAGATTCACTCTGTGTCTGACCCCGGGAGTTTGTGATGGGACCGTGTGGATGGAGATTCACTCTGTGTCTGACCCCGGGAATGTGTGATGGGACGGTGTGGATGGAGATTCACTCTGTGTTAGACCCCGGGAGAGTGTGATGGGACGGTGTGGAGGGAGATTCACTCTGTTTCTGACCCCGGGAGTTTGTGATGGAAATGTGTGGTTGCAGATTCACTCTATGTCTGACCACGGAATTTGTGAATGGACGGTGTGGAGGAAGTTTCAATCTGTGTCTGACATTGGCAATGTGTGATGGGACGGTTTGGATGGAGATTCACTCTGTGTCTGACCCCGGGCTTTTGTGATGGAACGGTGAGGAGGGAGATTCACTCTGTGTCTGACCCCGGGCTTTTGTGATGGGACGGTGAGGAGGGCGATTCAATATCTGTCTGACCCCGGGCTTTTGTGATGGGACGGTGTGGAGGGAGATTCACTCTGTGTCTGACCCCTTGAGTTTGTGATGGGCCGGTGTGTATGGAGATTCACTTTGTGTCTGACCCAGGGTTTTTGTGATGGGCCGGTGTTAATGGAGATTCACCTTGTGTCTGACCCCGCCAGTGTGTGATGGGACGGTGATGAGGGAGATTCACTCTGTGTCTGACCCAGGGAATGTGTGATGGGACGGTTTGGATGCAGATTCACTCTGTGTCTGACCCCGGGCTTTTGTGATGGGACGGTGAGGAGGGTGATTCAATATCTGTCTGACCCCGGGCTTTTGTGATGGGCCGGTGTGTATGGAGATTCACTTTGTGTCTGACCCCGGGTTTTTGTGATGGGCCGGTGTGGATGGAGATTCACTCTGAGTCTGACCCAGGGAAAGTATGATGGGACGGTTAGGATGGACATTCACTTTGTGTCTGACCCCGGGTTTTTGTGATGGGAAGGTCTGGATGGAGATTCACTCTGTGTCTGACCCCGGGCTTTTGTGATGGGACGGTGTGGAGGGAGATTCACTCTGTGTCTGACCCAGGGTTTTTGTGATGGGCCGGTGTTAATGGAGATTCGCCTTGTGTCTGACCCCGCCAGTGTGTGATGGGTCGGTGATGAAGGAGATTCACTCTGTGTCTGACCCAGGGAATGTGTGATGGGATGGTTTGGATGCAGATTCACTCTGTGTCTGACCCCGGGCTTTTGTGATGGGACGGTGAGGAGGGAGATTCAATATATGTCTGACCCCGGGCTTTTGTGATGGGACGGTGTGGATGGAGATTCACTCTGAGTCTGACCCAGGGAAAGTATGAAGGGACGGTTTGGATGGACATTCACTTTGTGTCTGACCCCGGGTTTTTGTGATGGGAAGGTCTGGATGGAGATTCACTCTGTGTCTGACCCCAGGAGTTTGTGATGGGACGGTGTGGATGGAGATTCACTCTGTGTCTGACCCCGGGATAGTGTGATGGGACGGTGAGGAGGGAGATTCAATATCTGTCTGACCCCGGGCTTTTGTGATGGGCCGGTGTGTATGGAGATTCACTTTGTGTCTGACCCAGGGTTTTTGTGATGGGCCGGTGTTAATGGAGATTCACCTTGTGTCTGACCCCTCCAGTGTGTGATGGGACGGTGATGAGGGAGATTCACTCTGTGTCTGACCCAGGGAATGTGTGATGGGACGATTTGGATGCAGTTTCTCTCTGTGTCTGAACCCGGGCTTTTGTGATGGGACGGTGAGGAGGGAGATTCAATATCTGTCTGACCCCGGGCTTTTGTGATGGGACGGTGTGGAGGGAGATTCACTCTGTGTCTGACCCCGGGCTTTTGTGATGGGACGGTGAGTAGGGAGATTCACTCTGTGTCTGACACCGTGAGTTCGTGATGGGCCGGTGTGGATGGAGATTCCCTCTGTGTCTGACCCCGGGAGTGTGTGATGGGACGGTGTGTTTGGAAATTCACTCTGTGTCTGACCCCGGGAGTGTGTGATGGGTCGGTGAGGAGGGAGATTCACTCTGTGTCTGACCACGGGAACGTGTGATGGGACGGATTGGATGCAGAAAAACTCTGTGCCTGTCGCCGGGAGTGTGTGATGGGACGGTGAGGAGGGAGATTTACTCTTTGTCTGACCCCGGGAGTTTGTGATGGAAAGGTGTGGATGCAGATTCACTCTATGTCTGACCACTGGAATTTGTGATGGGATGATGTGGAAGGAGATTCTCTCTGTCTCTGACCACGGCATTGTGTGATGGGACGGTTTGGATGGAGGTTCACTCAGTGTCTGACCACAGGCTTTTGTGATGGGTTTGTGTGGAGGGAGATTCACTCTGTGTCTGACCCCGGGAGATTGTGATGGGACGGTTTGGATGGGGATTCACTCTGTGTCTGACCGCGGGGAAGTGTTAAGGGGCGTTTTGGATGTAGATTCACTCTGTGTCTGACCCCGGGCTTTTGTGATGGGAAGGTCGGAATGGAGATTCACTCTGTGTCTGACCCCGGGAGTTTGTGATGGGACGGGGTGGACAGAGATTCACTCTGTGTCAGACCCCGGGAGAGTGTGATGGGACGGTGTGGAGGGAGATTCACTCTGTGTCTGACCCCGGGAGTTTGTGATGGAAATGTCTGGTTGCAGATTCACTCTCTGTCTGACCACGGAATTTGTGAATGGACGGTGTGGAGGGAGTTTCAATCTGTGTCTGACATCGGCAATGTGTGATGGGACGGTTTGGATGGAGATTCACTCTGTGTCTGACCCAGGGCTTTTGTGATGGAACGGTGAGGAGGGAGATTCACTCTGTGTCTGACCCCGGGCTTATGTGATGGGACGGTGAGGAGGGAGATTCAATATCTGTCTGACCCCGGGCTTTTGTGATGGGACGGTGTGGAGGGAGATTCACTCTGTGTCTGACCCCTTGAGTTTGTGATGGGCCGGTGTGTATGGAGATTCACTTTGTGTCTGAGCCAGAGTTTTTGTGATGGGCCGGTGTTAATGGAGATTCACCTTGTGTCTGACCCCGCCAGTGTGTGATGGGACGGTGATGAGGGAGATTCACTCTGTGTCTGACCCAGGGAATGTGTGATGGGACGGTTTGGATGCAGATTCACTCTGTGTCTGACCCCGGGCTTTTGTGATGGGACGGTGAGGAGGGAGATTCAATATCTGTCTGACCCCGGGCTTTTGTGTTGGGACGGTGTGGAGGGAGATTCACTCTGTGTCTGACCCCGGGCTTTTGTGATGGGACGGTGAGTAGGGAGATTCACTCTGTGTCTTACCCCGTGAGTTCGTGATGGGCCGGTGTGGATGGAGATTCCCTCTGTGTCTGACCCCGGGAGTGTGTGATGGGACGGTGTGTTTGGAAATTCACTCTGTGTCTGACCCCGGGAGTGTGTGATGGGTCGGTGAGGAGGGAGATTCACTCTGTGTCTGACCACGGGAACGTGTGATGGGACGGATTGGATGCAGATTCACTCTGTGCCTGTCGCCGGGAGTGTGTGATGGGACGGTGAGGAGGGAGATTAACTCTTTCTCTGACCCCGGGAGTTTGTGATGGAAAGGTGTGGATGCAGATTCACTCTATGTCTGACCACTGGAATTTGTGATGGGATGATGTGGAAGGAGATTCACTCTGTGTCTGACCACGGCATTGTGTGATGGGACGGTTTAGATGGAGGTTCACTCAGTGTCTGACCCCAGGCTTTTGTGATGGGTTTGTGTGGAGGGAGATTCACTCTGTGTCTGACCCCGGGAGATTGTGATGGGACGGTTTGGATGGGGATTCACTCTGTGTCTGACCGCGGGGAAGTGTTAAGGGGCGTTTTGGATGTAGATTCACTCTGTGTCTGACCCCGGGCTTTTGTGATGGGAAGGTCTGAATGGAGATTCACTCTGTGTCTGACCCCGGGAGTTTGTGATGGGACCGTGTGGATGGAGATTCACTCTGTGTCTGACCCCGGGAATGTGTGATGGGACGGTGTGGATGGAGATTCACTCTGTGTTAGACCCCGGGAGAGTGTGATGGGACGGTGTGGAGGGAGATTCACTCTGTTTCTGACCCCGGGAGTTTGTGATGGAAATGTGTGGTTGCAGATTCACTCTATGTCTGACCACGGAATTTGTGAATGGACGGTGTGGAGGAAGTTTCAATCTGTGTCTGACATTGGCAATGTGTGATGGGACGGTTTGGATGGAGATTCACTCTGTGTCTGACCCCGGGCTTTTGTGATGGAACGGTGAGGAGGGAGATTCACTCTGTGTCTGACCCCGGGCTTTTGTGATGGGACGGTGAGGAGGGCGATTCAATATCTGTCTGACCCCGGGCTTTTGTGATGGGACGGTGTGGAGGGAGATTCACTCTGTGTCTGACCCCTTGAGTTTGTGATGGGCCGGTGTGTATGGAGATTCACTTTGTGTCTGACCCAGGGTTTTTGTGATGGGCCGGTGTTAATGGAGATTCACCTTGTGTCTGACCCCGCCAGTGTGTGATGGGACGGTGATGAGGGAGATTCACTCTGTGTCTGACCCAGGGAATGTGTGATGGGACGGTTTGGATGCAGATTCACTCTGTGTCTGACCCCGGGCTTTTGTGATGGGACGGTGAGGAGGGTGATTCAATATCTGTCTGACCCCGGGCTTTTGTGATGGGCCGGTGTGTATGGAGATTCACTTTGTGTCTGACCCCGGGTTTTTGTGATGGGCCGGTGTGGATGGAGATTCACTCTGAGTCTGACCCAGGGAAAGTATGATGGGACGGTTAGGATGGACATTCACTTTGTGTCTGACCCCGGGTTTTTGTGATGGGAAGGTCTGGATGGAGATTCACTCTGTGTCTGACCCCGGGCTTTTGTGATGGGACGGTGTGGAGGGAGATTCACTCTGTGTCTGACCCAGGGTTTTTGTGATGGGCCGGTGTTAATGGAGATTCGCCTTGTGTCTGACCCCGCCAGTGTGTGATGGGTCGGTGATGAAGGAGATTCACTCTGTGTCTGACCCAGGGAATGTGTGATGGGATGGTTTGGATGCAGATTCACTCTGTGTCTGACCCCGGGCTTTTGTGATGGGACGGTGAGGAGGGAGATTCAATATATGTCTGACCCCGGGCTTTTGTGATGGGACGGTGTGGATGGAGATTCACTCTGAGTCTGACCCAGGGAAAGTATGAAGGGACGGTTTGGATGGACATTCACTTTGTGTCTGACCCCGGGTTTTTGTGATGGGAAGGTCTGGATGGAGATTCACTCTGTGTCTGACCCCAGGAGTTTGTGATGGGACGGTGTGGATGGAGATTCACTCTGTGTCTGACCCCGGGAAAGTGTGATGGGACGGTGAGGAGGGAGATTCAATATCTGTCTGACCCCGGGCTTTTGTGATGGGCCGGTGTGTATGGAGATTCACTTTGTGTCTGACCCAGGGTTTTTGTGATGGGCCGGTGTTAATGGAGATTCACCTTGTGTCTGACCCCTCCAGTGTGTGATGGGACGGTGATGAGGGAGATTCACTCTGTGTCTGACCCAGGGAATGTGTGATGGGACGGTTTGGATGCAGTTTCTCTCTGTGTCTGAACCCGGGCTTTTGTGATGGGACGGTGAGGAGGGAGATTCAATATCTGTCTGACCCCGGGCTTTTGTGATGGGACGGTGTGGAGGGAGATTCACTCTGTGTCTGACCCCGGGCTTTTGTGATGGGACGGTGAGTAGGGAGATTCACTCTGTGTCTGACACCGTGAGTTCGTGATGGGCCGGTGTGGATGGAGATTCCCTCTGTGTCTGACCCCGGGAGTGTGTGATGGGACGGTGTGTTTGGAAATTCACTCTGTGTCTGACCCCGGGAGTGTGTGATGGGTCGGTGAGGAGGGAGATTCACTCTGTGTCTGACCACGGGAACGTGTGATGGGACGGATTGGATGCAGAAAAACTCTGTGCCTGTCGCCGGGAGTGTGTGATGGGACGGTGAGGAGGGAGATTTACTCTTTGTCTGACCCCGGGAGTTTGTGATGGAAAGGTGTGGATGCAGATTCACTCTATGTCTGACCACTGGAATTTGTGATGGGATGATGTGGAAGGAGATTCTCTCTGTCTCTGACCACGGCATTGTGTGATGGGACGGTTTGGATGGAGGTTCACTCAGTGTCTGACCACAGGCTTTTGTGATGGGTTTGTGTGGAGGGAGATTCACTCTGTGTCTGACCCCGGGAGATTGTGATGGGACGGTTTGGATGGGGATTCACTCTGTGTCTGACCGCGGGGAAGTGTTAAGGGGCGTTTTGGATGTAGATTCACTCTGTGTCTGACCCCGGGCTTTTGTGATGGGAAGGTCGGAATGGAGATTCACTCTGTGTCTGACCCCGGGAGTTTGTGATGGGACGGGGTGGATGGAGATTCACTCTGTGTCAGACCCCGGGAGAGTGTGATGGGACGGTGTGGAGGGAGATTCACTCTGTTTCTGACCCCGGGAGTTTGTGATGGAAATGTGTGGTTGCAGATTCACTCTATGTCTGACCACGGAATTTGTGAATGGACGGTGTGGATGGAGATTCACTCTGTGTCTGACCCCGGGCTTTTGTGATGGAACGGTTTGGATGGAGATTCACTCTGTGTCTGACCCCGGGCTTTTGTGATGGGACGGTGAGGAGGGCGATTCAATATCTGTCTGACCCCGGGCTTTTGTGATGGGACGGTGTGGAGGGAGATTCACTCTGTGTCTGACCCCTTGAGTTTGTGATGGGCCGGTGTGTATGGAGATTCACTTTGTGTCTGACCCAGGGTTTTTGTGATGGGCCGGTGTTAATGGAGATTCACCTTGTGTCTGACCCCGCCAGTGTGTGATGGGACGGTGATGAGGGAGATTCACTCTGTGTCTGACCCAGGGAATGTGTGATGGGACGGTTTGGATGCAGATTCACTCTGTGTCTGACCCCGGGCTTTTGTGATGGGACGGTGAGGAGGGTGATTCAATATCTGTCTGACCCCGGGCTTTTGTGATGGGCCGGTGTGTATGGAGATTCACTTTGTGTCTGACCCCGGGTTTTTGTGATGGGCCGGTGTGGATGGAGATTCACTCTGAGTCTGACCCAGGGAAAGTATGATGGGACGGTTAGGATGGACATTCACTTTGTGTCTGACCCCGGGTTTTTGTGATGGGAAGGTCTGGATGGAGATTCACTCTGTGTCTGACCCCGGGCTTTTGTGATGGGACGGTGTGGAGGGAGATTCACTCTGTGTCTGACCCAGGGTTTTTGTGATGGGCCGGTGTTAATGGAGATTCGCCTTGTGTCTGACCCCGCCAGTGTGTGATGGGTCGGTGATGAAGGAGATTCACTCTGTGTCTGACCCAGGGAATGTGTGATGGGATGGTTTGGATGCAGATTCACTCTGTGTCTGACCCCGGGCTTTTGTGATGGGACGGTGAGGAGGGAGATTCAATATATGTCTGACCCCGGGCTTTTGTGATGGGACGGTGTGGATGGAGATTCACTCTGAGTCTGACCCAGGGAAAGTATGAAGGGACGGTTTGGATGGACATTCACTTTGTGTCTGACCCCGGGTTTTTGTGATGGGAAGGTCTGGATGGAGATTCACTCTGTGTCTGACCCCAGGAGTTTGTGATGGGACGGTGTGGATGGAGATTCACTCTGTGTCTGACCCCGGGAAAGTGTGATGGGACGGTGAGGAGGGAGATTCAATATCTGTCTGACCCCGGGCTTTTGTGATGGGCCGGTGTGTATGGAGATTCACTTTGTGTCTGACCCAGGGTTTTTGTGATGGGCCGGTGTTAATGGAGATTCACCTTGTGTCTGACCCCTCCAGTGTGTGATGGGACGGTGATGAGGGAGATTCACTCTGTGTCTGACCCAGGGAATGTGTGATGGGACGGTTTGGATGCAGTTTCTCTCTGTGTCTGAACCCGGGCTTTTGTGATGGGACGGTGAGGAGGGAGATTCAATATCTGTCTGACCCCGGGCTTTTGTGATGGGACGGTGTGGAGGGAGATTCACTCTGTGTCTGACCCCGGGCTTTTGTGATGGGACGGTGAGTAGGGAGATTCACTCTGTGTCTGACACCGTGAGTTCGTGATGGGCCGGTGTGGATGGAGATTCCCTCTGTGTCTGACCCCGGGAGTGTGTGATGGGACGGTGTGTTTGGAAATTCACTCTGTGTCTGACCCCGGGAGTGTGTGATGGGTCGGTGAGGAGGGAGATTCACTCTGTGTCTGACCACGGGAACGTGTGATGGGACGGATTGGATGCAGAAAAACTCTGTGCCTGTCGCCGGGAGTGTGTGATGGGACGGTGAGGAGGGAGATTTACTCTTTGTCTGACCCCGGGAGTTTGTGATGGAAAGGTGTGGATGCAGATTCACTCTATGTCTGACCACTGGAATTTGTGATGGGATGATGTGGAAGGAGATTCTCTCTGTCTCTGACCACGGCATTGTGTGATGTGACGGTTTGGATGGAGGTTCACTCAGTGTCTGACCACAGGCTTTTGTGATGGGTTTGTGTGGAGGGAGATTCACTCTGTGTCTGACCCCGGGAGATTGTGATGGGACGGTTTGGATGGGGATTCACTCTGTGTCTGACCGCGGGGAAGTGTTAAGGGGCGTTTTGGATGTAGATTCACTCTGTGTCTGACCCCGGGCTTTTGTGATGGGAAGGTCGGAATGGAGATTCACTCTGTGTCTGACCCCGGGAGTTTGTGATGGGACGGGGTGGATGGAGATTCACTCTGTGTCTGACCCCGGGCTTTTGTGATGGAACGGTTTGGATGGAGATTCACTCTGTGTCTGACCCCGGGCTTTTGTGATGGAACGGTGAGGAGGGAGATTCACTCTGTGTCTGACCCCGGGCTTTTGTGATGGGACGGTGAGGAGGGCGATTCAATATCTGTCTGACCCCGGGCTTTTGTGATGGGACGGTGTGGAGGGAGATTCACTCTGTGTCTGACCCCTTGAGTTTGTGATGGGCCGGTGTGTATGGAGATTCACTTTGTGTCTGACCCAGGGTTTTTGTGATGGGCCGGTGTTAATGGAGATTCACCTTGTGTCTGACCCCGCCAGTGTGTGATGGGACGGTGATGAGGGAGATTCACTCTGTGTCTGACCCAGGGAATGTGTGATGGGACGGTTTGGATGCAGATTCACTCTGTGTCTGACCCCGGGCTTTTGTGATGGGACGGTGAGGAGGGAGATTCAATATCTGTCTGACCCCGGGCTTTTGTGATGTGCCGGTGTGTATGGAGATTCACTTTGTGTCTGACCCCGGGTTTTTGTGATGGGCCGGTGTGGATGGAGATTCACTCTGAGTCTGACCCAGGGAAAGTATGATGGGACGGTTAGGATGGACATTCACTTTGTGTCTGACCCCGGGTTTTTGTGATGGGAAGGTCTGGATGGAGATTCACTCTGTGTCTGACCCCGGGCTTTTGTGATGGGACGGTGAGGAGGGAGATTCAATATCTGTCTGACCCCGGGCTTTTGTGATGGGACGGTGTGGAGGGAGATTCCCTCTGTGTCTGACCGCGGGGAAGTGTTAAGGGGCGTTTTGGATGTAGATTCACTCTGTGTCTGACCCCGGGCTTTTGTGATGGGAAGGTCGGAATGGAGATTCACTCTGTGTCTGACCCCGGGAGTTTGTGATGGGACGGGGTGGATGGAGATTCACTCTGTGTCTGACCCCTGGAATGTGTGATGGGACGGTGTGGATGGAGATTCACTCTGTGTCAGACCCCGGGCTTTTGTGATGGGACGGTGAGGAGGGAGATTCAATATATGTCTGACCCCGGGCTTTTGTGATGGGACGGTGTGGATGGAGATTCACTCTGAGTCTGACCCAGGGAAAGTATGATGGGACGGTTTGGATGGACATTCACTTTGTGTCTGACCCCGGGTTTTTGTGATGGGCCGGTGTTAATGGAGATTCGCCTTGTGTCTGACCCCGCCAGTGTGTGATGGGTCGGTGATGAGGGAGATTCACTCTGTGTCTGACCCAGGGAATGTGTGATGGGATGGTTTGGATGCAGATTCACTCTGTGTCTGACCCCGGGCTTTTGTGATGGGACGGTGAGGAGGGAGATTCAATATATGTCTGACCCCGGGCTTTTGTGATGGGACGGTGTGGATGGAGATTCACTCTGAGTCTGACCCAGGGAAAGTATGATGGGACGGTTTGGATGGACATTCACTTTGTGTCTGACCCCGGGTTTTTGTGATGGGAAGGTCTGAATGGAGATTCACTCTGTGTCTGACCCCGGGAGTTTGTGATGGGACGGTGTGGATGGGGATTCACTCTGTGTCTGACCCCGGGAAAGTGTGATGGGACGGTGAGGAGGGAGATTCAATATCTGTCTGACCCCGGGCTTTTGTGATGGGCCGGTGTGTATGGAGATTCACTTTGTGTCTGACCCAGGGTTTTTGTGATGGGCCGGTGTTAATGGAGATTCACCTTGTGTCTGACCCCTCCAGTGTGTGATGGGACGGTGATGAGGGAGATTGACTCTGTGTCTGACCCAGGGAATGTGTGATGGGACGGTTTGGATGCAGTTTCACTCTGTGTCTGAACCCGGGCTTTTGTGATGGGACGGTGAGGAGGGAGATTCAATATCTGTCTGACCCCGGGCTTTTGTGATGGGACGGTGTGGAGGGAGATTCACTCTGTGTCTGACCCCGGGCTTTTGTGATGGGACGGTGAGTAGGGAGATTCACTCTGTGTCTGACCCCGTGAGTTCGTGATGGGCCGGTGTGGATGGAGATTCCCTCTGTGTCTGACCCCGGGAGTGTGTGATGGGACGGTGTGTTTGGAAATTCACTCTGTGTCTGACCCCGGGAGTGTGTGATGGGTCGGTGAGGAGGGAGATTCACTCTGTGTCTCACCACGGGAACGTGTGATGGGACGGATTGGATGCAGATTCACTCTGTGCCTGTCGCCGGGAGTGTGTGATGGGACGGTGAGGAGGGAGATTTACTCTTTGTCTGACCCCGGGAGTTTGTGATGGAAAGGTGTGGATGCAGATTCACTCTATGTCTGACCACTGGAATTTGTGATGGGATGATGTGGAAGGAGATTCACTCTGTGTCTGTCCACGGCATTGTGTGATGGGACGGTTTGGATGGAGGTTCACTCAGTGTCTGACCACAGGCTTTTGTGATGGGTTTGTGTGGAGGGAGATTCACTCTGTGTCTGACCCCGGGAGATTGTGATGGGACGGTTTGGATGGGGATTCACTCTGTGTCTGACCGCTGGGAAGTGTTAAGGGGCGTTTTGGATGTAGATTCACTCTGTGTCTGACCCCGGGCTTTTGTGATGGGAAGGTCGGAATGGAGATTCACTCTGTGTCTGACCCCGGGAGTTTGTGATGGGACGGGGTGGATGGAGATTCACTCTGTGTCTGACCCCTGGAATGTGTGATGGGACGGTGTGGATGGAGATTCACTCTGTGTCAGACCCCGGGAGAGTGTGATGGGACGGTGTGGAGGGAGTTTCACTCTGTTTCTGACCCCGGGAGTTTGTGATGGAAATGTGTGGTTGCAGATTCACTCTATGTCTGACCAAGGAATTTGTGAATGGACGGTGTGGATGGAGATTCACTCTGTGTCTGACCCCGGGCTTTTGTGATGGAACGGTGAGGAGGGAGATTCACTCTGTGTCTGACCCCGGGCTTTTGTGATGGGACGGTGAGGGGGGAGATTCAATATCTGTCTGACCCCGGGCTTTTGTGATGGGACGGTGTGGAGGGAGATTCACTCTGTGTCTGACCCCTTGAGTTTGTGATGGGCCGGTGTGTATGGAGATTCACTTTGTGTCTGACCCAGGGTTTTTGTGATGGGCCGGTGTTAATGGAGATTCACCTTGTGTGTGACCCCGCCAGTGTGTGATGGGACGGTGATGAGGGAGATTCACTCTGTGTCTGACCCAGGGAATGTGTGATGGGACGGTTTGGATGCAGATTCACTCTGTGTCTGACCCCGGGCTTTTGTGATGGGACGGTGAGGAGGGAGATTCAATATCTCTCTGACCCCTTGAGTTTGTGATGGGCCGGTGTGTATGGAGATTCACTTTGTGACTGACCCCGGGTTTTTGTGATGGGCCGGTGTGGATGGAGATTCACTCTGGGTCTGACCCCGGGAGTGTGTGATGGGACGGTGATGAGGGAGATTCACTCTGTGTCTGACCCAGGGAACGTGTGATGGGACGGTTTGGATGCAGTTTCAGTCTGTGTCTGACCCCGGGAGTCTGTGATGGGACGATGAGAAGGGAGCTTTACTCTTTGTCTGACCCCGGGAGTATGTGATGGAAAGGTGTGGATGCAGATTCACTCTGTGTCTGACCCCTGGAATTTGTGATGGGACGGTGTGGATGGAGATTCACTCTGTGTCTTACCCCGGGAATGTGTGATGGGACAGTTTGGATGGAGATTCACTCTGTGACTGCCCCGGGCTTTTGTGATGGGACGGTGAAGAGGGAGATTCACTCTGTGTCTGACCCCGGGAACGTGTGATGGGACGGTTTGAATGGAGGTTCACTCTGAGTCTGACCCCAGGAGTGTGTGATGGGACGGTGAAGAGGGAGATTCACTCTGTGTCAGACCCCGGGAACGTGTGATGGGACGGTTTGGATGGAGATTCAATCTCTATCTGACCCCGGGCTTTTCTGATGGGCCGGTGTGGAGGGAGATTCACTCTGTGTCTGACCCCTTGAGTTTGTGATGGGCCGGTGTGTATGGAGATTCACTTTGTGTCTGACCCAGGGTTTTTGTGATGGGCCGGTGTTAATGGAGATTCACCTTGTGTCTGACCCCGCCAGTGTGTGATGGGACGGTGATGAGGGAGATTCACTCTGTGTCTGACCCAGGGAATGTGTGATGGGACGGTTTGGATGCAGATTCACTCTGTGTCTGACCCCGGGCTTTTGTGATGGGACGGTGAGGAGGGAGATTCAATATCTGTCTGACCCCGGGCTTTTGTGATGTGCCGGTGTGTATGGAGATTCACTTTGTGTCTGACCCCGGGTTTTTGTGATGGGCCGGTGTGGATGGAGATTCACTCTGAGTCTGACCCAGGGAAAGTATGATGGGACGGTTAGGATGGACATTCACTTTATGTCTGACCCCGGGTTTTTGTGATGGGAAGGTCTGGATGGAGATTCACTCTGTGTCTGACCCCGGGCTTTTGTGATGGGACGGTGAGGAGGGAGAATCAATATCTGTCTGACCCCGGGCTTTTGTGATGGGACGGTGTGGAGGGAGATTCACTCTGTGTCTGACCCAGGGTTTTTGTGATGGGCCGGTGTTAATGGAGATTCGCCTTGTGTCTGACCCCGCCAGTGTGTGATGGGTCGGTGATGAGGGAGATTCACTCTGTGTCTGACCCAGGGAATGTGTGATGGGATGGTTTGGATGCAGATTCACTCTGTGTCTGACCCCGGGCTTTTGTGATGGGACGGTGAGGAGGGAGTTTCAATATATGTCTGACCCCGGGCTTTTGTGATGGGACGGTGTGGATGGAGATTCACTCTGAGTCTGACCCAGGGAAAGTATGATGGGACGGTTTGGATGGACATTCACTTTGTGTCTGACCCCGGGTTTTTGTGATGGGAAGGTCTGGATGGAGATTCACTCTGTGTCTGACCCCGGGAGTTTGTGATGGGACGGTGTGGATGGAGATTCACTCTGTGTCTGACCCCGGGAAAGTGTGATGGGACGGTGAGGAGGGAGATTCAATATCTGTCTGACCCCGGGCTTTTGTGATGGGCCGGTGTGTATGGAGATTCACTTTGTGTCTGACCCAGGGTTTTTGTGATGGGCCTGTGTTAATGGAGATTCACCTTGTGTCTGACCCCTCCAGTGTGTGATGGGACGGTGATGAGGGAGATTCACTCTGTGTCTGACCCAGGGAATGTGTGATGGGACGGTTTGGATGCAGATTCACTCTGTGCCTGTCGCCGGGAGTGTGTGATGGGACGGTGAGGAGGGAGATTTACTCGTTGTCTGACCCCGGGAGTTTGTGATGGAAAGGTGTGGATGCAGATTCACTCTATGTCTGACCACTGGAATTTGTGATGGGATGATGTGGAAGGAGATTCACTCTGTGTCTGTCCACGGCATTGTGTGATGGGACGGTTTGGATGGAGGTTCACTCAGTGTCTGACCACAGGCTTTTGTGATGGGTTTGTGTGGAGGGAGATTCACTCTGTGTCTGACCCCGGGGGATTGTGATGGGACGGTTTGGATGGGGATTCACTCTGTGTCTGACCGCTGGGAAGTGTTAAGGGGCGTTTTGGATGTAGATTCACTCTGTGTCTGACCCCGGGCTTTTGTGATGGGAAGGTCGGAATGGAGATTCACTCTGTGTCTGACTCCGGGAGTTTGTGATGGGACGGGGTGGATGGAGAGTCACTCTGTGTCTGACCCCTGGAATGTGTGATGGGACGGTGTGGATGGAGATTCACTCTGTGTCAGACCCCGGGAGAGTGTGATGGGACGGTGTGGAGGGAGTTTCACTCTGTTTCTGACCCCGGGAGTTTGTGATGGAAATGTGTGGTTGCAGATTCACTCTATGTCTGACCACGGAATTTGTGAATGGACGGTGTGGATGGAGATTCACTCTGTGTCTGACCCCGGGCTTTTGTGATGGAACGGTGAGGAGGGAGATTCACTCTGTGTCTGACCCCGGGCTTTTGTGATGGGACGGTGAGGAGGGAGATTCAATATCTGTCTGACCCCGGGCTTTTGTGATGGGACGGTGTGGAGGGAGATTCACTCTGTGTCTGACCCCTTGAGTTTGTGATGGGCCGGTGTGTATGGAGATTCACTTTGTGTCTGACCCAGGGTTTTTGTGATGGGCCGGTGTTAATGGAGATTCACCTTGTGTGTGACCCCGCCAGTGTGTGATGGGACGGTGATGAGGGAGATTCACTCTGTGTCTGACCCAGGGAATGTGTGATGGGACGGTTTGGATGCAGATTCACTCTGTGTCTGACCCCGGGCTTTTGTGATGGGACGGTGAGGAGGGAGATTCAATATCTCTCTGACCCCTTGAGTTTGTGATGGGCCGGTGTGTATGGAGATTCACTTTGTGACTGACCCCGGGTTTTTGTGATGGGCCCGTGTGGATGGAGATTCACTCTGTGTCTGACCCAGGGAACGTGTGATGGGACGGTTTGGATGCAGATTCAGTCTGTGTTTGACCCCGGGAGTCTGTGATGGGACGATGAGAAGGGAGCTTTACTCTTTGTCTGACCCCGGGAGTATGTGATGGAAAGGTGTGGATGCAGATTCACTCTGTGTCTGACCCCTGGAATTTGTGATTGGACGGTGTGGATGGAGATTCACTCTGTGTCTTACCCCGGGAATGTGTGATGGGACGGTGAGGAGGGAGATTCAATATCTGTCTGACCCCGGGCTTTTGTGATGGGACGGTGTGGAGGGAGATTCACTCTGTGTCTGACCCCGGGCTTTTGTGATGGGACGGTGAGTAGGGAGATTCACTCTGTGTCTGACCCCGTGAGTTCGTGATGGGCCGGTGTGGATGGAGAGTCCCTCTGTGTCTGACCCCGGGAGTGTGTGATGGGACGGTGTGTTTGGAAATTCACTCTGTGTCTGACCCCGGGAGTGTGTGATGGGTCGGTGAGGAGGGAGATTCACTCTGTGTCTGACCACGGGAACGTGTGATGGGACGGATTGGATGCAGATTCACTCTGTGCCTGTCGCCGGGAGTGTGTGATGGGACGGTGAGGAGGGAGATTTACTCTTTGTCTGACCCCGGGAGTTTGTGATGGAAAGGTGTGGATGCAGATTCACTCTACGTCTGACCACTGGAATTTGTGATGGGATGATGTGGAAGGAGATTCTCTCTGTGTCTGACCACGGCATTGTGTGATGGGACGGTTTGGATGGAGGTTCACTCAGTGTCTGACCACAGGCTTTTGTGATGGGTTTGTGTGGAGGGAGATTCACTCTGTGTCTGACCCCGGGAGATTGTGATGGGACGGTTTGGATGGGGATTCACTCTGTGTCTGACCGCGGGGAAGTGTTAAGGGGCGTTTTGGATGTAGATTCACTCTGTGTCTGACCCCGGGCTTTTGTGATGGGAAGGTCGGAATGGAGATTCACTCTGTGTCTGACCCCGGGAGTTTGTGATGGGACGGGGTGGATGGAGATTCACTCTGTGTCTGACCCCTGGAATGTGTGATGGGACGGTGTGGATGGAGATTCACTCTGTGTCAGACCCCGGGAGAGTGTGATGGGACGGTGTGGAGGGAGATTCACTCTGTTTCTGACCCCGGGAGTTTGTGATGGAAATGTGTGGTTGCAGATTCACTCTATGTCTGACCACGGAATTTGTGAATGGACGGTGTGGATGGAGATTCACTCTGTGTCTGACCCCGGGCTTTTGTGATGGAACGGTTTGGATGGAGATTCACTCTGTGTCTGACCCCGGGCTTTTGTGATGGAACGGTGAGGAGGGAGATTCACTCTGTGTCTGACCCCGGGCTTTTGTGATGGGACGGTGAGGAGGGCGATTCAATATCTGTCTGACCCCGGGCTTTTGTGATGGGACGGTGTGGAGGGAGATTCACTCTGTGTCTGACCCCTTGAGTTTGTGATGGGCCGGTGTGTATGGAGATTCACTTTGTGTCTGACCCAGGGTTTTTGTGATGGGCCGGTGTTAATGGAGATTCACCTTGTGTCTGACCCCGCCAGTGTGTGATGGGACGGTGATGAGGGAGATTCACTCTGTGTCTGACCCAGGGAATGTGTGATGGGACGGTTTGGATGCAGATTCACTCTGTGTCTGAACCCGGGCTTTTGTGATGGGACGGTGAGGAGGGAGATTCAATATCTGTCTGACCCCGGGCTTTTGTGATGTGCCGGTGTGTATGGAGATTCACTTTGTGTCTGACCCCGGGTTTTTGTGATGGGCCGGTGTGGATGGAGATTCACTCTGAGTCTGACCCAGGGAAAGTATGATGGGACGGTTAGGATGGACATTCACTTTATGTCTGACCCCGGGTTTTTGTGATGGGAAGGTCTGGATGGAGATTCACTCTGTGTCTGACCCCGGGCTTTTGTGATGGGACGGTGAGGAGGGAGAATCAATATCTGTCTGACCCCGGGCTTTTGTGATGGGACGGTGTGGAGGGAGATTCACTCTGTGTCTGACCCAGGGTTTTTGTGATGGGCCGGTGTTAATGGAGATTCGCCTTGTGTCTGACCCCGCCAGTGTGTGATGGGTCGGTGATGAGGGAGATTCACTCTGTGTCTGACCCAGGGAATGTGTGATGGGATGGTTTGGATGCAGATTCACTCTGTGTCTGACCCCGGGCTTTTGTGATGGGACGGTGAGGAGGGAGTTTCAATATATGTCTGACCCCGGGCTTTTGTGATGGGACGGTGTGGATGGAGATTCACTCTGAGTCTGACCCAGGGAAAGTATGATGGGACGGTTTGGATGGACATTCACTTTGTGTCTGACCCCGGGTTTTTGTGATGGGAAGGTCTGGATGGAGATTCACTCTGTGTCTGACCCCGGGAGTTTGTGATGGGACGGTGTGGATGCAGATTCACTCTGTGTCTGACCCCGGGCTTTTGTGATGGGACGGTGAGGAGGGAGATTCAATATCTCTCTGACCCCTTGAGTTTGTGATGGGCCGGTGTGTATGGAGATTCACTTTGTGACTGACCCCGGGTTTTTGTGATGGGCCGGTGTGGATGGAGATTCACTCTGGGTCTGACCCCGGGAGTGTGTGATGGGACGGTGATGAGGGAGATTCACTCTGTGTCTGACCCAGGGAATGTGTGATGGGACGGTTTGGATGCAGTTTCACTCTGTGTCTGAACCCGGGCTTTTGTGATGGGACGGTGAGGAGGGAGATTCAATATCTGTCTGACCCCGGGCTTTTGTGATGGGCCGGTGTGTATGGAGATTCACTTTGTGTCTGACCCAGGGTTTTTGTGATGGGCCTGTGTTAATGGAGATTCACCTTGTGTCTGACCCCTCCAGTGTGTGATGGGACGGTGATGAGGGAGATTCACTCTGTGTCTGACCCAGGGAATGTGTGATGGGACGGTTTGGATGCAGTTTCACTCTGTGTCTGAACCCGGGCTTTTGTGATGGGACGGTGAGGAGGGAGATTCAATATCTGTCTGACCCCGGGCTTTTGTGATGGGACGGTGTGGAGGGAGATTCACTCTGTGTCTGACCCCGGGCTTTTGTGATGGGACGGTGAGTAGGGAGATTCACTCTGTGTCTGACCCCGTGAGTTCGTGATGGGCCGGTGTGGATGGAGATTCCCTCTGTGTCTGACCCCGGGAGTGTGTGATGGGACGGTGTGTTTGGAAATTCACTCTGTGTCTGACCCCGGGAGTGTGTGATGGGTCGGTGAGGAGGGAGATTCACTCTGTGTCTGACCACGGGAACGTGTGATGGGACGGATTGGATGCAGATTCACTCTGTGCCTGTCGCCGGGAGTGTGTGATGGGACGGTGAGGAGGGAGATTTACTCTTTGTCTGACCCCGGGAGTTTGTGATGGAAAGGTGTGGATGCAGATTCACTCTATGTCTGACCACTGGAATTTGTGATGGGATGATGTGGAAGGAGATTCACTCTGTGTCTGTCCACGGCATTGTGTGATGGGACGGTTTGGATGGAGGTTCACTCAGTGTCTGTCCACAGGCTTTTGTGATGGGTTTGTGTGGAGGGAGATTCACTCTGTGTCTGACCCCGGGAGATTGTGATGGGACGGTTTGGATGGGGATTCACTCTGTGTCTGACCGCTGGGAAGTGTTAAGGGGCGTTTTGTATGTAGATTCACTCTGTGTCTGACCCCGGGCTTTTGTGATGGGAAGGTCGGAATGGAGATTCACTCTGTGTCTGACCCCGGGAGTTTGTGATGGGACGGGGTGGATGGAGATTCACTCTGTGTCTGACCCCTGGAATGTGTGATGGGACGGTGTGGATGGAGATTCACTCTGTGTCAGACCCCGGGAGAGTGTGATGGGACGGTGTGGAGGGAGTTTCACTCTGTTTCTGACCCCGGGAGTTTGTGATGGAAATGTGTGGTTGCAGATTCACTCTATGTCTGACCATGGAATTTGTGAATGGACGGTGTGGATGGAGATTCACTCTGTGTCTGACCCCGGGCTTTTGTGATGGAACGGTGAGGAGGGAGATTCACTCTGTGTCTGACCCCGGGCTTTTGTGATGGGACGGTGAGGAGGGAGATTCAATATCTGTCTGACCCTGGGCTTTTGTGATGGGACGGTGTGGAGGGAGATTCACTCTGTGTCTGACCCCTTGAGTTTGTGATGGGCCGGTGTGTATGGAGATTCACTTTGTGTCTGACCCAGGGTTTTTGTGATGGGCCGGTGTTAATGGAGATTCACCTTGTGTCTGACCCCGCCAGTGTGTGATGGGACGGTGATGAGGGAGATTCACTCTGTGTCTGACCCAGGGAATGTGTGATGGGACGGTTTGGATGCAGATTCACTCTGTGTCTGACCCCGGGCTTTTGTGATGGGACGGTGAGGAGGGAGATTCAATATCTCTCTGACCCCTTGAGTTTGTGATGGGCCGGTGTGTATGGAGATTCACTTTGTGACTGACCCCGGGTTTTTGTGATGGGCCGGTGTGGATGGAGATTCACTCTGGGTCTGACCCCGGGAGTGTGTGATGGGACGGTGATGAGGGAGATTCACTCTGTGTCTGACCCAGGGAACGTGTGATGGGACGGTTTGGATGCAGATTCAGTCTGTGTCTGACCCCGGGAGTCTGTGATGGGACGATGAGAAGGGAGCTTTACTCTTTGTCTGACCCCGGGAGTATGTGATGGAAAGGTGTGGATGCAGATTCACTCTGTGTCTGACCCCTGGAATTTGTGATGGGACGGTGTGGATGGAGATTCACTCTGTGTCTTACCCCGGGAATGTGTGATGGGACAGTTTGAATGGAGATTCACTCTGTGACTGCCCCGGGCTTTTGTGATGGGACGGTGAAGAGGGAGATTCACTCTGTGTCTGACCCCGGGAACGTGTGATGGGACGGTTTGGATGGAGGTTCACTCTGAGTCTGACCCCAGGAGTGTGTGATGGGACGGTGAAGAGGGAGATTCACTCTGTGTCAGACCCCGGGAACGTGTGATGGGACGGTTTGGATGGAGATTCAATCTCTATCTGACCCCGGGCTTTTCTGATGGGCCGGTGTGTATGGAGATTCACTTTGTGTCTGACCCCGGTCTATTGTGATGGGACGGTGTGGAGGGAGATTCACACTGTGTCTGACCCCGGGAAAGTATGATGGGTCGGTGAGGAGGGAGATTCACTCTGTGTCTGACCACGGGAACGTGTGATGGGACGGATTGGATGCAGATTCACTCTGTGCCTGTAGCCGGGAGTGTGTGATGGGACGGTGAGGAGGGAGATTTACTCGTTGTCTGACCCCGGGAGTTTGTGATGGAAAGTTGTGGATGCAGATTCACTCTATGTCTGACCCCTGGAATTTGTGATAGGATGGTGTGGAAGGAGATTCACTCTGTGTCTGACCCCGTCAATGAGTGATGAGACGGTTTGGATGGAGGTTCTCTCAGTGTCTGACCCCGAGGGGTTTAAGATGGGACGGTGTGGATGGAGATTCACTCTGTGACTGACCCGGGCTTTTGTGATGGGACGGTGAAGTGAGAGATTCACTCTGTGTCTGACCCCGGGAACGTTTGATGGGACGGTTTGGATGAAGGTCCACTCTGAGTCTGACCCCAGGAGTGTGTGATGGGACGGTGAAGAGGGAGATTCACTCTGTGTCAGACCCCGGGAACGTGTGATGGGACGGTTTGGATGGAGATTCAATCTCTATCTGACCCCGGGCTTTTCTGATGGGACGGTGTGGAGGGAGATTCACTCTGTGTCTGACCCCGTGAGTTTGTGATGGGCCGGTGTGTATGGAGATTCACTTTATGTTTGACCCCGGTCTATTGTGATGGGACGGTGTGGAGGGAGATTCATACTGTGTCTGACCCCGGGATTTTGTGATGGGACGGTGTGTTTGGAAATTCACTCTGTGTCTGAACTCGGGAGTGTGTGATGGGACGGTGAGGAGGGAGATTCACTCTGTTTCTGACCCCGGGAGTTTGTGATGGAAATGTGTGGTTGCAGATTCACTCTATGTCTGACCACGGAATTTGTGAATGGACGGTGTGGAGGGAGTTTGAATCTGTGTCTGACATCGGCAATGTGTGATGGGACGGTTTGGATGGAGATTCACTCTGTGTCTGACCCCGGGCTTTTGTGATGGGACGGTGAGGAGGGAGATTCAATATCTGTCTGACACCGGGCTTTTGTGATGGGACGGTGTGGAGGGAGATTCACTCTGTGTCTGACCCCTTGAGTTTGTGATGGGCCGGTGTGTATGGAGATTCACTTTGTGTCTGACCCAGGGTTTTTGTGATGGGCCGGTGTTAATGGAGATTCACCTTGTGTCTGACCCCGCCAGTGTGTGATGGGACGGTGAGGAGGGAGATTCACTCTGTGTCTGACCCCGGGCTTTTGTGATGGGACGGTGAGGAGGCAGATTCACTCGGTGTCTGACCCCTGGAATTTGTGATAGGATGGTGTGGAAGGAGATTCACTCTGTGTCTGACCCCGGCAATGTGTGATGAGACGGTTTGGATGGAGATTCACTCTGTGTCTTACCCCGGGAATGTTTGATGGGACAGTTTGGATGGAGATTCACTCTGTGACTGACCCGGGCTTTTGTGATGGGACGGTGAAGAGGGAGATTCACTCTGTGTCTGACCCCGGGGACGTGTGATGGGACGGTTTGGATGGAGGTTCACTCTGAGTCTGACCCCAGGAGTGTGTGATGGGACGGTGAAGAGGGAGATTCACTCTGTGTCAGACCCCGGGAACGTGTGATGGGACGGTTTGGATGGAGATTCAATCTCTATCTGACCCCGGGCTTTTCTGATGGGCCGGTGTGTATGGAGATTCACTTTGTGTCTGACCCCGGTCTATTGTGATGGGACGGTGTGGAGGGAGATTCACACTGTGTCTGACCCCGGGAAAGTATGATGGGTCGGTGAGGAGGGAGATTCACTCTGTGTCTGACCACGGGAACGTGTGATGGGACGGATTGGATGCAGATTCACTCTGTGCCTGTAGCCGGGAGTGTGTGATGGGACGGTGAGGAGGGAGATTTACTCGTTGTCTGACCCCGGGAGTTTGTGATGGAAAGTTGTGGATGCAGATTCACTCTATGTCTGACCCCTGGAATTTGTGATAGGATGGTGTGGAAGGAGATTCACTCTGTGTCTGACCCCGTCAATGAGTGATGAGACGGTTTGGATGGAGGTTCTCTCAGTGTCTGACCCCGAGGGGTTTAAGATGGGACGGTGTGGATGGAGATTCACTCTGTGACTGACCCGGGCTTTTGTGATGGGACGGTGAAGTGAGAGATTCACTCTGTGTCTGACCCCGGGAACGTTTGATGGGACGGTTTGGATGAAGGTCCACTCTGAGTCTGACCCCAGGAGTGTGTGATGGGACGGTGAAGAGGGAGATTCACTCTGTGTCAGACCCCGGGAACGTGTGATGGGACGGTTTGGATGGAGATTCAATCTCTATCTGACCCCGGGCTTTTCTGATGGGACGGTGTGGAGGGAGATTCACTCTGTGTCTGACCCCGTGAGTTTGTGATGGGCCGGTGTGTATGGAGATTCACTTTATGTTTGACCCCGGTCTATTGTGATGGGACGGTGTGGAGGGAGATTCATACTGTGTCTGACCCCGGGATTTTGTGATGGGACGGTGTGTTTGGAAATTCACTCTGTGTCTGAACTCGGGAGTGTGTGATGGGACGGTGAGGAGGGAGATTCACTCTGTTTCTGACCCCGGGAGTTTGTGATGGAAATGTGTGGTTGCAGATTCACTCTATGTCTGACCACGGAATTTGTGATGGGACGGTGTGGAGGGAGATTCACTCTGTTTCTGACCCCGGGAGTTTGTGATGGAAATGTGTGGTTGCAGATTCACTCTATGTCTGACCACGGAATTTGTGAATGGACGGTGTGGAGGGAGTTTGAATCTGTGTCTGACATCGGCAATGTGTGATGGGACGGTTTGGATGGAGATTCACTCTGTGTCTGACCCCGGGCTTTTGTGATGGGACGGTGAGGAGGGAGATTCAATATCTGTCTGACCCCGGGCTTTTGTGATGGGACGGTGTGGAGGGAGATTCACTCTGTGTCTGACCCCTTGAGTTTGTGATGGGCCGGTGTGTATGGAGATTCACTTAGTGTCTGACCCAGGGTTTTTGTGATGGGCCGGTGTTAATGGAGATTCACCTTGTGTCTGACCCCGCCAGTGTGTGATGGGACGGTGAGGAGGGAGATTCACTCTGTGTCTGACCCCGGGCTTTTGTGATGGGACGGTGAGGAGGCAGATTCACTCGGTGTCTGACCCCTGGAATTTGTGATAGGATGGTGTGGAAGGAGATTCACTCTGTGTCTGACCCCGGCAATGTGTGATGAGACGGTTTGGATGGAGATTCACTCTGTGTCTTACCCCGGGAATGTTTGATGGGACAGTTTGGATGGAGATTCACTCTGTGACTGACCCGGGCTTTTGTGATGGGACGGTGAAGAGGGAGATTCACTCTGTGTCTGACCCCGGGGACGTGTGATGGGACGGTTTGGATGGAGGTTCACTCTGAGTCTGACCCCAGGAGTGTGTGATGGGACGGTGAAGAGGGAGATTCACTCTGTGTCAGACCTCGGGAAAGTGTGATGGGACGGTTTGGATGGAGATTCAATCTCTATCTGACCCCGGGCTTTTCTGATGGGACGGTGTGGAGGAAGATTCACTTTGTGTCTGACCCCGGTCTATTGTGATGGGACGGTATGGAGGGAGATTCACACTGAGTCTGACCCCGGGAGTTTGTGATGGGACGGTGTGATTGGAAATTCACTCTGTGTCTGACCCCGGGAGTGTGTGTTGGGACGGTGAGGAGGGAGATTCACTCTGTGTCTGACCACGGGAGTTTGTGATGGACGGTGTGGATGGAGATTCACTCTATGTCTCACCCCTGGAATTTGTGATGGGATGGTGTGGAAGGAGATTCACTCAGTGTCTGACCCCGGGCTTTTGTGATGGGATTGTGTGGAGGGAGATTCACTCTGTGTCTGACCTCGGGAGTTTGTGATGGACGGTGTGGATGGAAATTCACTCTATGTCTCACCCCTGGAATTTGTGATGGGATGGTGTGGAGGGAGTTTCAATCTGTGTCTGACATCAGCAATGTGTGATGGGACGGTTTGGATGGAGATTCACTCTGTGTCTGACTGCGGGCTTTTGTGATGGGACGGTGAGGAGGGAGATTCTCTCTGTGTCTGACCCCGGGCTTTTGTGATGGGACGGTGAGGAGGCAGATTCACTCTGTGTCTGACCCCTGGAATTTGTGATAGGATGGTGTGGAAGGAGATTCACTCTGTGTCTGACCCCGGCAATGTGTGATCAGACGGTTTGGATGGAGGTTCACTCAGTGTCTGACCCCGCACTTTTGTGATGGGACAGTGTGGATGGAGATTCACTCTGTGTCTGACCCCGCACTTTTGTGATGGGACGGTGTGGATGGAGATTCACTCTGTGTCAGACCCCGGGAGTGTGTGATGGGACGGTGTGGAGGGAGATTCACTCTGTTTCTGACCCAGGGAGTTTGTGATGGAAAAGTGTGGATGCAGATTCACTCTATGTCTGACCACGGAATTTGTGATTGGACGGGGTGGAGGGAGTTTCAATC
This sequence comes from Hemitrygon akajei, assembly GCF_048418815.1. Taxonomy (NCBI): domain Eukaryota; kingdom Metazoa; phylum Chordata; class Chondrichthyes; order Myliobatiformes; family Dasyatidae; genus Hemitrygon; species Hemitrygon akajei. Next base: position 2,009,398 of record NW_027331960.1, on the reverse strand, counting down.
TGTGTCTGACATCGGCAATGTGTGATGGGACGGTTTGGATTGAGATTCACTCTGTGTCTGACCCCGGGCTTTTGTGATGGAACGGTGAGGAGGGAGATTCACTCTGTGTCTGACGCCGGGCTTTTGTGATGGGACGGTGAGGAGGGAGATTCAATATCTGTCTGACCCCGGGCTTTTGTGATGGGACGGTGTGGAGGGAAATTCACTCTGTGTCTGACCCCTTGAGTTTGTGATGGGCCGGTGTGTATGGAGATTCACTTTGTGTCTGACCCCGGGTTTTTGTGATGGGCCGGTGTTAATGGAGATTCACCTTGTGTCTGACCCCGCCAGTGTGTGATGGGACGGTGATGAGGGAGATTCACTCTGTGTCTGACCCAGGGAATGTGTGATGGGACGGTTTGGATGCAGATTCACTCTGTGTCTGACCCCGGGAGTCTTGATGGTACGGTGAGAAGGGAGCTTTACTCTTTGTCTGACCCCGGGAGTATGTGATGGAAAGGTGTGGATGCAGATTCACTCTATGTCTGACCCCTGGAATTTGTGATGGGCCGGTGTGGATTGAGATGCACTCTGTGTCTGACCCCGGGAGTATGTGATGGAAAGTTGTGGATGCAGATTCACTCTATGTCTGACCCCTGGAATTTGTGATAGGATGGTGTGGAAGGAGATTCACTCTGTGTCTGACCCCGTCAATGAGTGATGAGACGGTTTGGATGGAGGTTCACTCTGAGTCTGACCCCAGGAGTGTGTGATGGGACGGTGAAGAGGGAGATTCACTCTGTGTCAGACCCCGGGAACGTGTGATGGGACGGTTTGGATGGAGATTCAATCTCTATCTGACCCCGGGCTTTTCTGATGGGACGGTGTGGAGGGAGATTCACTCTGTGTCTGACCCCGTGAGAGTGTGATGGGACGGTGTGGAGGGAGTTTCACTCTGTTTCTGACCCCGGGAGTTTGTGATGGAAATGTGTGGTTGCAGATTCACTCTATGTCTGACCATGGAATTTGTGAATGGACGGTGTGGATGGAGATTCACTCTGTGTCTGACCCCGGGCTTTTGTGATGGAACGGTGAGGAGGGAGATTCACTCTGTGTCTGACCCCGGGCTTTTGTGATGGGACGGTGAGGAGGGAGATTCAATATCTGTCTGACCCTGGGCTTTTGTGATGGGACGGTGTGGAGGGAGATTCACTCTGTGTCTGACCCCTTGAGTTTGTGATGGGCCGGTGTGTATGGAGATTCACTTTGTGTCTGACCCAGGGTTTTTGTGATGGGCCGGTGTTAATGGAGATTCACCTTGTGTCTGACCCCGCCAGTGTGTGATGGGACGGTGATGAGGGAGATTCACTCTGTGTCTGACCCAGGGAATGTGTGATGGGACGGTTTGGATGCAGATTCACTCTGTGTCTGACCCCGGGCTTTTGTGATGGGACGGTGAGGAGGGAGATTCAATATCTCTCTGACCCCTTGAGTTTGTGATGGGCCGGTGTGTATGGAGATTCACTTTGTGACTGACCCCGGGTTTTTGTGATGGGCCGGTGTGGATGGAGATTCACTCTGGGTCTGACCCCGGGAGTGTGTGATGGGACGGTGATGAGGGAGATTCACTCTGTGTCTGACCCAGGGAACGTGTGATGGGACGGTTTGGATGCAGATTCAGTCTGTGTCTGACCCCGGGAGTCTGTGATGGGACGATGAGAAGGGAGCTTTACTCTTTGTCTGACCCCGGGAGTATGTGATGGAAAGGTGTGGATGCAGATTCACTCTGTGTCTGACCCCTGGAATTTGTGATGGGACGGTGTGGATGGAGATTCACTCTGTGTCTTACCCCGGGAATGTGTGATGGGACAGTTTGAATGGAGATTCACTCTGTGACTGCCCCGGGCTTTTGTGATGGGACGGTGAAGAGGGAGATTCACTCTGTGTCTGACCCCGGGAACGTGTGATGGGACGGTTTGGATGGAGGTTCACTCTGAGTCTGACCCCAGGAGTGTGTGATGGGACGGTGAAGAGGGAGATTCACTCTGTGTCAGACCCCGGGAACGTGTGATGGGACGGTTTGGATGGAGATTCAATCTCTATCTGACCCCGGGCTTTTCTGATGGGCCGGTGTGTATGGAGATTCACTTTGTGTCTGACCCCGGTCTATTGTGATGGGACGGTGTGGAGGGAGATTCACACTGTGTCTGACCCCGGGAAAGTATGATGGGTCGGTGAGGAGGGAGATTCACTCTGTGTCTGACCACGGGAACGTGTGATGGGACGGATTGGATGCAGATTCACTCTGTGCCTGTAGCCGGGAGTGTGTGATGGGACGGTGAGGAGGGAGATTTACTCGTTGTCTGACCCCGGGAGTTTGTGATGGAAAGTTGTGGATGCAGATTCACTCTATGTCTGACCCCTGGAATTTGTGATAGGATGGTGTGGAAGGAGATTCACTCTGTGTCTGACCCCGTCAATGAGTGATGAGACGGTTTGGATGGAGGTTCTCTCAGTGTCTGACCCCGAGGGGTTTAAGATGGGACGGTGTGGATGGAGATTCACTCTGTTTCTGACCCCGGGAGTTTGTGATGGGACGGTGTGGAGGGAGATTCATACTGTGTCTGACCCCGGGATTTTGTGATGGGACGGTGTGTTTGGAAATTCACTCTGTGTCTGAACTCGGGAGTGTGTGATGGGACGGTGAGGAGGGAGATTCACTCTGTTTCTGACCCCGGGAGTTTGTGATGGAAATGTGTGGTTGCAGATTCACTCTATGTCTGACCACGGAATTTGTGATGGGACGGTGTGGAGGGAGATTCACTCTGTTTCTGACCCCGGGAGTTTGTGATGGAAATGTGTGGTTGCAGATTCACTCTATGTCTGACCACGGAATTTGTGATGGGACGGTGTGGAGGGAGATTCACTCTGTTTCTGACCCCGGGAGTTTGTGATGGAAATGTGTGGTTGCAGATTCACTCTATGTCTGACCACGGAATTTGTGAATGGACGGTGTGGAGGGAGTTTGAATCTGTGTCTGACATCGGCAATGTGTGATGGGACGGTTTGGATGGAGATTCACTCTGTGTCTGACCCCGGGCTTTTGTGATGGGACGGTGAGGAGGGAGATTCAATATCTGTCTGACCCCGGGCTTTTGTGATGGGACGGTGTGGAGGGAGATTCACTCTGTGTCTGACCCCTTGAGTTTGTGATGGGCCGGTGTGTATGGAGATTCACTTAGTGTCTGACCCAGGGTTTTTGTGATGGGCCGGTGTTAATGGAGATTCACCTTGTGTCTGACCCCGCCAGTGTGTGATGGGACGGTGAGGAGGGAGATTCACTCTGTGTCTGACCCCGGGCTTTTGTGATGGGACGGTGAGGAGGCAGATTCACTCGGTGTCTGACCCCTGGAATTTGTGATAGGATGGTGTGGAAGGAGATTCACTCTGTGTCTGACCCCGACAATGTGTGATGAGACGGTTTGGATGGAGATTCACTCTGTGTCTTACCCCGGGAATGTTTGATGGGACAGTTTGGATGGAGATTCACTCTGTGACTGACCCGGGCTTTTGTGATGGGACGGTGAAGAGGGAGATTCACTCTGTGTCTGACCCCGGGGACGTGTGATGGGACGGTTTGGATGGAGGTTCACTCTGAGTCTGACCCCAGGAGTGTGTGATGGGACGGTGAAGAGGGAGATTCACTCTGTGTCAGACCTCGGGAAAGTGTGATGGGACGGTTTGGATGGAGATTCAATCTCTATCTGACCCCGGGCTTTTCTGATGGGACGGTGTGGAGGAAGATTCACTTTGTGTCTGACCCCGGTCTATTGTGATGGGACGGTATGGAGGGAGATTCACACTGAGTCTGACCCCGGGAGTTTGTGATGGGACGGTGTGATTGGAAATTCACTCTGTGTCTGACCCCGGGAGTGTGTGTTGGGACGGTGAGGAGGGAGATTCACTCTGTGTCTGACCACGGGAGTTTGTGATGGACGGTGTGGATGGAGATTCACTCTATGTCTCACCCCTGGAATTTGTGATGGGATGGTGTGGAAGGAGATTCACTCAGTGTCTGACCCCGGGCTTTTGTGATGGGATTGTGTGGAGGGAGATTCACTCTGTGTCTGACCTCGGGAGTTTGTGATGGACGGTGTGGATGGAAATTCACTCTATGTCTCACCCCTGGAATTTGTGATGGGATGGTGTGGAGGGAGTTTCAATCTGTGTCTGACATCAGCAATGTGTGATGGGACGGTTTGGATGGAGATTCACTCTGTGTCTGACTGCGGGCTTTTGTGATGGGACGGTGAGGAGGGAGATTCTCTCTGTGTCTGACCCCGGGCTTTTGTGATGGGACGGTGAGGAGGCAGATTCACTCTGTGTCTGACCCCTGGAATTTGTGATAGGATGGTGTGGAAGGAGATTCACTCTGTGTCTGACCCCGGCAATGTGTGATGAGACGGTTTGGATGGAGGTTCACTCAGTGTCTGACCCCGCACTTTTGTGATGGGACAGTGTGGATGGAGATTCACTCTGTGTCTGACCCCGCACTTTTGTGATGGGACGGTGTGGATGGAGATTCACTCTGTGTCAGACCCCGGGAGTGTGTGATGGGACGGTGTGGAGGGAGATTCACTCTGTTTCTGACCCAGGGAGTTTGTGATGGAAAAGTGTGGATGCAGATTCACTCTATGTCTGACCACGGAATTTGTGATTGGACGGGGTGGAGGGAGTTTCAATCTGTGTCTGACATCGGCAATGTGTGATGGGACGGTTTGGATTGAGATTCACTCTGTGTCTGACCCCGGGCTTTTGTGATGGAACGGTGAGGAGGGAGATTCACTCTGTGTCTGACGCCGGGCTTTTGTGATGGGACGGTGAGGAGGGAGATTCAATATCTGTCTGACCCCGGGCTTTTGTGATGGGACGGTGTGGAGGGAAATTCACTCTGTGTCTGACCCCTTGAGTTTGTGATGGGCCGGTGTGTATGGAGATTCACTTTGTGTCTGACCCCGGGTTTTTGTGATGGGCCGGTGTTAATGGAGATTCACCTTGTGTCTGACCCCGCCAGTGTGTGATGGGACGGTGATGAGGGAGATTCACTCTGTGTCTGACCCAGGGAATGTGTGATGGGACGGTTTGGATGCAGATTCACTCTGTGTCTGACCCCGGGAGTCTTGATGGTACGGTGAGAAGGGAGCTTTACTCTTTGTCTGACCCCGGGAGTATGTGATGGAAAGGTGTGGATGCAGATTCACTCTATGTCTGACCCCTGGAATTTGTGATGGGCCGGTGTGGATTGAGATGCACTCTGTGTCTGACCCCGGGAGTATGTGATGGAAAGTTGTGGATGCAGATTCACTCTATGTCTGACCCCTGGAATTTGTGATAGGATGGTGTGGAAGGAGATTCACTCTGTGTCTGACCCCGTCAATGAGTGATGAGACGGTTTGGATGGAGGTTCACTCTGAGTCTGACCCCAGGAGTGTGTGATGGGACGGTGAAGAGGGAGATTCACTCTGTGTCAGACCCCGGGAACGTGTGATGGGACGGTTTGGATGGAGATTCAATCTCTATCTGACCCCGGGCTTTTCTGATGGGACGGTGTGGAGGGAGATTCACTCTGTGTCTGACCCCGTGAGAGTGTGATGGGACGGTGTGGAGGGAGTTTCACTCTGTTTCTGACCCCGGGAGTTTGTGATGGAAATGTGTGGTTGCAGATTCACTCTATGTCTGACCATGGAATTTGTGAATGGACGGTGTGGATGGAGATTCACTCTGTGTCTGACCCCGGGCTTTTGTGATGGAACGGTGAGGAGGGAGATTCACTCTGTGTCTGACCCCGGGCTTTTGTGATGGGACGGTGAGGAGGGAGATTCAATATCTGTCTGACCCTGGGCTTTTGTGATGGGACGGTGTGGAGGGAGATTCACTCTGTGTCTGACCCCTTGAGTTTGTGATGGGCCGGTGTGTATGGAGATTCACTTTGTGTCTGACCCAGGGTTTTTGTGATGGGCCGGTGTTAATGGAGATTCACCTTGTGTCTGACCCCGCCAGTGTGTGATGGGACGGTGATGAGGGAGATTCACTCTGTGTCTGACCCAGGGAATGTGTGATGGGACGGTTTGGATGCAGATTCACTCTGTGTCTGACCCCGGGCTTTTGTGATGGGACGGTGAGGAGGGAGATTCAATATCTCTCTGACCCCTTGAGTTTGTGATGGGCCGGTGTGTATGGAGATTCACTTTGTGACTGACCCCGGGTTTTTGTGATGGGCCGGTGTGGATGGAGATTCACTCTGGGTCTGACCCCGGGAGTGTGTGATGGGACGGTGATGAGGGAGATTCACTCTGTGTCTGACCCAGGGAACGTGTGATGGGACGGTTTGGATGCAGATTCAGTCTGTGTCTGACCCCGGGAGTCTGTGATGGGACGATGAGAAGGGAGCTTTACTCTTTGTCTGACCCCGGGAGTATGTGATGGAAAGGTGTGGATGCAGATTCACTCTGTGTCTGACCCCTGGAATTTGTGATGGGACGGTGTGGATGGAGATTCACTCTGTGTCTTACCCCGGGAATGTGTGATGGGACAGTTTGAATGGAGATTCACTCTGTGACTGCCCCGGGCTTTTGTGATGGGACGGTGAAGAGGGAGATTCACTCTGTGTCTGACCCCGGGAACGTGTGATGGGACGGTTTGGATGGAGGTTCACTCTGAGTCTGACCCCAGGAGTGTGTGATGGGACGGTGAAGAGGGAGATTCACTCTGTGTCAGACCCCGGGAACGTGTGATGGGACGGTTTGGATGGAGATTCAATCTCTATCTGACCCCGGGCTTTTCTGATGGGCCGGTGTGTATGGAGATTCACTTTGTGTCTGACCCCGGTCTATTGTGATGGGACGGTGTGGAGGGAGATTCACACTGTGTCTGACCCCGGGAAAGTATGATGGGTCGGTGAGGAAGGAGATTCACTCTGTGTCTGACCACGGGAACGTGTGATGGGACGGATTGGATGCAGATTCACTCTGTGCCTGTAGCCGGGAGTGTGTGATGGGACGGTGAGGAGGGAGATTTACTCGTTGTCTGACCCCGGGAGTTTGTGATGGAAAGTTGTGGATGCAGATTCACTCTATGTCTGACCCCTGGAATTTGTGATAGGATGGTGTGGAAGGAGATTCACTCTGTGTCTGACCCCGTCAATGAGTGATGAGACGGTTTGGATGGAGGTTCTCTCAGTGTCTGACCCCGAGGGGTTTAAGATGGGACGGTGTGGATGGAGATTCACTCTGTGACTGACCCGGGCTTTTGTGATGGGACGGTGAAGTGAGAGATTCACTCTGTGTCTGACCCCGGGAACGTTTGATGGGACGGTTTGGATGAAGGTCCACTCTGAGTCTGACCCCAGGAGTGTGTGATGGGACGGTGAAGAGGGAGATTCACTCTGTGTCAGACCCCGGGAACGTGTGATGGGACGGTTTGGATGGAGATTCAATCTCTATCTGACCCCGGGCTTTTCTGATGGGACGGTGTGGAGGGAGATTCACTCTGTGTCTGACCCCGTGAGTTTGTGATGGGCCGGTGTGTATGGAGATTCACTTTATGTTTGACCCCGGTCTATTGTGATGGGACGGTGTGGAGGGAGATTCATACTGTGTCTGACCCCGGGATTTTGTGATGGGACGGTGTGTTTGGAAATTCACTCTGTGTCTGAACTCGGGAGTGTGTGATGGGACGGTGAGGAGGGAGATTCACTCTGTTTCTGACCCCGGGAGTTTGTGATGGAAATGTGTGGTTGCAGATTCACTCTATGTCTGACCACGGAATTTGTGAATGGACGGTGTGGAGGGAGTTTGAATCTGTGTCTGACATCGGCAATGTGTGATGGGACGGTTTGGATGGAGATTCACTCTGTGTCTGACCCCGGGCTTTTGTGATGGGACGGTGAGGAGGGAGATTCAATATCTGTCTGACCCCGGGCTTTTGTGATGGGACGGTGTGGAGGGAGATTCACTCTGTGTCTGACCCCTTGAGTTTGTGATGGGCCGGTGTGTATGGAGATTCACTTTGTGTCTGACCCAGGGTTTTTGTGATGGGCCGGTGTTAATGGAGATTCACCTTGTGTCTGACCCCGCCAGTGTGTGATGGGACGGTGAGGAGGGAGATTCACTCTGTGTCTGACCCCGGGGACGTGTGATGGGACGGTTTGGATGGAGGTTCACTCTGAGTCTGACCCCAGGAGTGTGTGATGGGACGGTGAAGAGGGAGATTCACTCTGTGTCAGACCTCGGGAAAGTGTGATGGGACGGTTTGGATGGAGATTCAATCTCTATCTGACCCCGGGCTTTTCTGATGGGACGGTGTGGAGGAAGATTCACTTTGTGTCTGACCCCGGTCTATTGTGATGGGACGGTATGGAGGGAGATTCACACTGAGTCTGACCCCGGGAGTTTGTGATGGGACGGTGTGATTGGAAATTCACACTGTGTCTGACCCCGGGAGTGTGTGTTGGACGGTGAGGAGGGAGATTCACTCTGTGTCTGACCACGGGAGTTTGTGATGGACGGTGTGGATGGAGATTCACTCTGTGTCTGACCCCGGGCTTTTGTGATGGGATTGTGTGGAGGGAGATTCACTCTGTGTCTGACCTCGGGAGTTTGTGATGGACGGTGTGGATGGAAATTCACTCTATGTCTCACCCCTGGAATTTGTGATGGGATGGTGTGGAGGGAGTTTCAATCTGTGTCTGACATCAGCAATGTGTGATGGGACGGTTTGGATGGAGATTCACTCTGTGTCTGACTGCGGGCTTTTGTGATGGGACGGTGAGGAGGGAGATTCTCTCTGTGTCTGACCCCGGGCTTTTGTGATGGGACGGTGAGGAGGCAGATTCACTCTGTGTCTGACCCCTGGAATTTGTGATAGGATGGTGTGGAAGGAGATTCACTCTGTGTCTGACCCCGGCAATGTGTGATGAGACGGTTTGGATGGAGGTTCACTCAGTGTCTGACCCCGCACTTTTGTGATGGGACAGTGTGGATGGAGATTCACTCTGTGTCTGACCCCGCACTTTTGTGATGGGACGGTGTGGATGGAGATTCACTCTGTGTCAGACCCCGGGAGTGTGTGATGGGACGGTGTGGAGGGAGATTCACTCTGTTTCTGACCCAGGGAGTTTGTGATGGAAAAGTGTGGATGCAGATTCACTCTATGTCTGACCACGGAATTTGTGATTGGACGGGGTGGAGGGAGTTTCAATCTGTGTCTGACATCGGCAATGTGTGATGGGACGGTTTGGATTGAGATTCACTCTGTGTCTGACCCCGGGCTTTTGTGATGGAACGGTGAGGAGGGAGATTCACTCTGTGTCTGACGCCGGGCTTTTGTGATGGGACGGTGAGGAGGGAGATTCAATATCTGTCTGACCCCGGGCTTTTGTGATGGGACGGTGTGGAGGGAAATTCACTCTGTGTCTGACCCCTTGAGTTTGTGATGGGCCGGTGTGTATGGAGATTCACTTTGTGTCTGACCCCGGGTTTTTGTGATGGGCCGGTGTTAATGGAGATTCACCTTGTGTCTGACCCCGCCAGTGTGTGATGGGACGGTGATGAGGGAGATTCACTCTGTGTCTGACCCAGGGAATGTGTGATGGGACGGTTTGGATGCAGATTCACTCTGTGTCTGACCCCGGGAGTCTTGATGGTACGGTGAGAAGGGAGCTTTACTCTTTGTCTGACCCCGGGAGTATGTGATGGAAAGGTGTGGATGCAGATTCACTCTATGTCTGACCCCTGGAATTTGTGATGGGCCGGTGTGGATTGAGATGCACTCTGTGTCTGACCCCGGGAGTATGTGATGGAAAGTTGTGGATGCAGATTCACTCTATGTCTGACCCCTGGAATTTGTGATAGGATGGTGTGGAAGGAGATTCACTCTGTGTCTGACCCCGTCAATGAGTGATGAGACGGTTTGGATGGAGGTTCACTCTGAGTCTGACCCCAGGAGTGTGTGATGGGACGGTGAAGAGGGAGATTCACTCTGTGTCAGACCCCGGGAACGTGTGATGGGACGGTTTGGATGGAGATTCAATCTCTATCTGACCCCGGGCTTTTCTGATGGGACGGTGTGGAGGGAGATTCACTCTGTGTCTGACCCCGTGAGTTTGTGATGGTCCGGTGTGTATGGAGATTCACTTTATGTCTGACCCCGGTCTATTGTGATGGGACGGTGTGCAGGGAGATTCATACTGTGTCTGACCCCGGGATTTTGTGATGGGACGGTGTGTTTGGAAATTCACTCTGTGTCTGAACCCGGGAGTGTGTGATGGGACGGTGAGGAGGGAGATTCACTCTGTTTCTGACCCCGGGAACGTGTGATGGGACGGTTTGGATGCAGATTCCCTCTTTTCCTGACGCCGGGAGTGTGTGATGGGACGGTGAGGAGGGAGATTTACTCTTTGTCTGACTTCGGGAGTTTGTGATGTAAAGGTGTGGATGCAGATTCACTGTATGTCTGACCCCTGGAATTTGTGATGGGCCGGTGTGGATTGAGATGCACTCTGTGTCTGACCCCGGGAGTATGTGATGGAAAGGTGTGGATGCAGATTCACTCTGTGTCTGACCCCTGGAATTTGTGATGGGACGGTGTGGATGGAGATTCACTCTGTGTCTTACCCCGGGAATGTGTGATGGGACAGTTTGAATGGAGATTCACTCTGTGACTGCCCCGGGCTTTTGTGATGGGACGGTGAAGAGGGAGATTCACTCTGTGTCTGACCCCGGGAACGTGTGATGGGACGGTTTGGATGGAGGTTCACTCTGAGTCTGACCCCAGGAGTGTGTGATGGGACGGTGAAGAGGGAGATTCACTCTGTGTCAGACCCCGGGAACGTGTGATGGGACGGTTTGGATGGAGATTCAATCTCTATCTGACCCCGGGCTTTTCTGATGGGCCGGTGTGTATGGAGATTCACTTTGTGTCTGACCCCGGTCTATTGTGATGGGACGGTGTGGAGGGAGATTCACACTGTGTCTGACCCCGGGAAAGTATGATGGGTCGGTGAGGAGGGAGATTCACTCTGTGTCTGACCACGGGAACGTGTGATGGGACGGATTGGATGCAGATTCACTCTGTGCCTGTAGCCGGGAGTGTGTGATGGGACGGTGAGGAGGGAGATTTACTCGTTGTCTGACCCCGGGAGTTTGTGATGGAAAGTTGTGGATGCAGATTCACTCTATGTCTGACCCCTGGAATTTGTGATAGGATGGTGTGGAAGGAGATTCACTCTGTGTCTGACCCCGTCAATGAGTGATGAGACGGTTTGGATGGAGGTTCTCTCAGTGTCTGACCCCGAGGGGTTTAAGATGGGACGGTGTGGATGGAGATTCACTCTGTGACTGACCCGGGCTTTTGTGATGGGACGGTGAAGTGAGAGATTCACTCTGTGTCTGACCCCGGGAACGTTTGATGGGACGGTTTGGATGAAGGTCCACTCTGAGTCTGACCCCAGGAGTGTGTGATGGGACGGTGAAGAGGGAGATTCACTCTGTGTCAGACCCCGGGAACGTGTGATGGGACGGTTTGGATGGAGATTCAATCTCTATCTGACCCCGGGCTTTTCTGATGGGACGGTGTGGAGGGAGATTCACTCTGTGTCTGACCCCGTGAGTTTGTGATGGGCCGGTGTGTATGGAGATTCACTTTATGTTTGACCCCGGTCTATTGTGATGGGACGGTGTGGAGGGAGATTCATACTGTGTCTGACCCCGGGATTTTGTGATGGGACGGTGTGTTTGGAAATTCACTCTGTGTCTGAACTCGGGAGTGTGTGATGGGACGGTGAGGAGGGAGATTCACTCTGTTTCTGACCCCGGGAGTTTGTGATGGAAATGTGTGGTTGCAGATTCACTCTATGTCTGACCACGGAATTTGTGAATGGACGGTGTGGAGGGAGTTTGAATCTGTGTCTGACATCGGCAATGTGTGATGGGACGGTTTGGATGGAGATTCACTCTGTGTCTGACCCCGGGCTTTTGTGATGGGACGGTGAGGAGGGAGATTCAATATCTGTCTGACCCCGGGCTTTTGTGATGGGACGGTGTGGAGGGAGATTCACTCTGTGTCTGACCCCTTGAGTTTGTGATGGGCCGGTGTGTATGGAGATTCACTTTGTGTCTGACCCAGGGTTTTTGTGATGGGCCGGTGTTAATGGAGATTCACCTTGTGTCTGACCCCGCCAGTGTGTGATGGGACGGTGAGGAGGGAGATTCACTCTGTGTCTGACCCCGGGGACGTGTGATGGGACGGTTTGGATGGAGGTTCACTCTGAGTCTGACCCCAGGAGTGTGTGATGGGACGGTGAAGAGGGAGATTCACTCTGTGTCAGACCTCGGGAAAGTGTGATGGGACGGTTTGGATGGAGATTCAATCTCTATCTGACCCCGGGCTTTTCTGATGGGACGGTGTGGAGGAAGATTCACTTTGTGTCTGACCCCGGTCTATTGTGATGGGACGGTATGGAGGGAGATTCACACTGAGTCTGACCCCGGGAGTTTGTGATGGGACGGTGTGATTGGAAATTCACTCTGTGTCTGACCCCGGGAGTGTGTGTTGGGACGGTGAGGAGGGAGATTCACTCTGTGTCTGACCACGGGAGTTTGTGATGGACGGTGTGGATGGAGATTCACTCTGTGTCTGACCCCGGGCTTTTGTGATGGGATTGTGTGGAGGGAGATTCACTCTGTGTCTGACCTCGGGAGTTTGTGATGGACGGTGTGGATGGAAATTCACTCTATGTCTCACCCCTGGAATTTGTGATGGGATGGTGTGGAGGGAGTTTCAATCTGTGTCTGACATCAGCAATGTGTGATGGGACGGTTTGGATGGAGATTCACTCTGTGTCTGACTGCGGGCTTTTGTGATGGGACGGTGAGGAGGGAGATTCTCTCTGTGTCTGACCCCGGGCTTTTGTGATGGGACGGTGAGGAGGCAGATTCACTCTGTGTCTGACCCCTGGAATTTGTGATAGGATGGTGTGGAAGGAGATTCACTCTGTGTCTGACCCCGGCAATGTGTGATGAGACGGTTTGGATGGAGGTTCACTCAGTGTCTGACCCCGCACTTTTGTGATGGGACAGTGTGGATGGAGATTCACTCTGTGTCTGACCCCGCACTTTTGTGATGGGACGGTGTGGATGGAGATTCACTCTGTGTCAGACCCCGGGAGTGTGTGATGGGACGGTGTGGAGGGAGATTCACTCTGTTTCTGACCCAGGGAGTTTGTGATGGAAAAGTGTGGATGCAGATTCACTCTATGTCTGACCACGGAATTTGTGATTGGACGGGGTGGAGGGAGTTTCAATCTGTGTCTGACATCGGCAATGTGTGATGGGACGGTTTGGATTGAGATTCACTCTGTGTCTGACCCCGGGCTTTTGTGATGGAACGGTGAGGAGGGAGATTCACTCTGTGTCTGACGCCGGGCTTTTGTGATGGGACGGTGAGGAGGGAGATTCAATATCTGTCTGACCCCGGGCTTTTGTGATGGGACGGTGTGGAGGGAAATTCACTCTGTGTCTGACCCCTTGAGTTTGTGATGGGCCGGTGTGTATGGAGATTCACTTTGTGTCTGACCCCGGGTTTTTGTGATGGGCCGGTGTTAATGGAGATTCACCTTGTGTCTGACCCCGCCAGTGTGTGATGGGACGGTGATGAGGGAGATTCACTCTGTGTCTGACCCAGGGAATGTGTGATGGGACGGTTTGGATGCAGATTCACTCTGTGTCTGACCCCGGGAGTCTTGATGGTACGGTGAGAAGGGAGCTTTACTCTTTGTCTGACCCCGGGAGTATGTGATGGAAAGGTGTGGATGCAGATTCACTCTATGTCTGACCCCTGGAATTTGTGATGGGCCGGTGTGGATTGAGATGCACTCTGTGTCTGACCCCGGGAGTATGTGATGGAAAGTTGTGGATGCAGATTCACTCTATGTCTGACCCCTGGAATTTGTGATAGAATGGTGTGGAAGGAGATTCACTCTGTGTCTGACCCCGTCAATGAGTGATGAGACGGTTTGGATGGAGGTTCACTCTGAGTCTGACCCCAGGAGTGTGTGATGGGACGGTGAAGAGGGAGATTCACTCTGTGTCAGACCCCGGGAACGTGTGATGGGACGGTTTGGATGGAGATTCAATCTCTATCTGACCCCGGGCTTTTCTGATGGGACGGTGTGGAGGGAGATTCACTCTGTGTCTGACCCCGTGAGTTTGTGATGGTCCGGTGTGTATGGAGATTCACTTTATGTCTGACCCCGGTCTATTGTGATGGGACGGTGTGCAGGGAGATTCATACTGTGTCTGACCCCGGGATTTTGTGATGGGACGGTGTGTTTGGAAATTCACTCTGTGTCTGAACCCGGGAGTGTGTGATGGGACGGTGAGGAGGGAGATTCACTCTGTTTCTGACCCCGGGAACGTGTGATGGGACGGTTTGGATGCAGATTCCCTCTTTTCCTGACGCCGGGAGTGTGTGATGGGACGGTGAGGAGGGAGATTTACTCTTTGTCTGACTTCGGGAGTTTGTGATGTAAAGGTGTGGATGCAGATTCACTGTATGTCTGACCCCTGGAATTTGTGATGGGCCGGTGTGGATTGAGATGCACTCTGTGTCTGACCCCGGGAGTATGTGATGGAAAGTTGTGGATGCAGATTCACTCTATGTCTGACCCCTGGAATTTGTGATAGGATGGTGTGGAAGGAGATTCACTCTGAGTCTGACCCCAGGAGTGTGTGATGGGACGGTGAAGAGGGAGATTCACTCTGTGTCAGACCCCGGGAACGTGTGATGGGACGGTTTGGATGGAGATTCAATCTCTATCTGACCCCGGGCTTTTCTGATGGGACGGTGTGGAGGGAGATTCACTCTGTGTCTGACCCCGTGAGTTTGTGATGGGCCGGTGTGTATGGAGATTCACTTTATGTCTGACCCCGGTCTATTGTGATGGGACGGTGTGGAGGGAGATTCATACTGTGTCTGACCCCGGGATTTTGTGATGGGACGGTGTGTTTGGAAATTCACTCTGTGTCTGAACCCGGGAGTGTGTGATGGGACGGTGAGGAGGGAGATTCACTCTGTTTCTGACCCCGGGAACGTGTGATGGGACGGTTTGGATGCAGATTCCCTCTGTTCCTGACGCCGGGAGTGTGTGATGGGACGGTTTGGATGGAGATTCAATCTCTATCTGACCCCGGGCTTTTCTGATGGGACGATGTGGAGGGAGATTCACTCTGTGTCTGACCCCGTGAGTTTGTGATGGTCCGGTGTGTATGGAGATTCACTTTATGTCTGACCCCGGTCTATTGTGATGGGACGGTGTGCAGGGAGATTCATACTGTGTCTGACCCCGGGATTTTGTGATGGGACGGTGTGTTTGGAAATTCACTCTGTGTCTGAACCCGGGAGTGTGTGATGGGACGGTGAGGAGGGAGATTCACTCTGTTTCTGACCCCGGGAACGTGTGATGGGACGGTTTGGATGCAGATTCCCTCTTTTCCTGACGCCGGGAGTGTGTGATGGGACGGTGAGGAGGGAGATTTACTCTTTGTCTGACATCGGGAGTTTGTGATGGAAAGGTGTGGATGCAGATTCACTGTATGTCTGACCCCTGGAATTTGTGATGGGATGGTGTGGAAGGAGATTCACTCTGTGTCTGACCCCCGGAATTTGTGATGGGATGGTGTGGAAGGAGATTCACTCTATGTCTCACCCCGGGAAATTTTTATGGGACGTTTTGGATGGAGATTCACTCTGTGTCTGACCCCGGGCTTATGTGATGGGACGGTGTGGATGGAGATTCACCCTGTGTCTGACCCCGGGAAAGTGTGTTGGGACGATTTGGATGGAGATTCACTCTGTGTCTGACCCCGGGCTTTTGTGATGGGAAGGTGTGGATGGAGATTCACTCTGTGTCTGACCCCGGGAAAGTATGATGGGCCGGTGTGTATGGAGATTCACTTCCTCTCTGACCCCGGGTTTTTGTGATGGTCCGGTGTGGATGGTGATTCACTCTGTGTCTGACCCCGGGAGTTTGTGCTGGGACGGTGTGGATGGAGATTCACTCTGTGTCTGACCCCGGGAAATTGTGATGGGAAGGTTTGGATGGAGATTCACTCTGTGTCTGACCCCGGGCTTTTGTGATGGGACGGTGTGGATGGAGATTCACTCTGAGTCTGACTTTGAGATTCACCACAACCCCAAATCGACCGACACCAACAAATTAATATGCACCCATTTGCGCCGACCCCTACCTAATCCTGATCTCATCCCCAATCGTCAGGCACCCGTGTGCACCCCAGATTCATACTGACATCCTGTGCACCCATATTGGTTGAAACATTCCTAAGCTTGTGCAACCTCCCAATCAGAAAGCACCATCAAATACGGATGTGGTTCCAAATCCACCGATCAATGTGCTCACGTCCTCGCGGAAACTCTCCTAAAGAGTCCAGATCTGTATGTACCCCCAAATCCGCTATTTCCACAAAATCTGTTCGTATCGCAAATCAGTTGCCACCCATATATGCCGAAGCAGCCCTAAATCTGCGCAAACCCAAAATCGGTGCGCTCCCCAAACCCGCTGACACCCGAGATGCATAATGGATTATCCCAGACAAGCAAACATTTCAATCAATTCAGAAAATGACCATCTCCAGGTTAGAAAGCCAAAATCCTTTTGCAGATCGGCGAAACATCCAAATCTGCGTGTCAACCCAAATCCGTGTGCAGCCCTTATTGAAGACTACACTCTTAATATCTGATGACTAAAATCCGTCCGCACCCCCAAATCTGCGCACATCCTCAAATACGAGAGCACCCCACAGGCATATTAGATGACCCAAACACAAAATGGCTGTCTTAACAGAAAAAACCACTACGTATCCCAAAATCCCAACGTCCGTCACCAAATCGATATGCACTCACAAAAACGTGGAGACTCACATATTCGCTAACTACCCTAAATTTGCTATCCCCAAAAAGGTGCGCACCCCGATATCGGAGCACTCCCCTAAAACAGTTTGCAACCCTTTATTAGAAAACGCTCCTAAATCCATTCACAACCCCAGATCCTTATGAATCACAAGACCGTGTACAACCCATATTTGACGACAAAAAATAAAATTGCGCAATCGCCAATTCAGTGCGAACCCGAAACCCACGGACTCCGCCACTTGTACATCAGATTTTCCCTGAGTAACAATCAATAAAAGCAATTGAGAAAATGGCAGCCTCGACATTAATAATCCGCACGCAAATTTTGATCCGTCAACTCACCAAATCTATGTGTATCCCATGATCGAAAAGGCAGCCCAGATCAGCGAATATCACCAAATCCATGTGCATCGTTAAATTGGTGCGCATCACCAAATCCATGTGCATCGTCAAATTGGTGCGCATCACCAAATCCATGCGCAGCCCAAACACGCTGAAACCCCCACATTCATTTGTGGGGCTCGTTCTACACAGATTTTGTCATCTTGTGAAAGTCTGAAATTATTATGTTGAGATAATCGAATTAGCGGGTGTGTGTCCACGGTTTTGAAGTTGTGGGGATCTATTTGCATTTGGAGTTGCACACGGATTTTTCACGTATTTGGGGTGTCTGCGGTTTGGAGCTGTGCCGAAGCTCAAAGTTGTTTCATTTAGATCACGTGAATAATAAATTTAATTAGAAATTTGACATGAAGTATTTTAAATGTATCTCCTCTGTGATAATCTAATGTGCAAGTGTCTTTCTCCGCGGGTATGATATTCACATGAATTTTAGGGTAGGCTCCTAGTTGAGGTGGTGTACATATTTGAGGTGGACATGGATTTGGGATTGTGTACATGTAAACACGGATATGGGCTGAGATAAAGATTTGGGCGTGTTGGTGGATCAGAAGTTGCACATGAATTTTGGGCTGTGTGCGGGTTTTAATATCGAGGCATCTATTTTCTGAATTCTTGAAAGGATTTTAAACTGCATGTCAGGATGTTAGCGTTTTTGGGGTGCGCACTGAATTGAGTCGTGCAGATATTGGGCAGTGTCTGCGAATAAGGGGTGCACACTGCTATGGTGAGAGTTTGGATTTTGGGATTGCGCACGGATTTAAAGTTGAATCCTCAAATGAAGGGGTGAGCATTGACTTCGGGTGTTCGTAGATTTCAGGGTTGACGGCAAATATGCACAAGTATTTGGGGATACACGCAAATTTTGGGGTTTGTAGTCAATTACCGGGGCGTAATTAGATTTTGTGATGTTCGTATATTCCGGGGGTTATTTGTTGACCGATCAACAGTTGCGATCGTATTTTGGGGTGCGTGCGGATTTTAAATATCGAAACAGCCATTTTCTGAACTGTTGGACATGAATTCTGCTTTGGAATAATCTATTTTGTATGTGGTGTTTCACCGTATTTGGAGTGCGCACTGATTTGCTGATGTGCAAGGTTTTGTGAATTCATGGCTGCAGTTTTGATTTATCAATGCAAAGACTCTGCTAAATTACATTCGAATAATCTGGAGCGCTGGGCAACTTTACAGAGTATTGGTCTAATTCTTTATCAAAATTGTAAAATACTTTAAATTCACATTTAAAGGTACTGAACTGTGCTTTTAGAAATTGCTGCAAGTTTGAAGGGAATGCGAGAAAAGAACCGCTGGTGAAATTTAAGAAAGAAACTCAGACATCACTCGAAATTTAATCTGAAACAAGGCCGTGCACACGTATTTGGGGATACACGTAAGATCTGGCTTCCCATAATGGAAATTATTCAGTCAAACTATCACAGACACACATACTATCCGTGTGCAATGTCGTCCCTGAAGGATTTTCGTCTGGGTTGTTAACAATAAAAGCCATTAAAGCAAGTTCTAGCACTTGTGTACACATTAATTTAGGCAGATTGTTCATAATACTTTCTATCTGTACTCATACTCCATCCATATCGATATTACAGATTCGACAAACCACTCTTCTTCCTGAACTAATCGCCATCCGTCAGTAAATATCCATAAATATGAACATTGCATTCGCATGACCCTATTGCCCTCTCTTGATTTTAATTTAAGATGAGAATGAATGGTCCTTTCCTTTGTTGTACTACTGTCACCGGGCACTCATGAGTTTCACCCCAATAAGTTCAATTCTCAACGAGCGTGACAGCACTGTTAACTCTTTCAACCACGACGTTACAGCCCTGTAATAACAATTTCAAACTGACTAGTGGAATTTGACTGACAGTTGCATCTTTCTTACTGTCATCCAGATGAATTGGAGTATGCTTAGGTAAAGGATCATTGGATTAAAAGCCAGAACATAAGTAAAATATTTAACTTTCCAAATCATCGATAATGACCTTGGGATGTTAGATATCTCGTTTCGTCGGGGTAAATATTCGATTTGCAAATGTCACTGGCGTCAGTCTGTCATTTTTGGAGTTACAAAGCTGATACGGTTTTACTGGTGGCAGCGACCTCGAAAGAGAATGACTCGGAGAGGCCTGGGTCTTAATCGAAGGTGCTGTTGCAAGATCTGTTTTAAGATCTGATTCTGCCTTGTTCTGGTTTCTCTTCCCATGGGACGCCTACCCTCACGAGTTCCATAAGTGGGTACGCATTGGTGTCACTGCCAGCGATGTGATCTCTGCAAGAAGCTGATAGGTGAAGCCTGGTGGCTGGGAATGGTAAAGGTCTGCAGAGGGAGGAATCTAATACGCGAAGGGAACGGACGTTAGGAAAAAGCGAAGGAGGAAGGGGCCAAGTAGCAAGTGATGAATGTGAGAACAGAAAATAGGTGAGAGTATGGAACAGACAAAAAGGTGTTTTTTTATTATTTAAGAAGATTTAAACTTTTTTCAGTGTGGTCATCCCTCGAAGTTCGATTGCATTGAAGTAGCAAATGAAGAACACAAGGAATGCTGGAGATGCTGGAAATGAAAGCGGCACAGACAAAATGGTAGATGGACACAGCAGATTAGGCAGCATCTATGGAAATAAATGAACAGTTAAAGTTTAGGATGAAGTCCCTTATTTAAGGGCGTGCCTGCCAGCCTATGACTGAGGTTCGGTAATATTCACAAGGAGTCCAGTATGCCGAATCTACTGATATGTTACAAACATAAATATCTTCCTTTGTAGAGGTACTGGGACAGTCACAAATACCCAGTGACGTCCATCATGTTCATTTTCACGAGTAGACTTAGACCCAAGCAAGAAAATCTGATGAAGAACAGACTCACATTTCTTAGGCCGCCATCACTCAACTGTTCTGTCCATATTTAGGCCAGGAATGGGGGTCTAGTTATATGAATACTTGAATACCATGCATACTCGACTCTAGAATTGATAAACAGTTCATCCACAGATTCCGGTGTCTAAAGTGAGCTTGTAAATGATCGGAAGATTTTTAAAAAAATCCAGCAATATGAGAAACTGGGATGACCTGTTGGCATTTGAAAAGGTATCGCATTTACTGCAAACGAGATGCTGCAGTTTAAGCAATTGGTCTGATCGGATTAAATGTTTTGGGTCTGCTCATTCGATCTCAGAGATTTTCAAAATCTGCGACGTCGGGAATGTAACTGAGATGGCGTCATCTGTTTGCTCCCATTTATAGAATCCAATGGTAGTAGTTGTGAACCATTGTCCCAGGAGAGATCATAAAGGATATAAACTGCATGGACGAAAGAATGCCTGTAACGCAAACGGACCGGCTAATTGCGTGAAAAGAAAATGCTTGAAGCGTATTACCGTGTCGAGAAAATATTTTATGTCTTCATTGCCCTGATTGGCGTTCCAGGTAAGCGAATCCAAGAACACAACAACTCTGTAAGTGAGACCGTGTTTTTATTTTTTTTGCTTACTATATCGGCGACCTGCATCCAAAGCCTCGTGTGGTGATAATCCTTTGCTCATTTACACAGTTTTCCTCCCGTAGTTTGCCTATTACTTGCAGCAACGTGACTGAGAAAACTCTGTGAAACGTACGGTAAAGCCGTAAATGTAAGCAGCCTTCACGGACACTGTCTAGGTTGGTGTGCCAGCGCTGAGCAAAGGGGTCACATCGGAAGGATAGACTAAGATGGTTTCAGTTGGTTTTGTTCGCTTACAGGGCACATAATAGCAGGACATGTCACAGCGGAAAAAAAAATGAATTGTACTCATTGCAACAGTAGTCCTGTAATGAATCCGTTTTCTCCTGAACAACGGACTAGCTTTGTCTGCCCTCTGAACGTCTTCTTGCTTCTCTTCGGTGTCTAGTTGTTTTGATTAAACGCTCTGTACGGGATAAAAATGGAAAACCGTTTGGTTTATCCAATCTTTCTGCGACCATTTCACCCCTAACTTTACTTGTTGGTATCCAAAGTCACGGGTACTCTCAGTATCCACTCTTCCGGTGCAAAGATTTTAGTTTGATTTCGTTGATTAAATATATCAGCCACTTTTCTTGCAAAGGTACTTATTGTAATCTATAATGCCTCTTAACTCTGTTTCTCCAGTGAATTTATTGGCGATTACAGTCCTGTCCCAGAGGAAATGTGGTTTGTCCACCTGCACCACTCGCTACTTGGTGGCCATGGCAACGGCAGATCTGATGGTCATTATCACGGAGGTAATTTTGTATCGGATCAGCGAACATTATTTCCCAGTGAGTGTCCTGAACATTACTCCCGTGGACAGTGTTAGAGTTGCCTTGTCTCGTACAGTCGTGGACTATTCTGTATGGTTCACTGTCGCTTTCACATTTGATCGCTTTATCGCCATTTGTTGCCACAAGCTGAAAGCAAAATATTGCACCGGGAAAACAGCAGCCGTGGTTCTGGCAGCAGTTGGCGTGTTGTTCTGTTTGAAAAATATTCCCTTCTACTTCACGCTTGAACCGGGAGAAATTATTGACAACGTACCGTGGTACATTGTTATAAAAGTAAGTTACTACACTGCTCCGGGATGGATTGGATTTGACTGGTTTGATACGGTATTAACTCCTTTACTGCCTTTCGCTGCAATTCTGCTGCTCAACGCTCTGACTGTCAGACACATCTTAGTGGCCAGTCGGGTCCGTAAGTGGCTGAGGGGTCAGAGCAAAGGGGAGAGTCGCAGTGACCCGGAGATGGAGAGCAGGAGGAGATCAGTGGTTTCACTCTTCACTCTCTCCGGCAGCTTCATCTTCCTGTGGCTGACAGCTGTTTTACAATTCCTCTATTATCAAATAACAGGAACAGGAGGCGAGTGGAATGATTCTGAATATATATTTTATGAAGTCGCTTTTTTGCTGAGAACTTTAAGCTGCTGCACCAACACATTTATTTACGTGGCGACTCAGTCCAAGTTCAGGGAGCGAGTGAAAAATCCCGTTACCTCAGTTTTTGAGTTCATTAAGAAAACCAGCTATTGAGCGAAGTCCGGAGACCACTGCAATGTTTTGCGTTCAGTCTCCCGTTACTGAAATCCCTGCTAAAATCGAAAAGACTACATTTTTGCATATTTAATCAGGGAGCAGTTCCCAAATGCCGATCCGATGAGAACAAGTACTTGCAAAGAACAGTTGCTACAACCCATTACCTAGATTGACCGTTGTCAATTGTTCCCCCCTCTCAATACGTAGGCACTTCCCTGATACGCAATGTCTGGCTATCACATGTTTACTTACCAACCACTGATATTGATCTCCGAAGCTACACCAATAGTGATGCAAACCTCCCGTAATTCCATGGAAGCAGTCGTTAGATTTATCAAATCTATTGCATTGATTGTGACGACAGAGACTATAGAGGTGCGTCAACATCTAACAACGATGCGTTTGAATGCAGACGGAGATACTGAATGCTGACTCATACCGATTGGAAACACTATCTGGGGGCAGGCCGGCGTTCCTTTCAAAGAAAGATTTATTTGCTTCAGTGTTTAACCAAATGTGGTTTCTTGTAATGTAAGAAAAATCTGCAACAGTTCTGTTGAGGCCTGTACACATCTTGCATAACTTTGTGGAGACCATATTCTATTGTTTCTGCTGTCCGGCAATTGAAGCCATGCCTACTCAGTCCTTCTTGAAATGACTAGCTAAATGTGCTAGCAAGGAATCTGCTGAAACTGAGCTGACCTTGTCCATTTGCAGCGTATTATGAGACCGCGGATGTGAGCTCAACATATCCAGATTTCCTTTCATAGAGATGTTCTTCTCGTTTAATGAAATATCCAACAATCACCAGCTCGCATTTCATCTTTGTGATTGCATGCTGCATCTACACGTTAACAGAATAATACATGCCAATTGCCTACTGTCTCTAACATAATAACTGATTTTGCGTCTTTCCGGAATATCTGACCACATTCCGACACTCTCATGTTGATTCCAGCTTAAAATTACCGATTGAATGATCCTCGATTTAAATTCACGCTGTGCTGCAATTCTGACTCTCAACCAAATCACTAATACAAATTTCAAAGTTGGAACGGAGGCGCTGGAACAGATGATGCTAACCGGTGTTGAACTATCGTCAACTGATCGAGATTTGGCAATTCTCTGCGGAAGTTTTGAATAATTCAACAGTTGTACTTTATTGTTTCTATATAAAGATAACCGGAATTGTGGTTACCCCAGGGCAACAAATAAAATCCAGAATTGTATTGTTCCTATTGTACGAATACTGACTCCGAATACCTCTCCAAACCCCAGACGCTGAAATAGGGGACCGTCCGTTGGCTGAACGATTCTTTCTTTTGACTACAAGGAGTGAAATGTGCCCCCTTGTTAGATTATTGCCATTTGAAAGCATAAATGGGTGAGTGACGAGTGAAATCCAAGCTCCTTCTTGACGCTTCCCCACAATACAGTGGGCATATTCGGTTTTTACTATGGTTAAAAAATATAAAGTCCTGATCCAACATTAAGTGGTCCCGACCTATTTCTATAATATACACGGAGGAGTTTGTTCAGGTGAATTCCCGAATGTGACAACATGTGTCATCTATCTATTTCCTGCACTGTCCACCTGATATCTAATATGGAAAATGGTGGTTCTCTAAATTTAACTTTGTTAATCCTTGGTACATAATTGAAACACAAACCGCATACTTCGTATGTTGAGTAGTTTATCGCGGGGTGACTGATAATTCGTGGCATGGGTTAGAAGGAGCCAATTTCAGAAAACCTGGCACTTTTATTTTTTCAACATTGTCCACTCCTACATCTACACACTTAGTCCAGCGGTCGTTGATTATACGAATCTTGGACCTCCAGAAAGTGCCCACACATGGGTGATTGATACGTCCGTGGCCTATGGTTCATAGGGATCAGCTATACAGCTCTTTTTACATGCACATGCAGCTCAACCTTTGAGTGATTATGCAGAAAGGTTGAAGTTAATAACATCTCCTGCTAACTTGGGCCACGAACTTATCAAACACACCGATGAGTTAATGACTGATGAGTTCTTAACTTCAAACTTTCTGCATAATCACTCAATGAGCTGCACTACATGTGCATGTAACGAGAGTTGTATAAAAAATCTCCTTCTATCTTCGGCCACGAATTTAGCAATCACCCCTCGTGTTAAGAAATTTGTCAATAATTCAGTTTGGCGTATCCCCAAGGTTTCTGAATTATGGAGCATTTCCGAAAGTGCAGTCGCTCTTTGCGGACCTAACTTTAAGCTCCTCCCATATCGTCATAACCTCAATTTACAATTCATTTCAACCACAGAACGGTTGCTGAGGCCAAATAATTGGCGTTTTTAAGCGGAGGTTTATAGAAGTGTAATTCACAGGGACATCGAAGTTTATATAGAGAAGGCAAGAAAAACCCTGCTGGGTGGAAAATACATCAACTATCATCAGCATGTGCTCTGGTCACGTTGCCGCGCTAATATTCCAGATGCAATTGAAAAAGTTCTCATGAGTAAACGCCCTAAAATTGCTGCACACAGCGGTCAGTCACTGAAACGATGAAAGATTACATGTTTAATCCGCTCTGATTCCCCTTTCCATGTATCCTGGACTCGGGAATATCTGTTGTGAATCGAGTTGCTTCCACACTTGAGATTCCCTTGCAATTAAACTGATTTCCAAGCCCCCTGTGTTCCCGAAGTTAATCGCTGACTGTCATCTACACCCCAGGGCGTTGCGGAACATTAACCAGGTCCCTCTGCTTTTAAGACCTTCGGACGTGTCCGCCTTATTATCAAAGGGAATATTCACATTTCGGTTCCTAACGGAACTATCTCCCTCTGATTTTCTCAAAGCCCGGCGTTCACTTTTCATGTTTCCACTTCACTGTCTCTCCATCATAACATGTCCACATTCTCTTATTGTGAAGATTTATCTTAAGCCTTCCTCTTCTGCCTATGTTTGCGTTCCCCTGTTCAGTTTCCACGTACGTGAGCAGTCTTTCCATATAAAAAGTAACATTATTGTAAGCACACATACTCGATTTCTCCCTGATAATTTTAACTAAACATCGGTCGGAATACAAAAATTAGTACATTTGTAAACGCGTTCCCTACTTCCGTATGGTGCCAGAGTTCCCGCTGAAGCAAAATAAGAATTGTCTCTGCGAATGTAATCACGAGTTCCCTCTTCGGGATATGGCTATCCTCCTCCCCTCTGAGTGCGTAAAATGCATTTTCCGATTGGTATCCAAACATTATGAAATACAAAGTTCCTGAAAGTACATTTTCACGCCGGCTGCATTTGACGGTGCTCGGAACGTAAGCAACACATTTCTGAAAACATGATAGACCACTGAAACACCTTGAAATACTAATCATGAAGTATTGTGCTGGTGGGAAATCCACGTCAATGTTGAAGAAAAAAAAAATAATGCACAGCATTCGAAAATCTGCCAAATGTGTCCAGTGAAGGAGACGGAGAGACTCGTCGTATAAGTTGAAGCTAATATTCACTTTCTCAAGGGAAACAGGAAGAGAGGTGCAGTAACTGGGATCTGGGTTGCTACTCCATTTGTAAATTGCGGTGCCCGGATGACGATCAATGGCGGGAAGCTGCTCTTCATCTAAAGCTGGTGGCTGTCAAGGATACTCAGTTCACGGCAGTTGAGATGCCGCAGATTTCATCGCTGATACTCCATTCAGCTCTGTTTGCCTCATCACGAACGGAGTTTCCCAGTCATTAGCCCTCGTTACCTGTGTTCTTCACTCTCTGGTTCTTTACTGATATTCGGTCCAAACAGATTGGATTGAGTTCACCCTCACTTGCAAGACTGTTTAATTTTATGTTATAATTTTGCTTTGAGATAATCCTTCGTTGTGCGCTCCCCTGACCGTTTCTTTTTTCGCGGTGAACATGGTAACAGTATTCATCCTGTCTCCGGGAAGTTGCGGCCTCTCCTGGGTTGTCACTTGCTACCTGGTTGCCATGGCAGTGACGTTTCTTCTCGTTCTTATCCTGGTCGAGCTGTTGAGCAAGATTCTGCTTACGTACATGACATTCCAAGTCCTCCTCCGATCAGTGGCCAGGGGATGTAATATCCACACTATTCTGCTTCACACCGACACCGACTGTTCAGTCTGGTTCACCTTCACGTTCACCTTTGATCGGGTTATTGACATTTGTTGCCAGCAGATGAAAACAAAATATTATAGAACAAAAACTGATGGTGGAGATTTGGGGACAGTAACTGTAATCAGATGTTTAAAGAATATTTACTGGAATTTTTGGATCTCAAAAAATATACATGGATCTTTGACCTAATCGTTTCCAGGGAGAGAGCGTATTATTTGCGTTTATTTGTGGCGATTAAAATATACTATTTTATTACTTCCCCACACCTGTACTTCCATTTCTCCTGGTTCTGTTGACGAACGGCTTAACTGTCAGACACGTCTTAGTCACAGCAGACTTGCAGGAGATTCAGGATTCCCGGCAACGGACGGAGAGCCAGAGACCAGGGGATGGAGAAACGCAGGAAATCCCTCGTTTTACTGCTGATCGTCTTGGGCAATTTCATCCTGCTGTGGGCGCTGCGTGTTTTCTGTGTTCTCTGCGTGGAATCGGCTGTATGTTTTCACCACGTCTGTGCGTCTACCTGATTCGCTGCGAGAGCTGGGCGTCATTCTGCAGCTTCTGAGCTGTTGTACAAACACGGTCCATTACACCGTTACGCAGACCAGTTTTCAGAGAGCAGCAAAAGAATGTGGTAGAATCTCCGTTCGCTCTCATTTTTGCGCAGAGGTCTTGTTCTTGCGGTGTCGCCCGAGCTGACCCCACTAAATTTCAATACACTGCGGGCACTGTCTGTCCCTCGGGGCCGGCTGCTATCCTCGTTCCTCTCACAACCCACAAGTGACAGTTACAGAGAACTGTCCCTTATACAGACGCAGTGTTTTTCCTTGCGATACATTGGTCCAGCTGCAAGTCCATACTCCTTCGAGGGCTTCTCTGTTTCCGAAACAACCCGTTCATTCCCGACAGTGACGACTGAATTGATGCTACGAGTCCATTGACGACACAACTGATGCGACTTCCTTCACCAACGCTGAGCTCGTCCATTTCATGTACGTTCCCTACAACTTGCCGCACCGCCCTCAGGTCAACCTGGTCCCATTCTGACACTTCTCCTCTCTCTCGGTCACTCCATCCCCAATTCTAGAGACAGATTATCTAACAACATATTTTGAAAAGTTAAGCTACTAACCCTCACAGTTACATTTTCGACATGTCCTGCCATACGGACTCTCGCAAAAGTGTTGTTCCATTCCATTTCCTTGGATCTAAATTTCCTCTCAGGACGTTTTACAGTAAATGGAGATTCTATTCCAGCACGACCAATGCTGCCGTCACCATTCCCAGTCGCATTTCCTGTCGGTGACATCACTCCATCCCTCCGAATATAATAAAACAGATAGGGTCTCCTTGCCCTCAGGTAACACGCCAGGAGCCTCCGCCTTCAGGATATTTTCCCTAATTTCCTCCAACTCCGTGGCGACTCCAGCACTAGGCACGTCTTTCCTTCCCCAATCCCCGCAGGCCGAAGACCGTTGTTTGCGCGACTCCATTGATAACATGCCGTTTCCCACATGCATCAATTTTTCCTGTAACCGTACTCCAGGCATTGTTCCCAAACAGGCAATGGTAATCCAAGAACAACGGAGACCATATTTGTAATACACTTTATTAGTATTGTCCGCTGCCTTGCAAGAAATAAAATGCTGACAATGCTACAATCCTGAAAACCTATTGTCATCAATGAAGCCATTTACAGTCCCCGTCAGAATTAGCTATCCCGATGCCGCATACATCGGGGATAGCGTGGTCTGACAGGGTGAAACCTGAAAGTGGTTTGAAGCTTGATGTTATACCGTTTAAGGGAGATACATATATGGACAAGGGCTCCAGCGAGTGACCACTCTCACAGAGGAACATAGAGGCATTTAACTTTGACTTCTGTTATCCTATTCGCGATAGTATAGGGAATGCATCGAACTGTTGACAGAAACGCTCACTGTATTATTTTGAAACATCACATTGTAAAGTGTTTTCCTGTGGAGGGATCCGATGTTACCGAGTCTTTTCCCGACACTTAATTTTTTCCGTTATTGGCGAGATTTTCTTAAATAAGTCTCAGATTCATTTCTGTCGGAAGTTACTATAAACAAGTTCTCGTAAATTAGTGTACAACACAAACTAAATATGAGGTATGTATCACCTGTGTACAACGGCTGCAGGCAATATCCACAGCCATAAACTAATAATAGTGAAACTTTACTTCTCCAATCTGCTGCATGCATCCCATATGATTTTTTTTAGAGCTTTACCCTTAGCCCTTGTTGTGCGATTCGCTGGGATGCAGGTCCCATCATGGTTCAAATGGAGCCTGTACCATTAGTACAGCTTCTTCCTTCCCCAACACTGGGGTCAATTTCCATTAATTCAAACCCACTTCTTCCAGAACAGTCCTTGAGCCACGCATTTAACTGCCTAATTCTGCTGACCCGATGCCAATTTGTACGCTGCTCAAGTAGTAATCCAGAGATTGCCATCTTTTTCTTTCTGCATTTTAATGTAGTCCTTTGCTGCTGAAATTTCCTTAGCAGAACCTCTTTACTCGTTCTCCTTATGTCGCCGGTGCACACATGGACCAGGACAACTATACCTTCCCCCTCCCACTACAAATTCCTCTGCGGAGCAGATATGATGTCCCGAACCCGGGCACCAGGCTTCAGCATAGCCAGTCTGTGAATCTGCTGCAAGTTATTCAGTGATACCCAGTATACATTGCACAATCGAATATAATGCTTTCAGTCCTGTATTCACCCATTTTAGTTTTGCCCACCTATTATGCTTTGCCAAACCATCAGCCCTTCCTTACTAGCAGTCTCACTGCACAATGCATCTCTTTGTCAAACAGTTGCGGCATCTTCGACACTATCACGGTGATTCACGTCCCCGTGGAAAATTAATCGATGTCCACCACAAATGCTCTTGCCACTCTGCCCGGGTTTTGGTGTAACCGGCTTCTTCTGTATAGGTCGTAACTACAATCTCATTCAAATCGTTACTGTTGATGAGCAAACCGGCAGCAAATCGTCCTTCAAAATTGTCTGTCTGGTGTCAGTGGTCGTATAACCAGGACTTGTGATATACAGCAGCGCCCCAATCGACCATCCTCCAGCAGCTCCCACGGCTGCACGTGGCCATGTCGGTGGGTCAAGTGGTGCGCTGAGCGGTGGCTGCAGCATGCTCAAATGTATGCTGAAGACTCGTGGACGGAAGGAGCGTTTTATCATCTCTGTTACTTGGTCTATCTGCACAAAATTAATTCCAGGCATTGCTCAGAGGAGTAGTGGATAGAGAAACTAAAATATGAAAAGATGTGCAGCTTGTGTTCAGTGATGCAGATAATTAAACACACGGAGGATCTAAAATAGCGAGTTCACATCACTTACTGCTTTATACAGTTGCTTTTATCTGATCCCGAATACTGCCAATAACATAGTAAACATAATGGTTAAATATTCCTCTAACATACTGAAACACTAAATATATTGTGATGAATACTACAAATAAGCATTCAGATTCGTGTTATTTCAGCCAGGCTGTGTAGAGCAACAAAGAGAATTATTCTACATCACGAATCAGATTGATTGCAGTCAGAAATAGATGTAGTTAACCCGTTGTAGCTCAGCACATGCAGAAATATGGAACACGTCACATGTCGGTGTAAAATGAAATTATGGCATGTTATTATTAAAGATTCTGCAAGGATTTGAAATGCTTGCTCCAATTGAAGTAAATATTCCAAGGAAGAGGTCTCTGCGGATGGGACGGATGTGAAACATAACCTTGATGAATCTGCCCGAAGTCTCCACTACTCATGTCACTGACCACGCTGATGTTGTCACTGTTCTGGATCTCCACTCACTGAACTGAGATGATGCAGGCCAAGATGCCGAAGTCATTATTATTCCACGCCGACTGTTGATCGTGATGGTAATATTATTGTCTCTAGAGCCTTAACACTGACCACGGCGGTAATGTTACAGCGTGTCCTGGTCATTCACCGAAATGTATTCCTAAAGCAACTCTATTTTAGATTCCTTCTTGCAGCGGAGAGAGATTTATCCATCTCCTGGAGAGTTCCCTGCAGTCATCTGATCGCGATTATCTAGATCAAAGACAGCAATAGCTTGTTTTGTAGCTCGGACGACGGAGCGAAACGATTGAGCAACGCAGTAATGTAGTTCGCACTTTCAAATCTCTTACTATCTCTTCTTCCAGTTAGTCCTGACGAAGGGTCTCGGGCCGAAACTTCGACTGTACTTCTTCCTATAGATGCTGCCTGGCCTGCTGCGTCCCAACAGCTGTTTGTGTGTGTTGCTTGACTTTCCAGCATCTGCAGATTTCCTCGTGTTTGCAGCAATGTAATTTGTTGGCAAACTCGTCAGTCATTTCAACTTTACCTTCTGCGCAGTCAATTTTTCTACAGGATAATTCATCATAAGCATCTAATTCATTACACCTGGTGGTGGAAAAGGGACAGCTTTCTCACCATGCGAGACAGGACACTACTTAGACAATAGAATCAGGTGAAGGGCTTCATAATACAGAGGAGTCTGAGGAAAAAGAAATTCCAACCATATGTCAGAAGGAATATGGACGCACTTAGTAAGGTGATTGGTGGTAGAGGGTAAACACAAATCATTTGGATGTGTTATGTTTTCCAGTAGACTAGGAATGGTGCCAGATATGATGGAGACAAAACGTTTGCTCTTCTGGACCGTGACTACTACCAGAGGCGTAGTTGAATTCTTAAATGGAGCCGACGCAGCAATAAACAAAGCAGCCGCGGATGTTAGAAGTGAACCAACTGCACAAACTCAGAACCAGAACCATGTCGTGAAATGCGGCAGCTGTACGTGGCAACACATAATAATTAAAACAAAACTATACGAATAAAAATAATAATAGAAACTGTAAATCTCAGTTAGGAGATAATATATAAAAAAGATAAATTAAATAAGTGCAAAAAAGGGCGAAGCGAAATGAGGAAGGGTTTATGGGTTCAACGTCCAATCAGAATCCTGATGGCTGGTGGAAAGACGCTAATCCTTTGTTATTATTGCAGACCCAGACACATCACTGACCAGACTGACAGGGCCCCTAATGATCAAATCCACAGCCCGAACCACAGTGATGATTTGACTACATATCCAGTCCCATCACTGTCCGCACTGAGAACTAAGCTGCTCGCCCAGTTCCATTATGATCAGCACGAGTAATGCCGCTGCTCCTCCAACACCATCACTGACAATCCGAATGTCTGTCATTAAACACGTCACTCAGCAGAACTATACCACCAAAGATGATGTCCGTTTGCCATCAATCCCTTTGTTACGGATTACAAAGGCAAGAATGGAAATTTTCGTATATATTGAATTGTTACTGCCCGCCCACATGCCAGCAAACTTCACGGCTATCTGTTCAGCAAGATATAAAAGCTTTGGCATCAATAAAGGAACTTATAACACATGGACATGAAGATCAAATGATCCTTTTACACAGAATTTTCAGCAAGCAGCCAAGCTGTTGGGGAGGAACGTTCGCTGTGTTTTATTGCTATCATTACATTGGCTCGTGGTTACACTTCGAGCAGACTGGAGAAAGTGAGTGTTACACAGGGTTACACATTCGTAATGCTGAAAGAACTTGTTTAATGTACACCTAAGACATTTGTGAATTATACGTTCGGGTCTAAATGTG